>NC_056623.2:53271041-53871041 GCF_002870075.4 Lactuca sativa
AGCAGTGGTATCAACGCAGAGTACTATTTGTAGGTTACTTATGAATAAAATTAAATATAATATATGATTTAATAATATTTATAGTTGTTATAATTAATTTTAAAAAGTTTTATTTGCTTAATATCTTTTTTGAAAGAGATTTCCTTAAGATTTTAATTTTTATCATTGTAATAATTGAAAACATCAAACATTGTTTTTGTTTTATTAAAGTTATTAATATAATTTTTGTATATAATGTTATTTTTAACTATTATTGCTATAAGTTATCTACAATAACATATTTGGAAACTCTTAATTATTTTAATTTAGTTTTCAAAATTTTAACTTATTTAAAAATTATTTAATGAATATTGTTAGTTTCTTTAATTATAATTATTTAAAACAACAAAAATTGTTTTTGTTTTTAAAGCTAATATTATATTTTTTTTATATAATATTAATTTGATCTATTCTTATTATAAGTTATTTTTAAGCTAATTATTTGAAAATTACTAATGATTATAAAAAGCGTTTCATGGTTTTTTTTTTAATTTAGGATTACAATTTAGGTTTAACACTATAATTTATAACTTTTAATTCTTTATAAAACTATTCCTCGATTTTTTTCAAGTTTAACTGAAATTTTGATTTAAGTTAATCGTTTAAAATTATATTGAAATTAATAACTTAAGTACTTTGTATAAAATCATTAATTATACAAAAGTTATAACTTTAAAATGATAATTGCTCACATACGATAACATATTTAAACTAATAAGTTGACTATAATATGTTAAAAAGTTAAAGTCATAATTTTATAAATAAAAGTAATATATGATATTTTTAATATTGTAGTTTTAGTTAATTTATGATTTGAATTTAATTTTTACATTAATTTAATATTATTAACCAATTTATATTAATTATTAGAAAGAAATTGAAAAGTTATAAAGGTTTCCAATGCATGTGGTACAAGTAAAAATGTCTTTTTATAAATAATAACAATAATAATAAATAATTGTTTTCATTTTGGTTTAATCATACTCTTAGTTACTGCATACTTGCTCGTCTTTATTACCCCACACATAAATTTTCCTCACTTTTTGTATTACCAATAGTCTTAAGAGTGTCACTTTATATAAATGAAGACTTATCGATATATACTAAGGGAATGGTAATTTTGAGTGACAAAAAAAAAAAAAAAGAGATATAGAGTACCTACACTCGGGCGCAAACAGAGAGGAGAGTTGGAACGGTGAAGGCAACAATAATGTATTGCCAGCCTGATGACTTGAGAGAGAGAGAGAGAGAGAGAGAGAGGAGAGAGAGAGAGAGAGAGAGAGAGAGAGAGGAGAGAGAGAGAGAGAGAGAGAGAGGAGAGAGAGAGAGAGAGAGAGAGAGAGAGAGAGAGAGAGAGAGAGAGAGAGAGAGAGAGGTGAATGAAAACGGCAAGAAGAGAGATCAAGTATTTTGGTGAGTTATACGATGGTGAAAAAATTATGCTTTCAAATCCGAGAAGAACTACCCGGAATCTTCTTTTTCGTCGGGATTCAAGAACTTTGGTGAGTTGCCTAGATGCTGCTGAGGGTGACAATAGTATTTAGGGTTTTGTATTTGAAAGTTTAAGATAACAATTAGTTTGCTATTTCTTTGAAGGTTTGATTTAATTTATAGAGTTAATTTGTTACTTTCATATTCAAATTAGTTTTCCATTTTGATACATTTCCTAATAAATAAGGTTAGTTTTGATTATTTTTTTAAATTAAATTATATATTTGATAATCGCTGATAATCAGTAGAAAAAAACTGAGGGGACCATTAGTTTTGATTTTTTTTCAATATGAAGTTATATATCCCGCAAAAATGGTCCCTACCATTTGCATTGTTGTTATCAAATTCATCCAAACCTTGTTAAATTTGGATAAATTGTCATTTTTCAACATCTTTGTTGTGTGTTTGATCCCCAAAATTAAAATCGACTATTATACCTTTATTATAGTATTTATTTTTTTATTTTTCTTTCGTTTCTAAAATATCTTGTTGTTAGTAAAAATACAAAAAGGACCACATACCCACCTTTCTCTCTAAAATAGTTTTACTTTCAAAAAAAAAAAGAGAAAAAAAAAAGAAGCAAAAAAATCCAAATCGTACAGGGAACATTATTACGGCGAACTTATTTGCAAAAATCTCTGAATGGGAAATGAACCTCAAAACGATGATTTAAAGTAGGATGTTGTCTAAGGTTAGGAATTTAATTTAGGGGTAGGATTTAAGTATTCATTTTTTTTTTCATTTGTTACAAAGAAATCATTTGGAGAAAAGTGTAAATTACATGAATCATTGTTGTTTGGGATAATTTGTACGGTTTGAATCCTAAGTTATTTTTTTTAAATCAACGGTCCCTACAATGTGAGTTTGTTACGTCTCTGACCCTATCATATATAAAAAGACTATATTAGTTTATCTATTTTTTAATTATTTGTTATTTCTATATTTTTTTTCTTTTATAATTTATTTTTATTTGTTTATGTGCCTTTGTTTATGAGCTACCCAATAATTCTTTCCATACTTCTACCCATTCATGTGCTGCCGCGAGGTAAAGCGCCACCTCATTCGTGCTATCAGATTTAATCACCACCGGAGTAAATCATCATCATATTTCCCACCAGAAAACACCACACTGAACCCATAAATCCATTCAAACAAAAATCAAATTAAAAAAAATCCTAATAAGAAATTAAACCACAAATTCAGATGACAAGAAAGAGGATGTTTCTATTCGTCGGTGTGTCTGCGACGATGAATGTACTGACGTCAGCGTCAGATACAAAGATACAAAGGCAGAGGTGTAAATAGGCTGAGATGGTGCATATCAGCTAAGCAAAAGGTCGATGATGTAGATCGGCGACTTTTGAGTCTAGAGCGATGAAGTTCGAGGATTTCCGGAGGCTTTAAAAACAGATTGACGACTCATGGAGGTTTCAAGTGTCTATGATGTAGAGGTTCGACAACGTCCTGCGTTTTCTAAAGGCTTTAGAGTACAAGGCTGTTTTCGTTGTTTGGTCTCGTCGTTCGACAACATCCGGTGGTTCTTGTCGGTTTTAGAGTTCAGATCAACGACGTACGAAGGTTTCAGGCAACATAGGTTGTTTTCGGCGTTTGGGGTCCGATGTTCAGTGACATCCGGTTGGTTACCGAAACCTATGTCCGTTGGTTGACTGTTGCTCTTTTGTGTGTGTATGAGAGAGAGAGAGAGAGAGAGAGATTATAGGTTTGGATGGTGGTAAATGTGAGTTTGGGACTAAGGCTATTTTATTTATTTTATTGTTTAAATAATAAATAAGTAGAATTTTTAATAATAATTTAATTAAAAAAATAGACGAGGGCAATATAGTCTTTTACTGTGTGGAAGGACTAATACGTAACAAAAGGATATAATAGAGACCTTTCGAGTTATAAAAATAAATTAGGGATCAAATACAAAAGCTACGCCAAACCATAAGGACCATTCATATAATTTACTCGGTAGAAAATAAACTTCGTTCTCCGCCATCTTCATCAAATAACGACCAGCAAGTAGCCACCATTTTTGACCTACAAGTTTGTTGTTCTCACCCTCCTAGACGCCACCATCATGTTTGACCTGCAAGTGGTTCGTTCTCACCCTCATAGCCGCTGTACTTACTCTTCCTTGCACACCCACCGCCTATGCTAGCTACCTCATCGGGGGCCACCTCACCAGAAATCGCAACAAATGACTGAGCTCCATAGGTGACCGGAGGACAGGAGAACGATTTTAGATTCACACATACACACACATTCTTGAAACAATTTCATATTAACAAATTCATATTCTTGAAAACACACCTATGTAAACACATATATCGAAATTGGGATGAATTCACATACAATCATTTTCTGGGTTTTTTTTACTGACTTTTTGTTAAAAAATTCAACGATTCGGTGGGTCTTCAAAAGGATATCTAATGTTTTTTAGGTAATAAAGAAACCTTGTCACTTGGTACCATCATATTTTTTAGGTAATAACGAAAGTCAGAGAGTTTTAAATTCTTGTAATCATGCCCAAAATTGATGATTCGTACTATTAAGATATCAAATTCTCAAAAGTGTATAACAAAAATATAATTTTCGAGGCAAATAGATAAACCGGTGAAAGTAGTATGTGATTCTATGTATTGATTACCGCTAACAATTAAGTCAAATGTCTGGAGTACATTGTTCTTTCGTGCATTTAACCCAAAAGGGCTAAAACGAAGAAATAGTATCATAGATCTATTCTACTTTGTGTAATTTCATTTACATGTAACTTTACCTCCAATGTCATTAAAGATGCCAACCGCAACAATCTGCTACTTAGGATCATTTGGTGCGGAACGCCCATGAGATGGGCACATTTCGATATGTTGTTTCAACTTGTACTTGAGAAGCTGCAAAATCAGATGACACATCAGAAGAAACTATATTGCGACATACTTTTGTTTGGCCTAAAATAGTTGTTAACGGGTAAAGGATGTCTTGAAAGAGTACAAATTACTAATACATAGGATTTAAGTGGAACTTGACAGAAAATAAAATCTAGCAAATTTATGAAAGAAATAAATAATTTGTTTACATACCTTTAAATTTGTTTTCTTCATAATCAAAGCAACATTTGGCCATTTTCAATATAATCATCTGTGAAAAGTTTAGGACATACATTACAAAACAGTTTTGATAAGCTATACGATATGAAATTGAGTTTCTTTTGCCTATTTTAGGATAAACAAAGAAACTAGATGTAAGGCCCTTGAAACAAGGATCTTAACCGGTGATCAAGCAACTAACAATCAAATAAGATAAGAATGGAGTAGAAAAAGATTAAACCAAGCTTTGCACACGTTTATAACAAAGAAACGTCAAGGTACACTTGGACAATGGCCGTAAACTCTATCGACTAACAACAAAACATTGACAGACTCTGACACGCCCATTATATAGGGGAAAGACTGGCCGTAAATAGGTTTACGGTCGTAAACCTGTTCACGCCTGTAAACATACATTTGGCCGTAAACACATCCAAACAACTATATTACATGACAAAAGACCATTAAGACCTATACATTAGATAGCCTAGCCCAAACCATAAACAAGACCCTTCAATCTCCCCCTTGGTTTGAGGCTAGCTTTGACTTAGTGTTTTTCAACGATAAGCACATCGGACCCCCCCCCCCCCCCCCCAATCGCACCACGCCACATCTCTTTTGCGATGATCTCTGCAACCATTGACGTGTATTCTTTAGCAGCATGCTCGAAGATCTCCTCAGCCACTTTGATCTGATGATGTGCCAAATGATGAATATCTCACTTTCTGAATTGAAGTAGGTCTCTTTTGTCGAACAGGCGAAAGCAACCATCTTGAAACTTAATGATAGCAGTCGCAGTGGTTTCATAATACACCCAGTAAAGCATATTCGCAAGAGATCCATCACAGATGTTCTGCAACACAGGATTCTACCTAACTTGGTTAGTCGGTGGCCACATCACAGTCTGGAAAGGCTGATTTGTCTTGGGATCCAGTACTTTAGGGAATCTTTTAATGAAGGACTCAGCAGTCTTCATGCTAGGAAATCCCTTCTTTACTTGGTCTTCCAAGAAAAGCTTGAAATGAGTTGCCCGTGGATCACCTGATGGATTTGCAAATGGAGCATTGGATAGTTCTGAAAGATCAACCCTTGTCCATGAACTGAAATCACGGAAGTCTTTGTAATACTCCACGTTTGAGCTTTTGCGTCACACTATCCACTTGTTTAACCTGTCATGTAAACCCCATGAGGCAATTCCTGTTCTATCACTGTACTTGTGTTCAAATCTTTTCTTTTCAAGATCAGTGACGGTGACTTTGGGTTGATCTCCAGGAGCGTTCTGATCTGAGCTCTTCTTGAACAATAGTTGTTTTTTCTTGGCGGCTGCTAATTTGGCGCGTTTTAGTGCAACAACTTTGGGTGCTTGAACTGTTTCTTTTTCAAAACGATCAACGATTCGATTTCTTTCAGCGGGCAGGTCAACAAGGGGATCTTGAGATGACTGGCCAGCACTGAATTCTTGAACGGATGATTTGAACTTGTCGCCAAGTTCCTCTGCCAGTTTCTTCTTCAAGTCAAAATAGCATGCAGTTATGGTTCCCAGGTGTGTTTGCAGATCAGAGATTTGCTTTGATTTCAGAATCTTATATGCTTCAAGATCTGCAACACGAATGTTAAGTTGAGCTTTTTCGGCTTCAAGATCAGCTACATGAATATCAAGCTTAATGTTTTTCTGGTTTAGCATGTCGGTCTCCTTTCTAAGTTCGTGCATGGTGGAATCATTCTCTCCTGAGTGGTTTTCCTCTATAGAAATTCCTTTAGCGCGGGAGGAAGGAACTGAGCTTTATGGTTGGGCCAGATGCATAGCAAGCCTCTCAGAGGCTGCATCATGAAAAGGCCTAGGAGGAGCTGATCCCGGGGAGGGGGGGGGAGGCTGATGAACCACCAACTTCAAAATGGTGCTTGGTCCTTCGTGGGATGGTACAGATGAATCAACAGCAAAAGTAGTTGTTGGAGTATTTGTTGTTGAGTCAGATGGCCTTGAGATTATTCTGGAATGAATTCTCATTGCCTCGGATCATGTCTTCTCCTTTTCAACGGAGGCTGGGAGGTCTGAGTCATCAACGGTTCACTCACAGATGGATCAGTAGTAGGAATAACATCCTCAAGGGGAGGAATCCCTGAAGTTATCTCCATAGGTGTTGTAGTGTCAGCCATTTGGTTGGAAGTAGGAGGTGTTGTTTCAAGAACATCTTCTGTATCCCTTATCTCCGTTGTTGGATGACCAATACCACGGATAATGTCACACCCCCAAACCAAGGATGGCGAAAACCTCCGGGGGTGGAGGACTTCATGTATAGTATCACAACAACGAGTATAATAGTGCTCAAAGTAAATACAACCAATCATAAATATAATCAGAAAAGAATTGCATGGTTTCAAGTAGTACATATTTCAATTATTGATCACGACATTATATAAAAATAGTTGTTCCACGCCGTAGCGTTCCATCCTCAAAAGCTTGTGGTTACTTGGTTTCGTTGATTTCCTGAGAATACAATTAGTTTTGAAAAAGTGTCAACAATTAAGTTGGTGAGTTCATAAGTTTTTTTGAGATAAAGAGTTTGGCAACCGTTCTTTGTAATGTGTTGTGTGTCACCAAGAAAAATCCAATATTTTCCTTATAAAAGTTATGTGGTCCTAAATCCCAGGACCAAGAATAAACAAGTATTTTCCATACTTAATGATATAACCGTGGTTTTAAATCGGCCTAAAACCCTTTTAGATTTGAGGAAAAATCCCGTAATGAATGACGTGTAGTCTTAAATACCAAGACCGAAAGTGTACAATAATATCCGTACTTATTGATATAGAAAGTGATTTTAAATTGACATAAAACCCCTTTTGATTTATAAAAATTCCCGTAAACTTTATGAGTTGTTAACTTCCTATGTGAGTTGCTATAACCATACTATGACTGAATGAACCTGCCACGACATTTCTCAGGCGTCGAAAACTGATATGACACTTGTCACTCGTAGACCTGCAAGTCTTACTGTAGCTAGCAGCAAGGTGTGGGGTGTCAAACCCAATATAGATCTATACACAACTATCACGTTCTCCCTACAAGAGACTCTGGTTATAACTATCAGGAATTTTAACCCATACTCTAGGAGTACTGAGAAGAATATCTCACAATTTAAGTTAACAAGTTTAAGTGTGGTGTGCGTGAGTGTAAAACCTTTTTCTGTGGGAATAAAACCTTCCGAAATGTGTTTGTTGTGTTAATGGAAACATAAACCATACCTATTATGGTTTATCAAAACGTTTAAATGTAATAGTTATAACTTTGTTTATTATGGTTAACTATTGTATTTGTGAAGGTAAAAACCTTTTTGCTTACCGATATGTATATATACCTTTTACTAAAGTGAAGCAACATGTAATATAACAACTAATTAATTACCATACTTTTGTAGGTAAAAATGCATTTGTTTTCTGATGTGTGACTATATACTAAGACAAAATGTCATCTATTTGCAAAAAAATATATTCACATAATGATATACACCTTGCTCAACATGTTACAAGGTGAAATGAAATTGATAGCATTTTTTTGTTGTTAACATTTTCTTTCACTGTTCTTAGAAAATTTATAGAAAAATCATCAAAGGTCCAAATGAAAATCCGTAAATTCTGAGAGTTTGGGAAATGAGTCTAGTTTGTTCATAAATTTTTTTATAGTTTTTAATGACCTCCAACTTGTGTGAAAAAGTCCATAATCACAGATTGATCCGGATTTTCTCTTAAGATGATAGGCAGTTTTGTAAAAATCTCCATAAATTGTAGAAAAATCGTATGGAGGTGTGCAAGTAATCATTTTAAAGGTATATACTTGAACTACTTGCACCTAATACAGTTTCGAAAACTAAAATGTTTAAGTTGGCCAAAACATTCTGTGAATGGAGTTAAACTTTTATGATGAAAGCTGTTGGATGAGTTAGTTATGTTCTTGGTGTTTTAACTTGTATCCCCCCCCCTTAAAACTTAAGAAAAACATGAAAAGATAGGAGTATGAACTCACCTTGAGTGATTTCAGTAGATGGATGATGGAGAAAAGAAGTGTTCAACTCAAGGACACTTGAGAGGTGCTTGAAGATTTGAAGATCTAACACAAATATGACGATGTTTGTGTAAGCAATCTATGATTTGGATGAAAGATAGTAGAATATCAAAGTGTAAGAGGAAGACACTTACCAAATATAGAAGAAAAGCTTGGAAACAAGCCTTGAATCTCGAAATCTTAGAGAGAGGGAGTGAGAGAAAATGAAGTTGTCACTTGGTGGAAAAATGGAGTAATGTGAGGAGAGAGGAGGGTTTTCCAGCTTTTGTATAACATTATGGCTGAAAAAGAGTGGGAAAAGGATAATGATCGACTAGGTATGGGTGAATAGTGACTAGGGGTTGTACTATGAAGGTATGGGGAGGTTGCTTGTGTCATACACTAATGCAAAGTCAACACTCCACCCATAAATCTTACCTACTAGGTTTTATTCTTAGGCAAGGATTTTTCCCCAAAATATAATTAAAATATGAATATTTGGGGTTTATTATGTTAAAATACGAGTTTGGGTAAAAATCTTGCGTTAAAATCTCGAAAAACGGGCTCAAAATGTTAAAAATACTGAAAACCGGGCAAAAACTGCCAAATTCTGAAATTTAGGCCGAGGATGCGAAGGTTCGGCTCCTTAGGAGCTTAGAACCGAGAGCAGGAGAAGAAACCGAGAGAGGAGGGTTCGGCTGCGTAGGTCGCCTCTGTTGGAATAGTGTCTAAGGCTGCAACTATATTATGCAAGTATTTGACCCGGTTGTGCATGGTCCTTTTGGGTTGCCTTCACCATAGCAACTTGATAGGATGGTTTATTAAGAGAGAGTAAATATTATTAATATATTATGAGAATAATATAATGAATAATATATTTGTTATTTGATTGATATAAGTCATAGAATTAATTAGAATTAATTTGATGACTTAAAGAGATTAATTAAATAAAGGGGTATAAACTGTCAATTGTTTGATAGTTAAGCTTTAGACTGTAAATCCATTGGGATATGCTTTGGACGAATTCTAAGAGTGTTAGGATAGCCAAAATCGTCCAAAGGCTTATCTATGGAATGGATTTGGATAGCCTTAAGAGAAGATTATCCAATTAGGGTTTAGGTTGTAACCCTTAAGGAGTCTACAAGTATAAATAGACCCCATAACATAGGGAATTCGACACATCTCATAAAGTAAGAGAACCCTGGCCGAATTCCTCCCCTCTCCTCTCTCCTAAATCATTCTTCTTGCTATTGGTGTTTGTAAGCCATTAGAGGAGTGACATTTGTGACTCTAGAAGCTCCAAGACCTCAAGATCAACAAGGAACTCAAAGGTATGATTCTAGATCTGTTTCAATGTTGTTATTTATCCTAATTAGTCATTTGAAGACTTGGATTCAAAGCATGTTTATTAGAAATCCTAGATCCAAGCATTAGGGTTTTGCATGCGCACATAGGAAAGTTCTTATGGCTAAAACCCATCAGTGGTATCAGAGCCTAGCTTGGTTTTCTTTAAATTGTTGCTTGATTAACTGAAACAAACCTGCAAAATTCGATTTTTAGGTTTCTGAGTCACTGACTCGGCGAGTCCCAAGGTGAACTCGGCGAGTAGGCCTGACTCGGCGAGTCCCCTTGTGCACTCGGCGAGTCCAGGCGTCAGGAATGGCCAGATTCGGGATTTTTTCATAATTATCTTATGGAAACTTACCTTAATCATAATAGATCAATCTAAATCCGATTTTTTTATATATATGACTATTATCTTGATCTAGTTAAAGGTATTTATCAACTAATAAAATATTTAATTTCCTTATATAATAATTAATCAATTATTTTAATTATTTTGGTAATTATCTTGAATAAAATCAAATATAGATAATTAGGATATTAATTGTTAATTGGAATTATTTGTTATTTGATCCTCCATGTTTTAAATGTTTAAAACCTACCCTCAAGTTTTGAAATTTATATTTGTGATTAAAAGTTTTAATTTAGACAACTTAAATTTCAAACCCTAGATTTTAAAAGTTTTAAAATACAACCCTATACTAATATGATATTACTAGAATAATATATATATATATATATATATATATATATATATATATATATATGTATAACTAAATGCTAGTCTTACCGTTAGTAGGCCTCATTCACGAAGCCGATCTATAAGGTGGGTATAAGGTTGCGGCCTATAAAATGGCGCTTAATGGGTGTACACTCACACCCACCGCTTGCTTGATTGGTAGAGGGTCGTTAGCCGAACGGGTAGGATAGGGCAACCTCAACCTCTCACTAAAAGTATAATAAGAAATACAAAGTAACTACACATTTTTTAAAATTTCCCAATCCTAGTTACTTTAGGAAAAGTGAATTGATGCAATCCCATGAAATTACACTTTGCACCTTGCTAAGATGTTAGTGGAGCGTGTGTGGTTTACCGGCACACTAATTGGTTCTAAGCGAAGGTGGCAAAGGGTGATTCATTGTTTATCATAGTTCGATGGAGCGTGTGTGGTTTACCGGCACATCGAATAGGTGATCGTTACAATGAAGGCACCATGTGAATTTGCATGGTAATTCACACCCGCTTTGTGATCCTCGGCATCCCAGTCACAAACAAGAGGGGCATATCGAGATTTAAACATGCCATTGAATAGTTTCAATGAATCTCATCCGAACCTAGGAATTCTCAAAAACACTTAGGACTAATAGTTTAAGTTTTGTGATGGAGAATTAGTGAATCGTCATTCACTTACCTTCAATTTATTTGCATGTTAGATTACGGCATCCCTTTTCTAGTATGTAAATGTAATTGTTGGATCCTAGCCCTAATTTTTCTTATTGGGTGATAATTAGGGATTCTTATTCTAATCTATCTTTGTCCTTTTCTAATTGTAGATGTCGAACGCAAACAACGCTGCTGCTAGTTCTTTCACGTTGATGAGCCTTTGCCAAAAGGTCACCTTCGATGGAACGAACTTTAGCGAATGGATAAGATACATTCGCACCATTGCTCGCTATGAAGATAAGGAGTATGTCCTCGATGAGAAGCTCGAGAAAATCAACCCCGAAGTTGCTACTCCCGCCGAAATCACCGCCTTTGAAACTCATGAGCGAGATGCAACGAAGGTACATTGCATCACGATCGCCACCATGAACTCCGAATTCCAAAAGTCCTACGAGGACATGTACCCATACGAGATGCACCAAGACTTATTGGAGAGATACCACCAAAACGCGAGACAAGAGCGTTATGAGATTTTCACCAACATGATTTCCGCGAAGATGGGTCATGGAGAATCTCTTACTGTGCACCTGCAAAAGATGCAAAGGTATGTCAACCGCCTTCGCAAGTTAAATGTTGACTTTGGGGAAGACTTAACGATCGATATGGTGCTTCACTATTTGCCTCCAATGTACAACCAATTTAGGATGACCTACCACATGAACAAAGAAGAGGTCACCCTAAGCAAACTCCAAGGTCTCTTGAGGGTCGCTGAGAGCAACTTCAAGGACAAGTCTGTTGCACCTACTCCCAATCCGCCCGCTGCTCCTGTCTTGGCTATTGGTCAAGGAAAGGGAAAGAAGAGGAAAGCTTCATCGAAGAACTATTGCAAGGTGGAATCCCGAGATGGTGCCTCTTCTAGTGGGACCAAAGTTGATCCCGCTAAGCCCTGCCCTAACCCGAAGGAGGCAGAGTGCCACCACTGCCACAAGATAGGACATTGGAAGAGAAGCTGCCCGGATTACCTGCAAGCGATCAAAGAGGGAAAGATCAAGCCATCTTTCGCAGGTATATACACAATCAAATCTAACGATTCTAATCATGCTATTTCTTGGGTTCTTGATACCGGTTGTGGTTATCACATTTGTTCTAATGTGCAGGGACTAAGAAGAAGTAGGGATGTGGAGCAAGGAAGGATCAATCTAATCATGGGGACCAGAAGATCGTCGCCTGTGACCAAGATTGGAGTGTATTCTTTAGTGCTTAGAAATAGTTTGGTTTTAGATTTGAACAATTGTTGCTATTCGCCAGAAATGGCTAGAAACATCATTTCATTTCATGGTTTATATAGACAAGGATTTAGATTTTCTTTTAATAATGAGAATGGTTCTATTTTGGCTTATCTAAATGGTGTCTTTTACTTTGAAGCTATACCATGAAATGGAATATATGAAACCGTTATGATTGTTGATAACTTAGGAAATGATGTTTTGAATATTGATTCTTCCACTAGTATGGATAAAGCATCCTTGTGGCATTGTCGACTTGGACATGTCAACAAGAAACGCATAGCCCAATTCCAAAAGGATGGAGTGTTGGAGTCATTCGACCTTAGGGAAGATGACACATGCGAGTCTTGTTTACTTGGAAAGATGACTAAGTCACCCTTCACGAGTACATGTGAAAGGGGCGAGGGTCTATTGGACCTAATACATACCGATGTATGTGGACCGTTTAGATCAACCACGAAGGATGAGAACCGCTTCTATGTGACTTTTACCGATGACTATAGTAGATATGGGTATATCTACTTAATCAGGCAAAAGTCAGACACCTTTGAAAAGTTCAAAGAGTTCAAGAATGAAGTGGAGAATCAATTGGGCAGGAAAATCAAGATGCTTCGATCCGATCGAGGAGGAGAGTACCTAAGTTTTGAATTCCACGATTATCTCAAGGAGTGTGGAATAGTTTCACAATTGACGCCTCCTAGGACACCGTAGTTGAATGGTGTGGTAGAAAGGCGTAATCGAACCTTATTAGATATGGTTCGCTCTATGATGAGTCGTGCTTCACTACCAATCTCTTTTTGGGGGTATGCCTTAGAGACTGCCGCCCATATCCTTAACCGAGTCCCTACTAAGAAGGTTGCCAAAACACCTCACGAGATGTGGACAGGGAAAGCTCCCTCGTTGGCACATATCAAGGTTTGGGGTTGCAAGGCTTTCGTAAGACGAGATACTCACGACAAGCTTGAACCTCGAAGTGAGCGATGTATTTTCATCGGCTACCCGCAGACATCCTTTGGATATCTCTTCTATAGACCGAAGGACAATGTTGTCTTCGTTGCGAGGAGAGGAGTTTTCCAAGAGCGAGAACTCATAAGCCAAGGAGACAGTGGGAGGCAAATCGAACTTGAAGAGATTCAAGAGTCGATAGATGAAGGAACCTCTACCGCTGGCATTCAACCCGAGGAGGAAACTCCGGTTGAACCGATTGACGAATCCTTACCTCTTAGACGTTCCGATAGAGTTAGAGTTCATCCCCAGTTTTATGGCTTTCATATTACTACCGAAGGGGACACGTATATTAGTGATGGTACACTAGTAAATCTTGATGAACCTAATAGCTATAAGGAAGCCATGGCAGGCCCGGAGTCTGTAAAGTGGAAAGAGGCAATGGATAGCGAGATCCAATCCATGTATGATAACCAAGTTTGGAATTTGGTTGATTACGTGCCCGGACGTAAGACCGTTGGGTGCAAATGGATCTTCAAGAAGAAGACCGACGTGGATGGGAACGTACACACATATAAAGCGCGATTGGTCGCGAAGGGCTTTACTCAAACTCCCGGAGTTGACTATGATGAGACCTTCTCACCAGTTGCGAAGATTAAATCTATTAGAGTGATGCTAGCAATTGCCGCATTTCATGATTATGAGATTTGGCAAATGGATGTCAAGACCGCTTTCCTTAACAGAAAGTTGGCTGAGGATGTTTACATGGCTCAGCCAGAGGGGTTTGTGGATCCGAAGCATCCGGATAGAGTGTGTAAGCTTGAGAAGTCCATTTATGGACTTAAGCAAGCGTCTCGCAGATGGAATCTTTGCTTCGATGAGAAAGTCAAAGAGTTTGGATTTGTACGAAGCGAAGACGAATCTTGTGTATATGTCAAAGCCAGTGGGAGTATAGTAAGCTTCCTCGTTCTATATGTCGATGACATATTACTCATAGGAAACGACATTCCGACTCTGCAGGAGGTTAAGTCCTGGCTCGGGAAGTGCTTCGCTATGAAGGACCTCGGAAAGGCTTCTTACATTTTGGGAATAAGGATAGTAAGAGAAAGGAGTAAGAGACTAATTGGACTTAGTCAGAATACTTACTTAGAGAAGGTACTAAAACGTTTTAGTATGGAAAACTCAAAGAAGGGAGAACTACCGATTCAAAGTAATGCCAAATTGAGTAAGACTCAAAGTCCGAGTACCGAAGCTGAGATAGTGGAAATGAGCCGAGTACCATACGCTTCCGCAGTTGGCTCAATCATGTACGCTATGACTTGTACTCGCCCTGATGTAGCCTTCGCTTTGAGCATGGTTAGCAGATATCAAGGGAATCCTGGCAAAGCACATTGGATTGCGGTGAAAAACATCCTTAAGTACCTTCGGAAGACAAAGGAATGGTTCTTAGTCCACGGAGGGAGTGATGACTTGAAGGTGCGAGGGTATAGTGACGCCAGCTTTCGGACCGACAGGGACAACTACCGTTTGCATTCGGGCTGGGTCTTTACCCTAAATGGAGGAGCAGTGACATGGAAGAGTTCCAAGTAGGAAACCGTAGCTGATTCAATGTGCGAATCAGAGTACATTGCAGCGAGCGAAGCGTCGAAGGAGGCAATATGGCTAAAGAACTTCATCGGTGATCTTGGAGTTGTACCTGCCATAAAGGAGCCTATGGAGATTTTCTGTGATAACGAAGGCGCGGTTGCCTTGACCAAGGAACCGAGGGATCATGGTAGATCAAGACATATCGACAGAAAGTATCACTTCATTAGACATCGTGTAGAAGAAGGACAACTCATAGTTAGGAGGATATCATCAGAAGATAACCCAGCAGATCCGCTTACGAAGGGACTGAGTAGGGTTAAGCACTTGCAGCATGCTAGGAGTATTGGGCTGAAGGATGATATTAGCATAGATTAGATAGTATTAGAAACGTGTAATAGATAAATGTAATTGACATTTGATGATTAAATAAAGGAGTTTTATTTATGAGTAATGTTACTATCTTATGTTAGTTATTTAGCTATTGTTTCACTTTGCATGTTTTGACTTCCAGAATAATTGAGTTTATTAGGAATAATTGAATTGTTCAAATGGTCCACAATCGTTCATATGTTGGGAGTAGATATGAATGAAGGTTGTCATGAATTGATGTGTAGAATGTCTAAATGGTGTTAGACATAGCAAAGGATTGCTACAATGTTCATGAGTGCTTATGAACTAGTTTTGAGCATTGGAATAAACCCGTGCTTGCTGGAATCACCTTGTGGAATACGATATAAAAGGTGATCGCAAGACGATAATATCATATAGTCTTAAAACCTAGATATATGGTTTATTATTTGTTAATTGATTGTACATTGATAATACGAAAACGCATTAGTAACTTGGTGTTATAAAACGTATTGTTGTGTATAGTTGGTTAATGAATAAGTAAATGCATATCAGTCGAAGTTTATCTGTAACTTTTATCTAAGAAGGTAAAAGCGATATCTCGGCCGCTCGATGATTTGATTTGACTTATGTGCCGGGCCCGGTCAGAACTGAATTGATGTGTTCGATTAAGTTCTATGTCGAATAAATCAGAGATCGAGAAACCTAAATGCTTGACTAACCATTCCATAGGATTGTCAGCATGATATCTAACAGAGGATTGTATGTTCCCTTATCTAAAGGACAAGATTGATTAGATCAGAGTTGACAGCGTCTTTGAGAGCTACGATTGCAAACAGAATTGTACTTGTGCATATAGTTACTAGACTTATCCAAGTGGGAGACTGTTGGAATAGTGTCTAAGGCTGCAACTATATTAGGCAAGTATTTGACCCGATTGTGCATGGTCCTTTTGGGTTGCCTTCACCATAGCAACTTGATAGGATGATTTATTAAGAGAGAGTAAATATTATTAATATATTATGAGAATAATATAATGAATAATATATTTGTTATTTGATTGATATAAGTCATAGAATTAATTAGAATTAATTTGATGACTTAAAGAGATTAATTAAATAAAGGGGTATAAACTGTCAATTGTTTGATAGTTAAGCTTTAGACTGTAAATCCATTGGGATATGCTTTGGACGAATTCTAAGAGTGTTAGGATAGCCAAAATCGTCCAAAGGCTTATCTATGGAATGGATTTGGATAGCCTTAAGAGAAGATTATCCAATTAGGGTTTAGGTTGTAACCCTTAAGGAGTCTACAAGTATAAATAGACCCCATAACATAGGGAATTCGACACATCTCATAAAGTAAGAGAACCCTGGCCGAATTCCTCCCCTCTCCTCTCTCCTAAATCATTCTTCTTGCTATTGGTGTTTGTAAGCCATTAGAGGAGTGACATTTGTGACTCTAGAAGCTCCAAGACCTCAAGATCAACAAGGAACTCAAAGGTATGATTCTAGATCTGTTTCAATGTTGTTATTTATCCTAATTAGTCATTTGAAGACTTGGATTCAAAGCATGTTTATTAGAAAGCCTAGATCCAAGCATTAGGGTTTTGCATGCGCACATAGGAAAGTTCTTATGGCTAAAACCCATCAGCCTCTCGGACCGAAGGTGAGGCTCGGATGCATGGGAGCCGAGAGGTCTCGCAGACATGCTCATCAGAAGGGACCGAGAGTCAGGTCCTCGGACCGAAGGTCAAGCCCTCTCGGGCCGAAGGTGGGAAGGGCAGAGTCTCGGTTCGAAATGATCAGGGGACCAAAATAGACTGAGTGCTCGGTCCATTTCGGTTGAGAGGGTTTCGGTTCTCAGGAGGTTCGGCTCCTAAGAGGTTCGGTTCCTAAGAGGAGTTTCGGCTCCTAAGAGGGGTTTCGGCTCCTTAAGGCTGTTTTTCACGTAGACTTCCATTTTCGAGCGGTTTTCGACTAAATTAAGAGTCGAGATGCCCCGAGTGATTTTAAGAAGTTGAGAGAGATTTGGGAGAGATTTCACATACTTGGACAGATTTCTCATACAGAGAGAGATTTGGGAGAGATTTCACATACTTGGAGAGATTTCTTATACAGAGAGAGATTTGGGAGAGATTTCACATTCTTGGAGAGATTTCTCATACAGAGAGAGATTTGGGAGAGA
The DNA here is from genome assembly GCF_002870075.4 of Lactuca sativa. NCBI lineage: Eukaryota > Viridiplantae > Streptophyta > Magnoliopsida > Asterales > Asteraceae > Lactuca > Lactuca sativa. The sequence continues at coordinate 53,288,787 of NC_056623.2, forward strand.
TTTCACATTCTTGGAGAGATTTGGGAGAGATTTCACATACTTAGAGAGATTTGGGAGAGATTTCACATACTTAGAGAGATTTCTCATACTTAGAGAGATTTGGGAGAGATTTCACATACTTAAAGAGATTTCTCATACTTAGAGAGATTTGGGAGAGATTTCACATACTTAGAGAGATTTGGGAGAGATTCTAAATAGAGAGACATAGAGTGAAAATGATTGAGAGAGGTTTCGTGTGTGACATTTGTGAGTGTCCGGCTTCGCAACGCAAGGTCCGTAAACCCTGTTAAGCCATGTTTAAGAATCTTACACACTCCCGATAAGTACGCAAAATTGTTTTATCGGTTTGGTTCATTACTTAACGCAGTTTTAGGTTAATGAAATCTAGATATACGAACTTTTCTATTAATGATTTCTCATTGGAATATCGAGTTGTTTAGTAATTACCTAACGTAAGCCCTAGTACCAAAGGGTTAATTGAGTCGACCGGTTTGACTTGTTGACTTTAGTTGACTTTGACTTGACCAGATTTTGACGGTTGTCACAGATACTGTCAAAAAACGAGTCAAGGTCTTCATTGGACAGGAGGTTATCATTGCCTCCAAAATCCAAAGAAATGTCATCCTTGTCATAACTTGAAAGATCAATATCAATAAAAGAATCATCATCGTCTCCTTTATTTTTAGTTGCATCCTCCATTGTTCCCTCATTGTAGTCACTCTCAACATGCACAGATTGCAAGTTATGCTCTTCAGCCACTATAGCAACAGGTGTAACTACATTATCTTCGTGATCTGATACAGGAATAACGTCTTCTTCGGAAAATGACATCGTCTTCAGAAGTTACGTGGTTTGAAGAATCATGAGACTCAGATACCTCACTTGAATCGGCAAACATACCAAACTTCACTAAGGGATACTTTCCTTGAAAAGTAACTTTTCCCTTTTGGTTTTGCTTGATTTTGCCCAACAGTGTTTTGCCCAAGAGACTTCATGTCTATAGTTTCCCCTTCTTTAACCATCGCATGAAATTGCTCGTTGATGAACACTTGAATGAACCTGGGATACATCAAGAACTTGTCCCTTGTTTTTCCTTTGATGTTTACAATCAGCTCGTCAAGGATGAACTTGGAGAAGTTGAAGTCAAATCTAGCAGAAAGGGAAACAATGGCTCATGTGTTTCTTAATGAAATCTCATCTGCACCCGATCTTCTTCCTGATATGCAGCTCACAAAGACATGAGCTAAGAACCTCCAGTAAGGTGGTAGCAGCTTCTTTGTTGTCGGAGGAAATTCGCTTTCATAGCCCATCTTGTTGAGAAGTTCCGGAACTAAATCGGTTTCAATCTCAGTAGGGATGGTAGAATGATCGACGATTTTCAGAATGTCCCTGATGAATTGTTATGTTATGATGATTTTGCAACCCTTTAAAGTAGCTTCAACAGATACAGATCCATCTTCTCCTTTCTTTACGTCAGCTGACCTCTAGAATTCTTTGATTATGCCTTGATAAATTTTTGGATTCACAATAAGAGCAGTGGTCAGGCAACATTCCCTTAATCCATGTATCATTGACTTGAACTCTCCATGAGCAACAGGAGGATCAGCCAAAAGAATTGTCAAGTTGTGACTGTCAGCGAATTTTAGATTTGCCATTTCAACCTGCACAAACCAAACCAAGTGAGAAAACAATTTATTTAAACATTTAAAATTGATGTTTTACTCATGTTGCCGTTTAATTAGGCTATTAAGTGAAACAAATGAAGAAAAATCAAATTTTGTTGACCAAAACTAAGTTTACGGTCAAAGGGAGTTCACAGCCGTAAACTCATTGCCGTAAACTCATGGTCGTAAGCTCCTGGTTGTAAACTCCAAAAATGATTACACCCTCAATACAGTTCGATTCGATGTGAGAATGGCATTATGAGGATCGAAAATAGCATACCTACACGTACAATCAGTCAATTTCACGAAAAATCACGAATTTTTTTTTATAGAGAGAGAGAGAGAAAAAAAAATCTGTTTTTATGGCCGAGAGGAACAAAATGAGGAGGTAAAGAGTTTTCGGCTGGACCTGAAAGTTTTATATACTCGGTCCAAAAACTATAGGATGCAACCCATAATGCTTTAAAAATAAAGCCCAATACCCAAAAAATTTAAAAATAAAACATTTTGAGGACTTAAAAATAAAAAATAAAAATAAAAATGAAATGAAACAAATTAAAAAAAACAAACTAAAATACTATTATTTTTTTTAATATATGAAAAAAATAAAATTAAATTAAAAATTAAAAATTAAAATAAATAAAATTAAAATTAAAATGAATTAACACTAATTTCACCTCAACTAACGCTAATAATATTTTTGTGATATTGTGATCAAAGTTGTTAGACAGCCTTAATCCACTTACCAATACCTATACCTTAATATCTATATCTGGTCAATCGTCGGTATTGTGGTCCACTTAAACATGAAAGGTTGTGACAAATTTAGGACATACGTACTATAAGTGACAATACATTAGATCCTATGAACTTAGATAATATTCCTAAAAGACCATTCAACTGACGACGACCAAAGATATTGTTGTCCACCTAAATTGAGCAGCAAGATCTACAGACAACCTATAAAATGATTTTAATTGTATTAGAACGTGTTTCCCTCTTCCTGATATACCCCAATAATCAAGGTCTTCTAGAATACTCATTACTTCAAATGAGCAGACAATTATTAAGGAAGAAGTCAGATTTTGAATGCATATGTTGTACACTCAGTTTGGATCTCTTCCAATCACGCAGAAAGTGAAACATATGACTAACTAGAGTTTATAGGGATTGAGAAGTAGAAGATTGCATATGTTGTGTATCAGGTCGGATTGTTAATCACACAGAGGAGACAACATATGGCTAACAGGTAGGAAGAATAGTATAGAAGAAGACGCAAAGAGACAGAGTTGCATATGTTGCATTCGAGTTCGGATCTCTTGCAATTAGCAGAGGAAGCAACATATGACTAACAGATAGAAAGAAAGAAAATAATTTTCTACAGACATAATTTATCGAAATTCCCCAGTTGCCCCGTCAATAACGGAATTAAGGAAAAAGTCCGCATATCGAGGAAAAGTTAATCCACAATTCTAAATACAAATTATTTAATGTATCCGAAGATTCTCGTGTATATCTCTCTGCTCAACCTAGTTAATTTAAGGACAATAAGCGTCAAAAATGATTTTTTGATGGAAGATTATTTTGAAGGAATAATCTTAAATAAGTTGTATTATATGTTACAAGGATTTCGTACATATAAAGAACGCCCAAATCTGATTTCGTATGAGGAAGTTATGATTATTCTAAGTTTCAGCTTAGTAGTATGCAACCCGAAACTCGAATTCGAGATCGAGTGATTTCTCGCCGAAGCAATCTATACGAGAATCGAAGATCTCGTCATTAGCAGTACAATGATAAAAAGACAGACGAAAATGGACGTCGGATGAAGAAGTTATGAATTTATAATGGAGTTTTCCTGTCCCGGCCAATAAAAATAAATAATAAAAATAAAATCAAAATTAGCCGACGGAGTCTAAACGAAAGTTGTAGAGAATAGTCTCACCTACGCGTGGATATAAAAAACGTCGAAAACGGAGTTTGTATGAGGAAGATATGAATTTTTAAAGTTTATTAAATAATTAAAATATATATTTAATCTTTAATTCGAATGTATATCCGAAGGAGTCATTGATCTTATCCGAAGTACGCCCAGTGTACTGGCGTACGCCCAGCGTACCCCGGTGCATGAACCCCTCGGACTCGAGTGCCTCGCATACGTAAGCAATGACGTTTTTTTGGCACTACACCCCACGTAGCTAAGCATTACGGCCAACATAATGCGAGGGTTCAGCCCTATAAATACTTTGCGAGGGAAGCCGGCCTTCTTGCTCATTTTCTTTTCTCTCTCTCCCGTTTTACCTCATTTTTCATGCCAGAATTATCCCGAAGCCCGGTATTATTCCCGAGACCCAAAGCAATTACCGAAGCCCCGAAGATCCCGAGAAGTAAAATTCCCGAGCCGAAGCTCTGCCCGCGAGAAGCCCGGTTTTTGTGAAGATCTTCCAGTTTCACCGAAGAATACTACTTCTACAATCCGTAGTGTTGTCCGATCATCTTCTGATCAAGTAAGTGTGTGGTTATTTTCTTCTAACACATAAATATAAAGTATTAGCTATGAAATATGTGTTATGTGTTATATATTATTTGTCTATTTGAGATGGGCTTGGAATTGATGTTTTTATACGGGCGTTAAATAATTTAAACTGTATATGTATTTTATATCTACAAATATATTGGGTAGAACATGGGTAGATGAAATAGTGGCGACTATGAGACATAGTGTCTATTGAGTAAGCTTTGGTAACGATGCGACTTCGTGCCTATTTGCTAAACCTTGGTGACGATGTGACTTCATGCCTATTGAGTAAGCTTTGGTGACGATGCGACTTCGTGCCTATTTGATAAACCTTGGTGACGATGTGACTTTGTGCCTATTGAGTAAGCTTTGGTAACGATGTGACTTCATGCCTATTTGATAAACCTTGGTGACGATGTAACTTCGTGCTTGTTGAGTAAACCTTGGTGACTATGGAGTTAGCGCCGGATAGCTATGGATTTAGTATCTGATGGATAAATTTTTGGCAGCAATGGACTTCGTGTCAATTCCTTAGGTAAATCCTTAGGAATGAATGAATGAAGGATAATTGGTTCTTAGGGTAAATCTTTAAGAAATAAAGGAGATATGAGGATGGGTATTTGGGTTAATTGTTTGATGATTGAATAATAGATGTATTATTGTTGGTTGAAAACCCTATATGCTCACCAGGCTCCCAAGCCTGACCCACCCAGTTTTCTTTGTATCACAGGTATCGATGCGAAGACCCATTTCACTGAGAGATTAAAAGAGATGTAAATCACTAGTGTAAATGAACGTATGATATGTTTATGCTTATGTGTCTGTATCGGAACATGACATCCCGATGTTTATTATTAAATAAAAATACATTCTCTTTGAGAAATGTTTTGATAAGTTATTATCATATCTTGTTTTGGGAACAAATTCCGCAACCATTTCTTTAAACGATTACTCTGATTTATAAAACAAAGCATAAACAAATCAGTCTTTTCTGGCCGTGAAATTGGGGATGTCACAAAATGGAACTATCTAGGTTAAGATTTGTCAGGTCTCTAGATTCCTTAAGTTCATCTGATCCTAGTCAAGTCCATTTTAAAAACTTCCGTGCCTACCAGTGCATCGAACACAGAGCTTAGACAATTCAACTTTAGTACCTTACGCAGATTCAGATTGCCTGTTATCACATGATTATATCACTTCCCAACACATTACCTACAAACAAAAACTATCGGCAACATAGTTTTTGATTTTCTGATTTTCTAATGTTTTTGGGTTTTGAGAATTTAAATTTTTGTTTGGTTTTTGCTTATTTCTCCCCCTAAATTTGTGCATGGGTGAGAATGAAATTAAAATGCACAAATTTAAACTAACCTAAAGCAAAAATTTGTCCTCAAAACGTATCATTTTATAAAAGCTCACAAGCACATCGAATCGAGCTTTGTTAAACGACTTTGTGAATAGATCCACCACATTATTTGCAATGGGAACATGTTCCAGCCGAATGAGCAAACGCTCATAACAATCTCTGATGAAATGAATTTTGATATCAATGTCCTTGGTTTTCGAATGTTGCACTGGGTTTTAAGCAATCTGAATTGCATCCTCATTATCAAAAAAATAAGGGTTTCTAGATAGTTCAAACCGTAATCCAACAGCTGATGTTGGATCCAGATAACTTGAGAACAACAAGCAGAGACATCACGTAGCATTCCCCTCTGGCACGTATCACAATATTGTCCGCTTTGGGCCACTCGGCACGAGAACTTCCTAGGGGGTCACCTATCCTGGTACTACTCCCGCCCAAGCATGCTTAACTTCAGAGTTCTTATAGGATCTGTTGCCCTCACGGCTTTATAATGCGTTGTGATAGGTAAGGTATCCACACCCCTTATAAGGAGTGCATAGTTCTCCTTCCCAACCGATGTGGGATCAGATCTAACCCACTGGGAATTCCTCGTGCCGAGTGGCCCAAAGCGGACAATATTGTGATACGTGCCAGAGGGGGATGTTACACATCAACATATTCCGCTTCTGCTGTTAAGGTTGAGACGGTGTGTTGTTTCTTGCACTGCCACGACACCAGCCGCTCACCAAGAAATTGACACCTACCTGATGTAGATTTCCTGTCAAGCTCACAGCCTCCATAATTACTGTCAGGAAAAGCATTTAAATCAAATTCAGAATTTTTCGGATACCAAAGACCCAATTATGGGCTACCTTTGATATACCGAAAGATTCTTTTGACAGCAATAAGATGTGAAAGTTTAGGATTAGTCTGATAGCGTGCGCATTGACAAACTACAAACATAATGTCTAGCCTGCTTGCAGTTAGATACATCAACGAACCGATCATCGATTTGTAGTGAATTTGATCTACGGATTCGCCATCAGTATATGGAGTTAACAGGGGTCTTTCGGCCATCAGTGTGAGTGCAGGTTTAGTGTTTCGGAACCCGAACTTCTCTAGCATATCCTCCACATACTTTGGTTGTTGGAGCAGGATTCTGATTGATCTTTGTTGGAACTGAATCCCCAAAAACATGGTCATTTCACCCAACGAACTCATCTCGAACCTCTTTTTCATAACGCCTTCAAACTCCTTGCATAGTTGCGGACTTGTAGACCCGAAGATAATGTCGTCAACATAGATCTGAACTAGAATCTGATCATTACCCACATGCTTGATGAACAAGGTTTGATCGATAGTGCCACGAGAATATCCATGTTCGAGTAAGTGCTTTGTGAGAGTTGCATACCACGCTCGAGGAGCTTGATGTAACCCATACAACGCCTTGTCCAACTTGTAGACATGATTGGGAAACTTCGAGTTAACAAACCCAGGGGGTTTGTCAATATAGATTTCTTCCTTCACCGCGCCATACAAGAACATTGTCTTGAAATCCATCTGGTAAACCGTGAAGTTCATGTAGGAAGAGTATGCAATGAAGATACAGATAGCCTCCAAGCGAGCCACCGGAGCATAAACCTCGGTGTAGTCAAGACCCTCGATCTGTCTAAATCCACGAACCACCAATCTTGCCATATTACGCACTATGACTCCGGAATCATCTTGCTTATTGCAATATACCCAGCATGTGTCAAGAGACTTTTTACCCTTAGGTACTTCAACCAGCGTCAAAACACCGAGCTTTTCAAATTGATTTAACTCTTCGTGCATAGCATATACCTAGCTGGGCTCATTCAAAGCCATTTCAACATTCTTTGGCTCAATTTGAGAGATAAAGCAAGAATAGAGACATGTTTTAACATCTCCACTCTGACTCCTTGTTCTAACACCATCACCTAGCTGGCCAATGACATTTTCGATTGGATGATTGTGTTGAATACGGGAAGGTATCTGTTGGCTGATGTCATTGATTGAAACGAGAAGATTGTGAATGTTGATAACTCCATCATTTGCCGAATGATTCACTTCAGAGGAACCTGTCTCGTTAGAAGGATCTGCCAAAAACTCATTAGCAATTTGCTCAGGAAAGAGAAGTTCCATAAAAGTTTGAGTAGCAACGGAAACATATCTAGACATGAACTCTCTTTCAACAGGAGTAAGAGGTGGGGCATCAGCATCTGGAGCGTTTTGTTGTCTTGGAGATTCTAGACAAGTAATTGGAACAGATGACTCCACCATAGGAATTGCAGAAGACACTATCGGCGGTCTGTAAACAACTTCTTCGGCTTTTTCTTCAGGTACATTCTTCGAACCAGAAGTAGAACCACATAAACTATCTGAACACACATTAAACGATTTGAACAAAGATGTGTAATCAAACAGCCAATCAGGACCCACTCTAGCAACCGTTTCATTCTCCACCAACCAGCGCACATCGAAGGATTCTAGGATTTGCTTTGTTCTTTTGTTGTAGACCCTGTACACAGTGTGAGCAGCATACCCCATAAAATAGTAGTTATCAGCTTTGGCATTGAACTTCGGGTTGGACTCCAGGTGAAGAAGGGTACAAGGGAAGCCAAATACGCGAAAGTGACTAACAGATGGCTTGTGACCATATAGAATTTCGTATGGAGTCTTCATCTGAGCTTTGTTGATCAGAACACGATTTTGAACATAACATGCTATGTTGATTGCCTCAGCCCAAAAGAAAACTGCCAGCTTTGAGTCACACAACATCGTTCTTGCAGCGTCTTGCAATGTTTGATTCCTCCGTTCAACAACACCGTTTTGTTGAGGCGTGCGAATGGAACTATATTGACGCACGATTCCCTTTTCTGTGAAAAAGTGATCAAGAACCATATTATTGAATTATGTTCCATTATCAGCTCGAAACGCCTTCACCCGGTTATTAGATTGGTTCTTTATCATTATGATGAACTTCTTAATCAAATCAGATACCCCAACTTTGTTGGATAAGAAGAATACCCACGTGAAACGTGAGAAGTCATCGATCACAACAAGACAGTATGAATATCTGTTGTTGATGCTTAGGACATTGACCGGACCAAATAAGTCCACATGCAATAATTGGAGCACCTGGCTAATTGAACTGACCTGTTTTGGCAGGTGTGGTTTTCTTTGATGTTTTCCCTAGGCACATGACACACACTTTTCAAATGTTATGAAGTCTCTAACAGGTAGGCCACGCAACATTTCATTTTTACCAAGACGATTCAGATTCTTAGCGTTCACATGACCGAGTCGTCGGTGCCACATCATAGCATTTTGTTTTGAGACTTTTGAAAAGAAGCAGGTAACTTGTTTAGGAATGTTGCTATTCATGTCGATGATGTATGCATTTCCATCCCGCTTTGATTTAACAAGAATCCACTCATCTGAGATGACAATGGCTGGCTTCAGGATCAAACACTCTTTATCAGTGAAATGCGTTGAATAACCCTTGTCACAAATCTGGGAGATGCTCAACAGGCTATGCTTTAACTCGAGAGCATAGTTGACGTTCTCGAAACTCAGCACTCCATTTGACACAGTTCCTTTCTGAGTGATTTTTCCACCTTCTCCGCCCGCAAAGGAAACATATCCCCCATTAAAAGTTTGAATTCCGTTCAACTGGGAGATGTCTCCTGTTATATGTCGGGAGCAGCCGCTGTCGACATACCAAGGTCTGATGACATTCCTCTGCAACTGTCCCTGCAAAATGAGCGGGATCATTTAGATTTGGGGACCCATGTCATTACTATCCTAGGTTGACCCTTTACAATCACAGATTTATCTTTTAAACCTTTTGATTTTGAATAATCATTGAAAATACTTTCAGAGGATGATGATGACTGGTTGGAAGTATATTTGGGCACCCACCGGTATTTAGGTTTTTTAAAAATCAAGGGTGATTTTGAAACATTGTTCTTTCCTTTTTGCTTTGAGCATTTTGATTTTCGACTAGAATTGGTTGAATATCCAGATTTGCTCTTAGACGAAACCGATCTCAGCTTAGCCTTCTTCGATTTTTGGCAAACTATTCGTGACTTTATTATTGAAAACTGGTTTGTTCTTTTGAAAAACTGCCCTTTTCTTGTTTTGATTAGCCTTCCAATCATCATCTTGAGGGAGAGATCTCGAGGACTTTCTAGTTAAAGACCTTCCTCGAGACTCGTTCTCTCCTCTTTGAGACAAAGAATGCACAAATGCCCTATTAGGACAATTCCTAGCGATGTGACCGCCACAGTTAAAACAACTTTGCTTATTATTATTGTAACTGGTACTGCCTTTGTCTAATTTACTTTCTTTACTGACACCCTTATTTTTCCCACAAGAAAATGTGCAAGAATCAAATTGTCTGATAGGTGAGGATGAACCAGGTTGTATGATTGGTGAAGTGGATGTGCTTGAAACAGAAACATCGATATTGTCAAACAAATCATCAAATATATCGAAAAACTTTGAGTTATCATTTTGTGATGTAGAATCATCATAAGATACATCATTTATTTTAACATCAGAAACAAAAGTGTTATCATTTGAAATAGAAACAACAGGTTCAGAAACTTTTTTATTTTCAGAAACACGTCCTTCAGCTTCTTGCTTTGATTGACTTAAAGATTGATCTACATGGGAAGTAGAAACAATAGTATTTTCAACATTAATACTACCTCCTGACACAAATCCATATTTAAGAACTGGCTCTCTGTCCGTCACTTCTTCAGTCAATGGCTTAAATTGATAATTATGATTAAAAGGAGGAGGCACTTTATTATATCCTAGACCCTTTTGCTGGTTACTTTGAAATTGCAAACTATGTTCGATCATGGATGCAACTACTTCACTTGACACATCAAATTTTCTGAAATTAAAATCTGCATTTTCAAATTAGTTTTTCAATGTGTCAAGCTCAGCAGTTAACTCAGCAAGTTGTTCAGTCACATATCTATAATTTGCACACTTATTGCTATACTCTTCCTGAAGTTTCCTAAAGTCATTTGTTTTTGCTTCTAATTGTGCTTTTAGAGGTTTATGTCCTTTTCTAAGTTGATATCCTTCATATTTTAGGTCCTCATTCTCTCTATGCAATAATTCTATATGCTCAAGTAAAATTTTGACATTATCAATGCATGTTTGAGAACAGGAAGACCGACTTACCTCTTTCTTCTCAGGTTCTGGAGTAGAAGATACCATAAAGGAAAACTACAACTCCATCATCTCTTCTTCAGGATCAACCTTAGCTTTCTCTTCTGGAGCATCATCGATTTGAGCAAACTGAGCACTCTCAGGTTCTGAAATATTCAGTGCTTGAATCTGGTCCTCCCAGTCAAAGGACTGAGCAACCACTACCAGATTAGTAGTCTCACTGTTGATAGCAGCAATTCCACGACTATTTCCCACTGGATCCATTGTTCAATCATTGTTTACCGTTATGTCTGGCTTCGGACACTCATGAGGAAAATGACCTGGCTCGTGGCAATTGTAACACCGAAGCTTGCCCTTGTTATATCCAACCTTCTTGTCGGTATTCATTCCCCAGTTGTTCTTTCCCGTCTTCTTTGCAAATTGCTTTGCCCTGAACACTGCCATTGCTATCTGCCAAGTAATATCCATTTCTTCCACATCTTCTGGATGAATTTGATCCAGATCAGCAAATGAGAGTTGAGGTGGAAGCTATCCAGCTACAAAAGCATTGTAGCAATTGACAAGTCCAGTGGCAAGAGCCAAGTTTTCATCACTTTCTTTGGGATTGGGAGCAGGAACCATAACTGGTGCTTTGGAGGAGGAAACAACTTGTGGAACAACAAAAGACTGACTTTGTGGATGAGACACAGATGATGAAGCAACAAATGGTGCAACTAATGGAGCAACAAAGGTTTGATTCTGAGGTTGTTGAATGGCAAAAGCTTGACTTGGAGAGGAGGTAAAAGATGAAAAGGCATTATTTTAAGAAATCCCAAGATTTGCAGTCGAGTTGGAATTCACATGATTGATCTTTCTTTGCTTATCATCAAGATCACAAGCTTTGATGATTTCCATAGTTTCAGCAAGACTAATACGATTGAGATCTTTCGTCTTCTTGATGACAGCCACGTTCATATCTCATGCCTTCGGAAGTGAATTCAGCAGCTTTTTGTTTATCTCAGACTTAGTCATTTAAATCCCAGTTGAACTCATTTCAGTGGTGAGTGTGGTAAAATGTTGCAACTGGGCTTCTAGAGTTTCTCCAAGAACATAATTAAACATGTTGAATTTATGTCTTAACATGTCTTGGTGATTCTATTTCATGTCTTCATTACCCTCATAGACGTCAATTAAAGCTTCCCACAATGCCTTGGCTGAATCATACTCTCTGAATCCTTGAGCAATATCAGGAGATAAAGCCATAGTTAAAGTAGCCAATGCTTTTTCATGTTCCTTAACCTTTTTGAAGTCTGCATCAGTGTAATCAACATACACTTTGTCAACTATTTTTCCATTCACAAGAGCAGTAGTGATTTTGACTGGTCCTCTGAGAATGATTCGCCAAACCTTAAAGTCTTTCATCTTGTTGTATTTCTCGATCCGGTATATCCATTCTGGGAACCCTTCTAAAGATAACAAGCATGGAATGCGAGTGGTTGTTCCCATGATTGAATCCGATTCATGATGAATTGTTGTGCTTTGAGAATCCTTTTTTTGTTTTGTTTTTTTATTTTGTTTTTTTTTTATTTTAAATTGAAAAACAAACTTTAATACCAAAAGACTAGTTTATGGCCCACTAGTTTACGGCCCACTAGTTTACGACCGTAAACACAGTTTACGGTTGGCTGATTACGGTTGAATTTACAGTCGAGTTTACGGTCTTTGAAGATTGCCTTTTTACGGTTTTCGAAGATACACAGTATATGGTTATTGAAGATTGCTAGTTTACGGCCGTGAATAGGAGTTTACGGCCGTGAACACTTGACCGTAAATACCCAGATTGTGATGAAAACACGAATTTTTAGCAGATATGATCCCCTTTTGCTACGAAAACACCAAATCAGGCATCGAACAATGACAAAACTAAGCTCCTTTGACCGTGAACTTGATTGTAAGATGATTTGACACCGTACGTGCTCTGATACCAATTGTACGGCCCTTGAAAAAAGGATCTTAACCAGCGATCAAGCAACTAACAATCAAACAAGATAAAAATGGAGTAGAAGAATATTAAACCAAGCTTTGCAGACGTTTATAACAAATAAACGTCATGTACAACTTGGACAATGGACGTAAACTCTATCGACTAAGAACAAAACACTGACAGACTCTGACACACCCGTTATATAGGGGAAAGATTGGTCGTAAACAGGTCTACGACCGTAAACATGTTCACTGCCGTAAACAGACATTTGGCCGTAAACACATCCAAACAACTCTATTACATGACAAAAGAACCATTAAGACCTACACATCAGATAGCCTAGCCCAAACCATAAACTAGACCCTTCACTAAAAACCTTGGAAGTGAAGTGTATAAGAGGGCATCCAAAGAAAAAAAGGTATATAAAGAGCTTTCAATAGCTGGGCACGTCATATCCTACAAATATGCAAAATTGAATGGGAAAGAACACTTAATTAGTCATGTGAATAAGTATTTTAAACATCACTAAGCAACTATAATCTTAAGAAACACTATTGTTTTTGAAGAGTTAAGCAATGATATACATAATCAATGAAATAAGACAACAAGTTTGATTGTGACATCCCTATTTTTATGGTCAGAAAAGACCTTTTTATTTATGTTTATTTTTAAATAGAGTACGTTTTATATTATGAAAATTTTGCCCATAAAAGTATTTCCAATGAAAATTTTCATTGATTGTTAGAAACTTGGAATGTTATAACCGATACAAAAAACATAAGCATAAACATAGTCATTATTGGCCTTATAAAATATAATCGCCTTCATTTCCTCGAATCTCTCATCAAATCCAAACATTAAATACATTCGTACTGCTATCTGTGATACAAGAAACCGAGTGAGTCAAGTTGGGAAACCTAGGGAGTACATAGGATTTTCAACCCACAATATTATAATCTTTAACAATATATTTTTCAACAACAAATAACTCAGTTATCCATTCCCGTTATCCTCACTTCCTAATCCTTAAATAATGATCTCGAGGGATCTTTCCTAAGGATCTTTTATCAACAATGTTCATCGTCTATTATTCCTTAAACATCTAGGCACATCAATACTATATTACTTTGGGCACAACACAGCAGTACCATAGTACTTTGGTCATAGCATAACATGTCACAACTCATTATCTCAAACAACCTTTTTCTAACTAATGTTTTCCTAGATGACTAGGCACAACAGTACAATACTCGTTTGGGTTAGCACAACAATATAATAGTACTTTGGATGAGCATAGCAACACGATAGTAATTTGGTCACAACACAAGTCACATCTTATTATTTCGCACAACCTTTTACTAACTTATCTCACCCTCTCATCTATTCTTCCACACATCCCTTCACTAAGCAAGTCCATGGACCTCCATGCATTAGGCCTTGGACAAAAACTCCTAGATACTTTTAGGATTTTCGGCCTAGCCCTAACAAGGGTGATCCAATGGCCTAAAGCCTCAACTATCAAATAATTACAAAACAACCCCTGTACTTTTTAATCAGTTCCTTTAATCCCAAAATTAATTCCAAATTAATTTCTGATTAAATACTAATTAATAATATAATTCCAAATTAATATATTATTCATATAATATATAAACAAATCATATTTATGCCCTAATTTATTATTCTTAATAATAAATCAACTTCTCTACTCAACAGTCATCTTGTCTAGTCACCAATGTGAAGGCAACCCAAAAGGATCATGCTACTATCGGGTCAAGTACATCCCATTTATAGTTATGGGCTTAGACACCTAATTCAACAGGATTCACCCACATACGTAAGGCATACGTGAAGTATGCATGGTGTACGTGGTGTATGGGAAAACACTAATTTTTAGGGTTTACACCCTATTTAAACAACTTATACCACCTTTGCACATTCTATTGATCAACCTCCATCACTCTCTACCCTAAAAACCAAACCTTATGTGCTCTTGGTGAGTTTTGAGCTTGAAAGTGAGATTTGGTGGTGTTTTAGTGAAGAAGAAGAAGAGGAACACATGGAGGTTTCTTGGGAGTAGCTTAGTCTTGTTGATCCAGATTCATCTTCATCTTTGTAAGCTGGTTGAGGTATAAAGTTCCCTACTTGATGATTCATTATCCTAGATCTATTTTAGGAACTTGTTTATGCATTTTTGTGCCTTTTGATCTAAATTTGAGCTTTTGATATACTCCAGAAGCCATGGATGTCAGATCTTAGCTCCATTGAGGTCCTTTGTTCATAAAAATGTAATCTTTATGAGAGATATTGGTCCATGAAAGTATTAGGAGTCTTATTAAGCTTCTCTTTGAGTGTTGCACCCTATTAAGTCCTGCATGGGTGTACTAACTACATAGAACATGAGTTTAAGCAATCTTAAGTATCACATGCTAGGTATAAAGAATATAACACAAGTGAATAACCAACTAAAGAATCCTTAATCAAATTACTAGTTCATGAGTTCCAGGTTCATCTAGCTAACAAGAGCAGCTAGATTTAGCTATTCATTCTAACAAACAAACAGTTATACTTCATAATCAAAAGCATAGTAATATACCAAATCAAAAAGTAAAGTATGTTCTTCTTCTTCCTCCTTGGTGTATTACCAAGTTTCCAGCCTTTAAACTTCTGAAAATCGTCTTCTTGTAACTCTTCTCTCACCAGCCAACCTCCTAAACTTGTAGGTGTCCAAGATATATATACTTAATGTGAATTTGAAGTCCACATCGTTGATTAGGATTCCACATCGTGGCCTGGGATGAATCCTTATCAGGCAAGGATTTCGACTTTTCGTGTACTCTTCTTCCAGAATTTTCCATTCCACGTCGTGTAAGAGAAGTCCACGTTGTGGATTCAGCTGTTTTCGTGGATTTTCTTTTCTTTTATTCTCCAATCCCCCAAAGTTCAATATTTTGTCGCTTTTAGTCCTTTTTCTTCAAGAATGCTCCTTTTAGCTGTAAAATACAACTTTAATCTTATAAGTACCACTTATCTATGCAAATAACTAAAATATTAATCAAAATGAATTCAAATGTTGCCTAAAAATATGTATAAATAGGGTAATAGTAGGAGGCTTTCATGCCCATTTTTTCCCTTGGGATGGAAAGAAGAGAAGTTTGAAGTTGTTTTGCTTGGTGGGAAAGCTTTAGATCCAGAATCATCACCTTGTAGGGAAGCTTTTTGAGGTAACAAGTTTGCATCTTGGCTTATGTTTGATTAGATCTCTTTATCGCTAGTTTATTATGATTTTGGTCTTCTTTTTGAGATTATGGATGAGTTAGGTTGTTTAAGGGTTCATCCTTTCATTTCTGAGTTTCTTTTGGTATCCTTGAGCATAAAGGTGCAAGCTTTATGGGTATTATGGAGTCATGCATGCATTAAGTAAACTAATAAGTCTCGTTTAAGCTTAAGAACTTCTTTTAGTCATGTATGAACGTAAAAATTGGCAACTTTACGTGGTATTCTAGCTCAAGGAGGTCAGATGTATGGTTTGAAAAGCATTGTCTTAATGGATTAAGTGAAAATCAGATTTAGGCTGAATAAGGTTAGTATATTGGGTGTACAATGTAACGCCCGTAGATTCGGGCTAGTCAATTTTGAGGCAATAAGTGTCGAAAATGACTTTTCGGAAAAAGATTATTTATAATAAATAGTCTTAACCAAGTTGTAGTATGTGTTACAAGGTTTCTGTACATATAAAGAGCGCCGAAATCCGAGTTATAATGAAGAAGTTATGACCCGTCGAAGTTTCGCGACGGAACCGACACTACACCGGGAAGTGTAAATAGTGAATTTATGATAGAGAGACTTTTAGCCTTAACGATCTAAACAAAACTCATAGAAAATGTTAAACTGAGACTGTCCATAAAAAGAACGCCCTAATCTGACTTCGTATGAGGAAGTTATGATTTTTCTAAGATTTAGCATAGCAGTGCACAGCCCGAAAATTCGAATTTTAGATAGGTCGATTTTCATCCAAAATAATCTAAACGAGAAATGAAGATATCGTTAATAGGAGTTAAACGATAAAAAGACAGTAAAAAATGGAGATCGTATGCGAAAGTTATGGACGAAGCTTAGTCGCTACTCTTCGAGCGCGATAAATTCGATACAGTTTTATAAATCCGAGATAGAATGAGAATTAGCCAACGGGGTCTAAATGAAAGTTGTATTACTCGTAAATACCAACGCGTGGATATAAATAAAGTCGGAAACGAAGCTCGTATGCGAAAGATATGGACGAATCTTAGTCATTACTCTTCGAGCGCGATAAATACGATACAGTTCTTGTAAATCTGAGATAGAAGGAGAATTAGCCGACGAGGTCTAAATGAAAGTTGTGGTACTCGTAAATACCAATGCGTGTATATAAAGAACGTAGAAAACGGAGCTCGTACGAGGAAAATACGGACAAAGCTTAGAGAATACTTTATTATAAAACTCCTATAAATAAAGGGTGAACTCCTCATATTTTCTTCACACCATAAGCATTTCTTTCTCTCTATAACTTCTCTCTAACCTCCCTAAACCCCTCCCAAGTCTAGGGAACCTCCCTAGCATGAGAAGAAAGCCCCGGAGCGCCCGACGGCTCCGAGAAGAAAAGCTTTCGGCTTGGAAACGCTGCTCCAGCGAAGCCCGGTTTTTAATAAAAACCCGCTGTAAGGGAGCTACGCCTATACTATATTTAATATAACTTTTATTTAATTATAGTAACATTATTAGGACCTTAAAATAATTATTTGGGCTATTATTATGAGTTATATTGAGTGTTATTTAACGCTTATATAATAGTAATAATAGTTAGACTATTAATTAGTCTCGGCGAATAATAGACTAAACTCTACTGGTAATAATACTACGTTTCGTCAAAGGAAATTATTTTTTAAGAAGCGAAGCGTTGTCTGAGTTCGGAATCACCACCTTTTCAAGTGAGTGCATAGTTACTTTCATTTTACACATAGATATGAAATATTTTATATAAATTACGTGCTATGTGTGCATATTATCTGAATACTTGTTGTCTATGCTGGATGAATGATTTTATACATGTTTTAAATGATTTAAACTGTATATGTATTTTATATCTACGATAATGTTGGGGTAAAACATGGGTAGATGTGATAGATGGAATATGAGTGGATGATGAGTTGAGAGGTGTTATAGACCACGAGGTGAAGGTGAGAGGTGGACGATGTGAGAAGCCTTTTCCCAAACGATGGCCTCGTCGTTCAGCAGAGTATGGATGACAACCACAGACTATTCTAGACAGTCCAGTGGAACACTAGCAGGCTCGCAACCTGTAGGTGTTGTGAGCGATGTCTTCACTCGGTGTACTCTAAACCCTGGCATCCATGCAGACTTGGTGCCTAAACCTTGGTGATCATGCAGGCTTGATGCCTAAACACTGGTGATCATGCAGACTTGATACTTAAACCTTGGTGATCATGTAGACTTGATGCCTAAACCCTAGCAACTATGCAGACTTAGTGCCTAAACCCTGGCGACTATGCAGACTTAGTGCCTAAGCCCTGGCGACTATGCAGACTTAGTGCCCGTTGTGTAAACCGTGGCAACGATGGACTTCGTGCCGATTCCTTAGGATGATCCTTAGGAATGAATGAACGAGGAATAATTGATTCTTAGGGTAGATCCTTAAGACTAAACAAGATAATGGGGATGGGTAATTGGGTTGATTGTTTGATTGTTTAAACATAATAATTATATTATTGCGGGTTGAAAACCCTACGTACTCACCAGGTTTCCCAACCTGACCCACTCAGCTTATTTATATCACAGGTGTTGAGATGAAGTCACATTACACTGAGAGATTTAAAAGAGATATAGATCACTAGTGATAATGAATGTAAGTTCTGTTTATGCTTTTGTTTCTGTATTGACGATGACATCCCAAATATTTTAAAATGAATAAAAATACTTTTCTTCGGAAACGCTTTGATAACGTACTTATCATGTTTTACTGGGAACAAATTCCGCAACATTTTTATTAAAAGAGGTACTCTGATTATTATAAAGCATAAACAAAATCGGTCTTTTCTGGCTGTGAAAATGGGGATGTCACATACAAGCAGGTACGCACGTCGTACAAGCCTCTAAGCGAGTATGCTTCACATACATGCCTGTACGACCCACGTACTCGGTCTGAATGGGCTTGGTGTATTTAGGCTTCTGTTTGGGCTACCTTTTGTTCTTCGTTTCTTGGGGCTTTGTTGTACAAGCTGAGAATATGTGTTTTGGATTAGGAAAATTTAATGGGCATTAAGGTAAGGCTCATGTAAGGGTTTGGACCTAATTTAAAAAATTGGACAATTAGTGGGCTTTGGATGATTATTGGTTTGTGGGCCTTTATGATTTTAAGTTTGGGCCTTAGTCATGGACCCAACTAGGTGAGGGTTAAAATGGTCTTTTTATCCCATGTATGGATTATTGGATTTGGTTTGGAGCCCAATTGTTAATTGGGTGTTATTTGTCTGATAGCGTGGGGATTCTAGCGGATCAGGGGTCAAAGATTTATTCTTGGGTTCAGCTGTTGAGGTGAATCTCCTCACTGTTCTATGGTTCGAAGGCACCAATTTCGGCCCATTTGGTTTATATATCATAGGAAGACCGAGGGGAGGCCCTTAGCATTTTGAATAAAAGACCAGGAGGCAGCTCTAAGCAATCTGTATGTAAGACCAAAGTCTGAACTCTGGTGGTTAATTAGTTAAGTAGTTGTAGATTATATGCTAGTTATCTTTGTGATGCTTGCATGGAAGACCAGGAGGTTGCTCCTTGCACTTGACTGTAAGACCCATGGTTTTGGCCCCCGGTCTAGCAACGAAGACCATAATACGGCTTTTGGCATAATAGCAAGACTATGGTTGGCACATAGCACTTTCTATTGATTGTTGGATACGTATGATATGTATGGCTTGTATGATATGTATGGTATGTGGTGTTTGGGGAAATCACTAAGTTTTGTACTTACAGTTTGTGGTTTATGGTTTCAGGTACCTCTAGTGTGAAAGGGAAGGGCCCGACTTGATCGCAGCACATACACCCGAGTTTTTCCGTAATTCGTGATTTTGGGATTTTACTCTGATAATTGTTTTACTTTGGAATATTTTTAAATGTTTGAATAAAGATAAATGAATCTTTGAATATATATTAAAACTGAAATTTTTACCTTATGATTTCCGGGATGTTACATGAGTCCTACTATGCACAAAGCAATCAATATTCAAGCATAGGGAAATCTAAAACAACATATTACCTATTTAGGCCATTCTATCCAATCATCAGATATCCATACTAGTATGTAGTTCTAAAGGCTCATACAACATACATACAAGGCGTTTTTCCTAACATTCCATTATACAGTTCTAAGAAGATCCTTAGCCTTAATCTAGCATGCTATACACGTATACACATATTGAAACAAATACACATGTATGGGTATTTTGGGAAATACTTACTTGAGCTTGGCAGATTGCACGCATCACACCCTTCTTTTATAAAAACCTTTTGGAAGATCTTTTTTTCTACCAATCCCTCAGTTTGAGTCCAGTCACACTCGAGAGTGTGCCCGAATCCCTCAAACCAAGGCTCTAATACCAACTTGTAACATCAATAAATACTAAATAATTTTTTTTTTTATTTTTAAGTCAACCAAAACCATCAATAATTCATTTCAAAAGCAATAAAAGTGTGACAATGTAGAAAATAGTTATCAGAGTACAAATCAAAATCATAGAATGCGGAAGACTGGTGGATGTTGTGTGATCGTGCCAAACCGTTCCCCTTCGAACGAGATGTATCTGAAACAATAAACATAAACTGTAAGCACAAAGCTTAGTGAGTTCCCTTAAATACCACATACCATACATACACCGGGCCCCACCTGGTACATATCTGTTAGTAACATGTAGTGGGCCTTACCCAACATATATAATGGGCCTCGCCCAAACATACATACTGAAGATAACCACAAATACAATGAGGAGGCTCACCTCAATCTGAAGATAACCAAATCTCACACAGGCTGCTGGTACAAAAGCTCCTCACATTGAACATATCAAAACCAAACCTAACTAATAATTAGGGTAACAACCCACAATCAATGGTCCATTTCATATTCTCTCTCACTATGGTAAAAGACCATTTTACCCTTCCAAGGCTAGACCCCAACCAAGTTGGCCTAAAGCTCAAAATGACAAATATTGCCTTTTGGTAGTAAGCCATGTGTACCCTAGCTCTATGTCATGCGTAGAACCGTCCCATAGAAAATGGGCCCAAGCCTCACTACGTGTTGTGTTCTTAGAGGTTACGCCCTGCGTAACTAAGCAACTTGCCAACCTCCTTATTAATCTCTTAATAACTGAATACCAAACGTACAACCCTCATATCTAACTCCAATAGACATATAAAGCCATAAAGTTGTTGACTTTATGAATTTGCATGCCATAATGGAGTGCAAAACCAAACTCTAGATCCTTAACATCCTCTAATGACTCCAAACCCTTGCATGGGTGAAAAGAAACCATCAAGATCCCATTTTTATGACTTAAAATCCTCAGACATGACAAGATATAATAATCACAAGCTCTGGAGTAGCTTCTACTCACAGGAACTAAAACCATGGGACCAAAAGCATGTAAAGCTCTAAGCTAACCTATATCTAAACCAAGGAATCATAAAGGTTCAAAATTTATACCTTTTGAGGCTTGAAAATGGGATGGAAGTTCTGGATCTTCAAGATTCAAGCTTACCAAAGCATCTTTAATGGATCCCTTCTTCACAAAAAACAAAAAACCTCACTCAAAATGCTCAAGATCTTCCCAAAGAAACTAGGGTTGTAAATGAATTCTTTGGGGATAATGGAGGCTGAGCATGAAGAGGCCTCAAGGGACTTAAGGTGTTTAAATAGGGCCTCAACCCTAAAATTTAGGGTTTTGGGATGAGAATGAGTACACCATGAATATACCTTATGTACGCCTAACGTACTGCATGATGTCCCCGTCAATCTTTAATGATTTACGCCCTACATACACATTGTGTACCCCCATCGTAAGGACCAATTTAGCAAAAAATTGTTTATTTAAGCCAAAAATGAAAAGTACATGAGAAACGAGTGTTACAACATAATTTTTAACATCCCAAAAATCAAAGAAATTTAAAATTTTCAAAATCAACCATTTAACATCATTGTTTCCAAAAGAGTCATTGTTACCAAAAACATTATTTCAAAATCAAAGTTTTCCCAAGAACCGAAGACATAAAAACAGGAAGCTGTGTATGATCACGCCTTCGCCTTCCTACGATCCTCAAAAGTATGTGAAACCATAAACTAAAACTATAAGCCAAAGCTTAGTGAAGCCCCCCAAAGTACCGGCATACCACAACAAACAAGCATACACTATGAACAAACAAGAATACACTATGAACAACCATCCTATCTGGACCGTTCTAAGATCCTTCGTCATGACTGGATCACCTTGCAGGTCCTACACCCTATTTGGATCGCTCTACAAGCCTTTGGCATGACCGAACTGCCTCGCAGGGCTTACAACCTGTCCGGACCACTCCATGGGCCTCCGACCTAACTATACCGCCTCATAGGGCCTACAGACTATCCGGTTGTACCAGGGTGTCTTATCGTATAACATAAAGTAGGACCACGTCAACCTAACACAACATGTCAACTTATGCAAAAAATAAACATAAACACAGAGCCTCCAAATACAAATAATCATACGGATCTGTATGCACTTAGATGCATAAAGTTTCCAAATTTATCCATAACAAGGTCACAAACTTTCAAGAACTAAACTTTATGCACTTAAAGTGACCAAAAGCTCATAACACCCAAAACTAGCTAGATCTAACAATTTCATCATCAAGATTCAAACTTTATAACTCTCGAAGAAAGATCAATGTGAAAAAAGTCTAGATCTACAAGCTCCAATGCAACCAACACTTCTTCAATGAGTTCCTTCTTCTCCAAGATGCACCAAGAACACTCCAAAACACTTAAAATCACCTTCTTTTTTCTCACAAGGCTCAATCTAGGGTTAGCGTTTCGAGAGAGGCTGTTAGAGAGGTGGAGGTTGAGAACGGAATGGGTTTGGGGAAGTTAATGAGCTTAAATAGAGCTCAAACTATGAAAATAGGGTTTGGGAACAGATCTTGTTTGCTCTGCATACTCTTAGTACACCCAACGTACTTGGTATGCCCTAGTACGCCCTGCGTACGCGACTAATCGAAAAATCCTCCTAACTTCAAATGGTCGTAACTTCTAAAGGGTTTTATACAAAAGAACATCGTATGTGCTCATGTAAACCATAAAGCTTAGATCTAGGTTTCTCTATTGTACATGCAATTCATCCAAGGCTTATAAACTCTAGATCTAGTGATATATATCGAATTAGACATAAGAAACCAATCTAGTTGATTACCTCTTTTTCGGTGGCTTGAATCTTCTTGTCTTTAGAGCTTAGAGTCACAAGTGTCAGTCCACTAATGGTTTACAAACACCACAAGAAAGAGAATGACTTATGAGAAGGAGGAGAAGCACCAAAAACGTCCTAGGGTTCTTCCAAAAGAGTTCACCACGTTTTTGGGGCCATAGGGGTCTTTGTATAGTGAGACTATTAGGGTTATCAAACAAGGAAACCCTAATTTGACTGCATAGGCTCCAAGCCGCCCATGGACTCCCTTTAGAACACCCCTTGGACGAATTCCTTATGGGCTTCCCATAGAATTCGTCTAACCTATGTTCCAAGGTGATCCATAGCCCAATTGCAATTATCTTATAATTACAATTCCAGTCCCCTAAGTTTAATTAATGTCTTTTAGTCACAAAACTAATTATCAATTAACTCTTGACTAATATTAATTAAACAATATGATTTCTCCTTTAATATATTATTCATATAATATATTAATAAATCATAATTAATCCTCTTTCTCCATAAATCATCCTATAAAGTTGCTTTGGTGAGGGCAACCCAAAAGAACAATGCACAATCGGGTAAAGTACATACCAAATAAATTTACGGGCTTAGACACTAATCCAACAATCTCCCACTTGGATAAGTCTAGTAACTATAATGTAAGTACAATCTGATTAGCAATCATAGCTCTCAAAGACGTTGTCGAACTCTGATCTTATCAACAACTTGTCCTTTAGATAAGGGATCATATATTCCTCCATTCTAGATGTTATATGAACTAAGACATGGATTTTAATCATACTCTCTGTTCACTTGTTGTTTTCCGATTTCTGATTTAAGACGACTGACAACAGACTACAGTTGAACACATCAACTTACTCCCGACTTGGCCAAGCACTTAGGGTGTCATCACTAAATCATCGAGGGGCCCACATATATCGCTTTTATCCCATTTTGGGTAACAGGAATGGAAAACTTCGACTCAATGCTTGCTTGTACTCACTCACTGAATCACACACAACAATACAGTTTATAACACCAAGTTACTGGTGCATTTACATATTATCAATGTGTAACCGACTTGCAAGATACAACTCACACATATCGGTTTCAAGAATATAAGATATTATCGTCTCACCAATCACTCGTGATAAAATCCTTGAAGCGATCCAAGAGAGTGGGTTTACTCCAATACTCTAATCTTATAGTAGCAATCATGAACCCTGCATCAAACTTTTGCTATGTCTAAAATACTTAAGAAAATCTACAGTCAGATTCATGACACTCTTCTTTCATACCTACTTCTAAAGAATGAGCGACTGTGGAGGGTTTTAATAATCTTATTATTCGAGAGGTCAAAACATGCAAAGTGAAACACAAGAATAATACTAATCCTATATGGCCCCAAACTTTTGAGTATAAATAAAACACCTTTTATTTAATCACCATATTGATTACTCATTATTTGACGTATCGGGTAATCAACTTCTTACTTGAATAATAACAACAGTTATCCCATGCACCAAGTATGCACACTATGTTTACCTATGGTCTTTACTTTGTGAAATAGATCAAATGAACACATTTCCAATTATGCTCATTTCACAATTCCTAATCTTAATCAATTAGTGTAATAATACGAATTCTCGCCACTGCTAGAATATGTTAGATTCTAACATTTTATGCAACGGTCCTTTTGTAATATCACAGCGCCAAAGTCACCAAGACTTTGCCAATGAAATTACAAAGTGCTTTACTGGAGATCGTCACAAGACAATTCCATAGATGTGAAGTCTCACATTCAAAGTACATTCCTTTAAACATTCTTCTTGCATAAAAGTTTCTAATCTAGACATAGATTCTCGATATCCAACTCCCAATATGGAAACATTTCCATATTTGCCATTCGACAACTCATTATTAATAGAATCATGTCTAGTCAGAATAATGCCATTATGGTCCATTCATTAATATACTTCCAACTGCCCACAAACGACCAATCCTTAGCGGACCTTAGGTTGTCCTTGACAGTTGTTTAATTATTTTAGTCAAATCCGGTTCTATTCCCTTTTTCCCTCTACATGCCCTAGGCATTTGGAAAATTTCAGAACGGTCGAATATTACAGCATATGCAATCAATCCTATACCCGAAGTGTATGGGATACGATTCATAATGAAAATGTGATATTTTACCAGTTTCTTGCTATAATATTGCCATAATATTTCTATTTGTCGTGTTCTCAAAATTTGAACTATGAAGAGGGATGTCGTAATCATAATCGAACTTTGAGAATGCAATTAATATATCCTTGACTAAATTTGATTAAAATTTCTCGATCTAATCTTTTAGATTTCGAAACAAAGTATAACATTCTCTCCCTTAATTACAGCAAAACAACTTTTCAACCCCTGCAACTTTGCAAAATGAAACCTTTTGTTTTCTATAATTATTATTGCTAACTTGAAACGCTTAAAATAATAATCATGCTCCCACTAACATGATGATTATATTCATGCCAACATAACATTTATACTCCCACTAGCTTTGACACATATTCAGAAAACAAATGGACTTCTAGAAAACAATACTTATTGACTTCCAAAGTTCATATTTCCAATACGATGTGCTAAGATAAGCCTTTTGTCTAAGCTTCTCAAACTCACACACCTTTCCTTAGACAGCTCACATATGCGTCTAAACTAATTCATAACTTATATTACTAGTTCCCAAATGTTCAGACTAATTGCCAAATCTCACAATTCGAGCTATGAAGAGGGATGTTGTAATCATAATCGAATTTGATGCAATTTACATAATCGCTATCTCCTTAAAATCCCTCTTAGTGAAATCCTTTCCTCACAATAAATTTCATGAAGGAGAGAAACCTTATGACACTTAGATTTAATGGTGCATGTGTTCTTATCCATACGAATTTTTCATAACCATAATCATAAGATAATGTTTGTGACACATCCAAACTCTTATGGACAGAACATGTTCATACTTGATTCTTTTCCATCAAGGGTCCCACCATTGCTTCCGACTTATTTAGCAGCTCACCTATGCCAGTCAATGTACTTTAATTGAACAAGGTGCTTGCCTTATGCAGTCTATTGAGAACTCGTAGAACTCATATGCATAATCAACTCAACTGGATTGGCACAGAAACAAGAATACGTCAATACGATAGCTTATAATCCTCAAGTCGTATGCTAGTGTTTAATAGGCTTACACTTGATTATTTCTTGAGACTTTTCAAGATCTTTAGACTCCCACTAACCTTTTGACATATTAGATTCTATTATCAAGAAACATTTCTTGATAAAACAAATATTCAAGAATTAGTGTGTGTCTATATCAAGACAAACCACTACACACAGTTGGTCTTAGTTGGTTTTTGTCTACTCCAATACATCACAACTTACTAATTTCAAATGTGCAGGAGTAAGAAAAACAATTTTCTACTTCACATTTGATGAGTGCGTTAGACCTTCTTAAGATGTGTCACTAAATTCACAACTTGGAGTATGACTCTAAGACTTGATTTTTGGAACGAAGTATGACTCATTCTTTTGATTTAACCACTTCAACAATTTCCGATTCCTCTTCTTAGCTATACTAATGCACTAAAATGTTCTTAGAGGATCAATTGTGATATGGTTCTTAATAATTAAGACGATTATAAAACCCGATACATAAGTACTCTCCCTTCTTCTTAGATTGGAGAAACTTTTTATCTTTCCGCCTTCATTGATTCTACTTATTCATTCTGCCATTCATTGAAAATTTTCAATGATTCAGAATTACACTTAATCTTGTAAGTATAACCACATTTACTAGACTTTTAGTAAATCATGACGAATAATGTTATTATTATTTATCGTGGACTTGACTAGTGCACAACATTGTGTACTATTTCCTTTAATTCTTCACTTGACTCACATACTTATGTGAACAAGGAATTAGTCTTAATTACCTAAGTACCAAGATTTCCATACATCACACAATACAAGTTGTATGATTCCAAGTTTCTGTCCAATTGAAACTTGGGCGATGAGAATCTTTCCTTACTTAGAAAATTATGACACTACCATAAATAACATAACTAAGAATCACATCCATTTCAACATTGCTAATAATAGAAATACACAAACATTAATTTTTCATAGATGTCATTGCAAGGATAAATAAATAAGACAAAATCAAAATTTATTTTATTGTGGAAAAATTTGTCCTTACAACGCAATTCAAATGAAAAACTATGCTATTACATTTCTTAGCAATTTATCCTAACTCTAAAGTAGCAGCTCAAAAAATCCGATCTTTGAATCCACACGATCGAAATCCATTTCTTCGCGATCAAACTCAGCTCACTTCTTCCTTTAAGCTTCCTTTCTTTTCTTCGATTCTACAAATCATCAAAAATGTAATCTTATCACATAATATATCAAGAATCAAAAATAGGAACTTATAGAGTTAGTTAACGGATTTTACCTGAAGTAGAGCCATACGTCTTGACTCTCCCATCTCTTAGATCTCTCAGGTAGACATGGCAACTTCGTCTCCAATGCCCCTTCTCTTGGCAATAAAAGCAAATTGACTCTTTTGAAACTGCACATGGAACTACCTCAGACTTTGCCTTTCTCTTATGATCATACTTTTCGACCATGGCATGCCTTTTTTGCCATTTCCCATGTCCATGGAGGTTTGGAAGGCAGATCCACCAATCAACTTTTCTTCTCCAGTGCACCAAATCATTGCTGATTCAACAACAATAAGCAAATAGGTGAGATCGACGAAGGTCACGTCATGGTCTATCATATAGTACTCTCTTATGAAATCACTATATGAGTCAGGAAGCGATTGAAGAACCCAGTCAACAGCTAGCTTCTCACAACGAATCGCAACGTTCTTAACCTATCAATGTGTGACTTCATCTCTAAGATGTGTGCACACACTGACTTTCCTTCTTCATGTTTACTTGCCAAAAGGGCTTGAGTGAGCTTGAACTTTTCAAGCCTTTGAACTTGTGGGGTAAGGAGAACAATAGGGGAAGGTAGAGGAAGTGAAGCATGATCTTTTGTTCCTCGATCGAATTGTGGAATATCATCTTCATGTGGAAAGCTTGTTCCAAGGGATTTGGGAAGACCATAGTTTTCATACTTTGGCATCTACAAAACAGGAGAAAATTCAAGTTAGTTGATTGATTGAGTCCTTAATAATACACCCAAATGAGATATTAAGGCTAGAACCCAACACAATACTCTACAACTTAGGAGAGGGATGTCGTAACCCAAATTGCAGAACATTTGAAGGTTAGTGAATGACGATTCACTAATTTTCCACCATGAAAAACGAAAAAGTGATTAAGTTTTAAATGTATTGAAAACTCCTAGATCCTTTGAGATTCATTTAACTTTTCAATGACATGTTTAAATCTCGATATGCCCCTCAATTTGTGACTGGGATGCCGAGGATCACAAAACAGGGTGTGAATAACCATGTAAACTTACATGGTGCCCCCAATGATACAGTCACCTATTCGATGTGCCGGTTAACCACACACGCTCCACCGAACTATGACAAACCTTGAGTCACCCTTCGCTACCTTTTCTTAGAACCCATTTAGTGTGCCGGTTAACCACACACTCTCCACTAACGTCTCAACAAGGGTACAAAGTGTAATTTCATGGAATTGCATCAAATTCACTTTTGTCTAAAGTAACTAAGATTGGGAATTTTGTAAAAACATTTAGTTACTTTTAACTCATTATACTTTTAATGGAAAGGGTTTGCCCTATCCTACTCGTTCGACTAACGACCCTCCACTAGTCAAGAGTGTGGTTGGTAAGACTGGATACCCAATGACGGTCATTTTACAGGCCACTTCCTTAAACACCCCTTATAGACCAGCTTCGTGAAGGAGGCCTACTAACGATAAGACTGACATTTAAGTTATACATATATATATAATATTAGACTTTTAATTTTATATATAGTATATGGGTGTATTTTACACTTTTAAAATACTATGGGGTCTAATTTAACAAATTACACTTTTAATTTAATTAAATGTAAACCATATCATTATGGATTTATTAACTCTCTTTTAATTATACACTTAATTAATTTAATAAAACCATAAGTGTGCAATTTGAACTTTTTCAAAAATTAGGGTTTTAGAATTTAAGTTTTAAAATTAAACTTTTAATTAAAATTTAAATTCCAAAACTTGAGGGCAAGTTTTGAAACATTTCAAATCATTAGGTTTTAGAATATAAATATTTCAAAATTAAACTTTTAATCAAAAATTTAAATTCTAAAACTTGAGGGCAAGTTTTGAAACTTTTCAAAACTATCTAGATCAAATCACAAATAATTAAAATTAATCAAATAATTGGTAATTATCTAAATTTGACCTAATTCAATTTCTTACTAGATAATTCAAAAGCAAAATTACAAATAATTAATATTTATCTTATAAAACAAGTAATTATCTTAATTTTGACAATTATCTTCTATTTTGGTAAGGATAATCACCAAATATTGATAAAATTTGGATTTTATTGATGAAAAACATTTTTGGTAATTATCCTTCAGCAAAAATAGCAAAAATCCTGATTTTCCCTCTGTCTGACTCCCGGACTCGCCGAGTCACTGTCTGGACTCGCCGAGTTGGGCTGACTAGCTAAGTCCAACAAGTGACTCGCCGAGTTCAGTCGGGCAGAGGGCATAAATCGATTTTTCAAGCAATGGATGAACATGTAAACATTAAATACAACATAAACCAATCAAGGCTCTGATACCACTGAAGGGTTTTATACAAAAGAACATCCTATGTGCTCATGCAAACCCTAAAGATTAGATCTAGGTTTCTCTATTGTACATGCAATTCATCCAAGACTTATGAACCCTAGATCTAGTGATATATTTCGAATTAGACATAAGAAAATAGATCTAGATGATTACCTCTTTTTCAGTGGCTTGAATCTTCTTGTCTTTGGAGCTTAGAGTGACAAGTGTCACTCCTCTAATGGTTTACAAACACAACAAGTAAGAGAATGACTTATGAGAAGGAGGAAAAGCACCAAAAACGTCCTAGGGTTCTTCCAAAAGAGTTCACCACGTTTTTGGGGCCATAGGGGTCTTTGTATAGTAAGACTATTAGGGTTATCAGACCAGGAAACCATAATTTGACTGCTTAGGCTCCAAGCAGCCCATGGACTCCCTTTAGAACACCCCTTAGACGAATTCCTTATGGGCTTCCCATAGAATTCGTCTAACCTATGTTCCAAGGTGATCCATAGCCCAATTGCAATTATCTTATAATTACAATTCTAGTCCCCTAAGTTTAATTAGTGTCTTTTAGTCACAAAACTAACTATCAATTAATTCTTGACTAATATTAATTAAACAATATGATTTCTCCTTTAATAAATTATTCATATAATATATTAATAAAGCATAATTAATCCTCTTTCTCCATAAATCATCCTATCAAGTTGCTTTGGTGAAGGCAACCCAAAAGGACCATGCACAACCGGATCAAGTACATACCAAATATAGTTACGAGCTTAGACACTAATCCAACAAGTTCTTCGTTCCAACTTCGTTTTCGATGTTTTTTATATCCATGGAAATGTGTTGAAGATCTCTAAAATATTATCTAAATATCTTGGACTAAAAACTTCTCCAACAAAAATCCATATTTCACGCAAGAACCCGGCTTATAATTTTTCCCTTTCTACCATTCAGCCAGAACAACATTCAAGGGTAAAATATCTTAACTATCATTACCTACTTCCAAAAGGACTAAATTATGCCTCCTTAAGGCCAAAAATCTTACACAATCGACTTTCGGTCTATGGCTCAGAAATGTCAGGAAACAGGATGTTACATAATTGACTAATTGTCCAGTAGCTAAAGTTTTAGTTAATACTTTGCTTAAATTTTCAAAAAAAACATAAGTATAATTCATTAAAATTATGAAGTTTCTTATTTTTATTTATAGCTTCATGAAAATAAACATGCATATTTTTTAAACATACAGTTGCGTCCAACTACTATCATATTTTCTTTTGTAAAGTTAATTTTCCATGAGTTATGATTATATAAGTTTTTAATAATTAATAGTTTGTAAGGGTTGATTTCTAATAAGAAAAATAGTAAAAAGGCTTAAAACATAAGAGTATCCGGTTTCAAAATCTAAAGAATCTTTATTACTAATTATGGTTCCTGTGCTTACATCTCAAAAACCATCGGTTCATGTTCTTAATAATTAGAACGGATACTCGTCTATACTTATCCCGTGTTTTCTCCTTCCTTTCATTCTAGGCTTCCTATCCCACAATATTTGAAAACACAACTTTCTCATATCTTCCGACCCAATCAATTTTTTACTTTAAAATAAATACAAATTAATAAAAATTATACAAAAATAATTCATAAAAATTAAAAACATATAAAACTAATTAATAACATTCCAAACTATTTTGGAACAAATATTTAAGCATGATATACAACTACCTAAGC
Source organism: Lactuca sativa (assembly GCF_002870075.4). Lineage (NCBI taxonomy): Eukaryota > Viridiplantae > Streptophyta > Magnoliopsida > Asterales > Asteraceae > Lactuca > Lactuca sativa. Next base: position 53,320,505 of record NC_056623.2, read on the forward strand.
ATATATATATATATATATATATATATATATATATATATATATATATATATATATATATATATATATATATATATATATATATATATATATATATATATATATGACAAAACTTCAAAAATGGTCCCTGTGGTTTCCAAAAATATCAAGTTTAGTCCCTAAGTTCAAAAAACCTCATAGATGGTCCCTGTGGTTTCAAAACTTTTAACATTTGGTCCTTCCGGCTAACTCCGTTACCATTTAGCCATTAAGTCAGAGGCATTTTTGACATTTCACTACACAGGGACTATTTATGAAGTTTTTGCCTTATTTAAAAAATAATTATTATAATTAATTAATATTAAAGGGTCCCACCCTCTCTCTCTCTCTCTCACACACACACACACACACAGGTATTTAATAAAAGGGGCATTTTCATCCCTCTCAAGTATTTCACAGGAGGAGCGTATTCATCGTTCATATATTCAGTGGTGTTAAATTCATTCATGAACAAAATCGCATTCGGATCAATTTTATGAACTCGATTGAAAAAAATGATGACGCGTTCTTCCCGAGTCTCTTCTCGAAGAAGTTATGATGCAGATTCTCGTTCATCACATCCCAACCAATCAACCTTCCTTTATATCGATTCACCACCGAATCAACTCTTTCTTCTTTCTCGATGACAAGCTAGCTAAACAACCACCGATATTTGTTGTTGTTGCCTTCCTTTTTCTTCTTCAACTTTAATCGAGAAAATCTCCAGCAAAGATGGGGTTTTCCGACATTCAAGAGGGCAACAACCCCTTCCCACTTGACGGGAATGGAGAAGATGCGAACGGAAGAAATTGACGGGACCTTCGGCGATGGTTGGGCCAATCACAAAGGGAGGGAGAGACACCAATTTGCAGCGACAAGAAAACGGAAGGGCATCTTTCACCCAATCAATTGAAAAACAAACATACATACACTAAATCCACATCTACTGCTGGGTTTTTTCCCTAAATTCAAAAACATTTTTCAATCGAACCACCTGTCAACTAAACCATTGCCTCCGCTCGACCAGAGAATCAAAACCTTTGGAAATCAATCTTGATTTTTGTTTCGAAATCAAAGTTTAATGATTTGAAGTCATATGAGAAGAACCCAGTAAGGAATCAAGTTGATTAATCTCTTCGGAGGTTAGTTTGAATGAACTCACTGTTATGATGTTTCTTTGTTGTTGAATGTGCTTGAGGACAAGAACGACGGAGATGACGGTGGTCGGACCCGTTGATGAACAGAACTAGGTCGGCGACTGGAACTTGGGTTCGATTGACTGAGAAATACAAACAAGGGGTGCTTCGGGGTGGCTTGATTTGAACTTGGATATCATTTGCTTTTTTGGTTAGAAGCTTAATGGCTTTGTGTTCCGCGACTGTAATTCCTTTCGCTAGAAGAGTGTTGTCGTCGATAGCTAAGCACTTGAAGATGAAATCAAAGAGGCGAGAAGTGTGTATGTTTGTTCATCATATCTGAATTGGGGAATAAGTGGATAAGGGTATACCAGTGGAAAAAAAGACAAAGACTGTGGATTTCCTCAAAAAAATCACCATGATTCAACACTGTAGATGATGGACTAAGAGAGAGAGAGAGAGAGAGAGAGAGAGAGAGGGTGGGACCCTTTAATATTAATTAATTATAATAATTATTTTTTAAATAAGGCAAAAACTTCATAAATGGTCCCTGTGTAGTTAAATGCCAAAAATGCCCCTGACTTAACGGCTAAATGGTAACGGAGTTAGCCGGAAGGACCAAATGTTAAAAGTTTTGAAACCACAGGGACCATCTATGAGGTTTTTTGAACTTAGGGACTAAACTTGATATTTTTGGAAACCACAGGGACCATTTTTGAAGTTTTGTCTCTCTCTCTCTCTCTCTCTCTCTCTCTCTATATATATATATATATATATATATATATATATATATATATATATATATATATATATATAGAGAGAGAGAGAGAGAGAGAGAGAGATAGATATGCAACGGGTAAAGCAACCCTGCTGGAATCACTTAGGCGGTACCCTCACCTCGAAAAATTCCTCGCCATAGTAGTATTGTTGGTGCAATCAATTGTCCATCCTATGTCGTGGTCGACTCCGTCATCCCATACCAAAGTCCTTACACAAGAATATCATGTTTTACCATAATCAGTTGACATATATGAAGAATTGTATTTTTTTAGCCAGTGGATAACCAAATTGTTTCTAGAAAGGGAATGGGGACTTATTTAAAACCCACCTTCTTTTTGTAAATAAATAAAATTTTAAAGCTATGTTTGGCAAAAATAAACTATCTTTTCCATTTTTGTTAAAAGATATTTTAAATATGACCTTATCTATCTTCATTTTTTTCTTTTAGCCTCCAACCAATTTCTATTTTTCCCCCACAAATGGAGTAAAAAAATGAAGTAAGTAGTGTTTCATTTCCAACCATACTTCATTTTCTATCCCATTTTTTACCCAAAAAAATATATTCATAAAATATTTAATTTTTATAACTTATATATATTGTCAAATACACCCCTCTACTTATTAAACTTTATATCTCTAAATATTATTAAAAGATAATCTTTAATTCTAAACTGAAGAAATCATGACCATTGATTGCATTTCAATCATATATTTTCCATCTTTCGATTATTTGATGACATCATCTTTGTCAACCCATTTATTTTTGTCAATAGATATAAAACGTATATTACATTTTAAATTAGAATTCTATTAATGACAATTAAATATCACCAAAAATAAAATGAATTAAATTAGGAATTCTATTAATGACAATTAAATATTACCAAAAATAAAATGAATTAAATTAGGAATTTTATTAATGGCAATTAAATCTCACAAAAAATAAAATACAAAAATACCCCGCCTCCCTCAATTCTTTACATAATATATATGACCTAACTTTTATAGTAGAGAAGAAAATGGGGGAAAACATGTTGTTTTGATTTTTACTTAACGATTTAGATTTGTAGTCAAACGACTGAAATTATAAATACATCAGATAAAGGTAAGAAAACAAGTAACTCAAATTCCACTTGACAACTTTTTAGTCATCTAATATATGCTTATTTCTTGATAACTAATATCTGTATTATTTATCGATATTTATGCTAAAGTTGTGACAACATGAAAATGATTGTTACTCAAGTCGTTTGATTTCTTTTAGATTTCTTGTAGGTCGAAATTGGAGTTGACGAACAACAGAAATAGTCGAATTCATCTGGGTTCTTGTGAATGTAAGTAAAATATATTTTGATTTTTATGTTATGAGGGTGTCAAATTTTGTGGTTTGAAAATTAATTGTCATGGTTGTGTTATTTAGAAATTTGAATCGTATCTTTTTATAGGATTCCCCATTTTTTTCATATTTTTGACGAATTGTTCAATAAGTTGAGCAATCAAATTATAAACGAAAGACTCATACACAATGTATGTCATATCCTTTGCTTTTGGTTGTTAAAATCACAAATTTGTTTTTTTTTCGTTTTTTTTTTTTTTTTTTTTTTTTTTTTTTTTTTTTTATGTGTTAGGATTTAAGACCTTGATTTGGATACTTGAAAATTTTGTTTGGTCAACCTGTCTACTACCTGTTCGATGAAATGCTTAAGGGAATAATATTGGGATAAACTTGCGGCCCGGTTTAAATTACTTTAAAAATATATTGGTTTAAATTACTTAAAAAATATACTTGTCGCTTTTTGTTATCCTTCACGATTTAAATTTGTATGTTTCTCCTTAAAGTTTCATGTTTCATCCCTAATAGCTCTTTGTTTATGTTTTAGTTATAATGCCTTCTTTGACCCTTGATCACATTGGTTAGTTTCTCATACTAAGTTTTATTTGAAAATTATATTTAATTGCAAGTTATTACATTATCTAATACCCCAATAATCTCTAATATTTGTATAAGATGGTGACAATTATTATTTTTTATTGTAGCTTCTCTTCATATTGATTATCGGATGTGGTTTGAGTTATGGAATGATGCGACTGAGGGGATTCCACATTATGGGACGTTGGAATTCATTACAGTAGGAGACATGATTTATATATCTTATTGGGTATTGATGGAAACGTTTATTTTCTGCTGATGTAGATCGATAAATATTTTACAATATATTCTTTTAACCTTATATTAGGATCCTTTTTTGGAAAAAAAATTGTTTTTAATATTAAACTTTGAAAAAAAAAGTTTATAACATCATACTCTTAAAAAATGATTTTTTTGGATTATTTTTAGTTGATATGGAAAGTTATATTTTTTGTATATTGAAGCTCATCTAAACGATTGTTTTCTGGAAAAAAAAATCATTAATACCATTAAACTTTGCAAAAACGTTCATTAATAGCATCGTAGTTCAAAAAATGACTTTTTCGTATTCTTTTTGGCTAATCTAGAAAAAAAATATTTTTTCTACATTAGAGCTAATTAATATGATTTTTTTGAAAACATTTTATTAATGGAAAGTACATTTTCATTTTCTTTCGCGTAATAGACCATTTATGTAATAAAAACATTTCAAATATGGACCTTTTGTATACTTTTGTTCACATGTGAACCATTATGTAGTATATAAATTTAATTGTTAATTAGTAGGTCATTAATATGACAATTTTCTAAGGTAAATTTGTCTTTAGTATTGAAATTTGCAAAAGAAAGTAGAATGATAATAATATATTAATTTATTTTGTATTTATCATATATATAGAGGTTCAAGTATTCTAACTAATTATTGTACATCTATAGTATGATATGAGAATAATAAAGAAAATATGTTGCTTGATAATATAAATACGTTCAATCTTACATAACTATTATCATTAACACACATTCTCACTAATTAAATCGTCTATAAGGTTATTATACACTTATTATTATTATTCTCATTTATGTCAGAATGTTTTATTGGGTCGTATTATGTCAGAATGAAAATGAGTGGAAAACGATGTGTGAGAACAAAAAAAAAATAATTAACGAGAATGCATGAAAATGACGATATTCTTGTAAGATTGAACGTATTCGCATTGCTAAACAACTTATTCTGTTAGTAATTCTCGTAGCATACGATAGATGTACAATAATTAGTTTAAATATAATAACCTAAGCCTATATATATATATATATATATATATATATATATATATATATATATATATATATATATATATATATATATAAGTTATATTATAATATATGTTTTTAAATAAAACATAACGAGATTATCACCTTATAAAAATAAAAATAAGATAGCAACCAATTAATTGATTCTTTATTTCAATATTTCATTATTATCTTTAAACGATTAATTATGTTCTAAAGTTTTGTTATACGAAAATATTGTCAGATATATAAAAGTAATCATGTTTTAATTTTTCAAATTATGAAAGTAATCATGGTTTATGTTTTTCATATATGAAAATCATATTACGAAAAATAGTGTTAGCATCTACCCGTTTTAAAATAAATTTCACATATTATTTTAGTTTTTAAATAGATATTTTGACAAAATAACTATTTTTTTAGGATTAATGTATGCTTATATATGAATAAGAGATGATACAATAACAATATATTACGTGTTCTTTAAAGTATAGTGTGTTCCTGCTAAGAACATATAAAAATTTGCATTCATAAATAAGTCTCATTTTTAACAAATTTGCTAATATTTATTGCAACACACGCTCCCTCTAAACCTTAAGCCCCTAAATAGTCTTCTGAAACTTATCATCAAAAGAAACTATTTGGTACCTTTGCATCACTAATAGTCAAAATAAATTATCTAGAGATTTGGTCCAAGTTTTCCTCTATGTCCGCATAAAGATGACATGTTACCATTCAAGCTGGTCTTTCTAATCAAATTATGTTTCGTGATGGCAATCAATAAAGCTTACGGAGAAACAATTCCAAATGTAGGTATTTATCTCCCAGAATCGGTTTCATGCATGGCTAACTTTATGTGGCATTGTCTAGAGGGATATCGCGTGCCAATACAAAAGTATTAGTGAACTCTGACAAACAATTCAACGACAATGAAGTTTATACATCAAATATGGTCAACAAAGAGGATATCATTGCTCTGTAGGTGTTTATCTTTAAGAATCGTTTGGAGGCAATACCATTTTATATGGAGATGGCTTTAGACAAATTCTTCTAGCAATACAAAGAGGCAATTGTTTGGATACTGTGCATGCATCATATTCGTCCAAATTACAGCATGATGTACAATTTTACGTTTAATCGTAAACATGAGATTTATTTTGGTTGTATAATTAAGATTTGGATGAGACAAAAGCATTTGATGAATGGATTGTTAAAATTGGTGATGGTAATATTGGCGGCCCTAATGATGGTGAAGCTGAAATTGAATTTCCAGAAGACGTTGTTGTTCGCTCTATAGGTGACCATATTCATTCAATTGTATCCATCATTTATCTATCCTTTGAAAATCATCTTGATGATCAATCATATTTTCAAGATAAAGCTATTTTGGTCCCTACAAATGAAGAATTTGATGCTACCAATGACTACATTTTAGGATTGATGAAAGATGAAGGGAAAAAATATGAGTTCAAATTCTTTACGTGATACAGAGTTACTAGGTTTTTTTGAGGAATCAATTTACTCTTCAGTTGTGTCGAATGATTTTAAGGCATCTAGAATTTCCAACCATAAACTTACACTAAAAATATGTGTTCCAGTCATATTACTTTGTAATATCGACCAAACCAAAGGACTATGCAATTGTACTAGATTATAGATTGTTAGGCTTGGAAGAAACATCATTGAAGCCTGAATCATATATGATAGATTCTTTATGGAGACTACTTATATACCTTGCATGAATTTAACTCTGTCTAATGAAAGAATCTCATTCTGTTTTCAGCGGAGGCAATTCCCTATAGTAGTTTATTTTGTTATGGCCATTAACAAAAGTCAATGACAATAATTATCAAATGTTGGATTATACTTGCATAAGCTTGTCTTCACTCATTTTTAGTTATATATTTTTTGTTTCTCGCGTCACAAATGAAAATAGATTGAAGGTACTCATATATTACGAGCAAGGTTGTCCAACTAATAAAACAAAAAGATATGTTTACAAAAAGATCCTTCAACTATTATAGATATTCAAGTGTTTCTTTGTTTTTTTTTTCAAACATTTAAATGTTAGCAATAATGCTAAGTCTGTTTATGTTACTTTATTTTTTTATAGTGCCAACTTTTTTATACATTTACATGTAGATTTTTATATGTTCCCCCGCGGTTTACGCGGGGTCATAATCTAGTTTAGGATTAATTAATATAAATTAGTATATAACATGATATTATAAATATTAAATATTGCACTTAAATTATAATTAGTAGATAAAATAAACTAGAAATGTATAAAATAAAAATGAGAGGGACTAAAATTGGCAACCAAACTTCATCTTCATTTTTGGAGATATGAATAGTATTCCCCCATATATAGGGGAATACTATTCATATCTCCAAAAATGAAGGTGAAAATCGGATAGGATTGGAGAAAAATGCGGAAAAATGGAGTTTAGAGGTGGGTTGGAGATGCCCTTAATTATATATCTAAATGTCCATTAATATCAACTTACATTACAATCTAGCTTATAAGCTACTTTTGACCAAAATCTATTATATAATAAGCTAGCTTATCAACTAAAAACTAGGTTTTTCGGCTAGTTTGTCATGATAGTAGTAATATCATTTATGTAATGGATTCTGTACTAAAAAAAACTAAGGCTTTAAGAGCTTATGTCTCCAAACTAAAATTATACAACTTAAAAAAAAAGCAAAGAAAAACTTGAGCATCTTGCATTGCAATCTTGAGATTGTGTTTTTGATAGTTTTTCTATCATTAGTACAAACCCAATATTTTAACATCTTTTAACATTTCTTAGTTTTTGGATCCTAATTATGTCTTTACAACTCCTCACAAAAGGAGCATATTAAAGTATCGAGAAATTAGATATTCTCTTACATTTTCTTCATACTCATCTTCCTATCTATGTTAAATATTGACATGTTCATATTTAATAAAATCAAAATTGTTTTCATATGCTTATCACATTTTAACATGGGCACGATGATGAGTAGGAAGAAAATATAAGAGGCTATTTAATTTCTCTAAAGTATTTTGTACGCTTGAGTGCTCAATCTAACATATGCTTAATGGTTTTTTGATTCATGAGATATCAAAGCATTCGTCTGAACACACTTAATTCTCAAAAAAATCAAATCTGAAGGTGTAGATATTGATGATGCTAATGAAAGCCTATGTGAATCGGTAATTGTGAATTCTAAACTTTTTGGATAAAGTTAATCTTAAAGCATTTTCAATGCAATATTTTTAAAAACTTTTTACCTTTTAAATATATCCTTTAAAGAATTGTGACCTTTTCGGAAATTACTTTTTAAGCAAAGGTTTTTTATCTGCTAAGTTATTATCAAGAGATAAAAAAATTTATACAAATTTATATGCATTTGGGTAAAAGCTTTATTAAAGATTCTTTTTAATCAAATTGTTAGCGGAAAATCCAGTTGTAACGATTTATGCATGGGAGATGCTCTAACCAGAAAGCATCTTCTACACCACCATTTATCAATGAGGGTTACATAAACATAAAATAAGAAGAAAAGTAAATAAGTTATATAGACGAGAGTGATACTATATATGGTAAAGGCCATTACAATCAATTAATCTAACTAAACATTATCTAGTGATGAACTTTCCAGATCTACAACCTAAACATCAAACTCAAACAAAAAAGTTATATCATTGAGAAGATCAATATAAAATGTTGAAAATTACAAGATGGAAAAATGTTAAAAACCTATGCAAATATATTGTAATAGTTTATTTATTAAAAATATTTTACTTGCATAGCTTCCATATCTGCTCTTGACTTCTTTTCAACCTTAAAAAATATAAACAGTTCCAAAACCACTCAAAGAAAGGGTAATCATGTCTTTGTCAAATCAATGTTTCATATTTGTCACTCGTCTTTAGATCTATCTCCACCTTCAAATCAGTGTCTCCAATTCCCAAACTATCTCTAAATGCCTTTTCCATGTACTTTTCTATTTCATCAAAGCTTCTTGTTTCTTTTTCATCTCTAATCTCCTCCTTTTTAGTCTTGCTACTCTTTACTTATTGTTTCCCTTGCACCACCTAACCTCGTCCCTCCTATACAAACCGACTTTACCTATCCTTACACCCGCCGACCCTCCCCATCTACCCCTACACACCAACATCTACACATTTTCACCCATCCTTACGACCCACCCTACCTACCTATAGCCACATATCTCCACCCAGCCTTACCCACCCTACCCCTATCCACATCCATCATACCATCCACCCTACCCAACCCACCTTTATTTACCCTTACGTAACCCTTCCTTACTTATCTACCGCCACCCCACCCCGCCATCACCTACAACTATCTACACCCACCCACCCACCCTTACTTACCTATAAACTCGACCCTAACTCACCTACCCCTACCTTATGGTTGGGTGATGATGATGGGATGTGGATAGGTAAGGGTAAGCGAGTGTGTATAGGTTTGGAAGGGGTGTGGTGAGTATGTGAGTATGTACATATGGTTGTGGATGGTTTATGGAGATATATAAGTTTGTTGTGGATATATGGGCGTAGTTGGGGCGGTTACCATAGGGGTGGGTGGGTAGGTTGGGCGGAGGGTGAGTTTTAAGGGTGTTTGTGTTAGGTGGGGATTGTTATGATGTTCGGGTGGGTAGGGTGAAGGTTGTGCGAGATGATAGGCTAGCTAAGCAGTTGGGGCGGGTCACATGCTGCTATTTGAAATCGCGGTTATCGCGGTGGTATATCAGTGGTATATCGGTTTTTTAATATTATGTATAATTTATATTATATATTTATACAAAATTTATATATTAGATTATTAATACTATATAGAATTAATATCATAAAAAATCATATAAAAACATCACATTATCTATATATAATATTCTAATTTATTAATATAGAAACTAAAAAATGTCAAAGTGTCATCTCAACTCAATTTGTTCGTGGTTTCTAAGTACGGAAAGAGACGAGAAAAAGAAGTTGTCATTTGTTGCTTTGTAGTTTGTAATTAGTTATATTTATTATTTGGACTTATTAAGACAAAAAGTGTAGTGGACTAATTAAAAAAAATAAAGATTTAATATTAAAATAACACACAATCATTTTTTTTATTTGTCAAAGTAGTCCAAGGTGTACGAAATTGTAAAAGCGGGTGTAGCGTTGCTATAGCGCTGATAAGGTTCGCAGTAAATAGCGGTCAATAGCACTGCTAATAACGTCACCACTATTCATAAACGCTATTTCAAAATAGCGGTCTGGTAACACCGCAAAACGCTATAGTGCCGCTATAGTGCACTGTTGATAGCATAGTAGGCGGGTGAGGTATGGTTTATGTTTATGTTTCTGTTTTGTATTATTTAAAATAACACAATATTGGAGTCTAAAAATCGATAGAAATTACAAATCCAAACACGTTTTATAATTTTCTATAATAGATAATGAACTTAATCAGTTTTAGCTAAAACACATTTTATAAAATTTATACAGAAAAATGAAAATGAAAACACATTTCAATCTTTTGAAAATTGAAAAAAGTTTTTTACAACTAAACACATCATAAGGGACATGGTTGCAGAAATCGGGATTAATCGGCGACTAATCGTGGATTAATCGTTTGACGTTCTCCAACCGTGAAGGATTAGGGTATTAATCAGAAATTTAGGATTAAACAGGTTTGGCTGGATTAATCGGTCTTGGCGTGATTAATCTGTCAACAAAAGTAAAAAAGTCAAAAAAAGTAAAAAAAAAAATAAAAAATTTAAAAACATATTCAAAAAATCACTTATTTTTACTCCAAAATTTTCAAATATTCAAAATTTCAAATATTATACCAAAATGTTCCTATTTTCGTATTTTCATAATTTCAAATTACAAAATTTCTTATTTTCTAATTTCAAAGTACTTGTTTTTCTTAAGATATAATAACATTTGATTAATTTTAATTGTTTTTTAATAATATATGGTTTCCGATTAATCTACGATTAATCTCCGCCAAGACCAATTAATCCATTATCACCAGTCAACCGTCGAGCTACCGTCGAACGATTTTACAACATTGATGAGGAACTATTTTTTTTCTTATTATATTATGTATGAATAAAATGACTGAATTTAAAATAAATTTTATATGGATAAAACGTTAAATTTTAAATGCACAGTATCCATTTCTTTTTTGGACTGAAATGACCGTTTCAAATAATGTAACTTAATGACAAATTTACCTTTTTATGTAGAATTAATGTTGATTGAGAGATGATATTCAGTTCATTAACTATTATAACTTTAAATTTTAGACAAATAAAAATAGAAAAGGTTTGATCGCTAAAATCCTAAAAATCTTGAACTTTGTCATGTTTAATTCTAACTTTAAATATTTCAAAGTATATACAATATCACATATTAAATAAAATCCAAAAGAAATATCAATTCTCTCCTTTTACTTCTAATTGGATGACTGTTTGAAATATATAGTCATTGGAATTCTAATATAAATATAATGCACCAATTGAAACCTATATTGTGAACACACAAAAGAGATATGAAATATTTGATAGCGATAAATGCAGTAATTACATGACTGGAAATATATAGTCATTGGAATCGTAATATAAATATAATGCACCAATTGAAACCTATATCGTCAAACATAAAAAAAAATATGTGAATATGACTTATTAAGATAATTAATTTTTCAGTATATTTACATATGACCATTATAATTTGTTGTAACCGAATACATCCTGCGGTTACAACAAGTAAGAGTAAATTTTACAATTGGTCCTGCGGTTTGGGGGAATTTGTGCTTTTGGTCCCTAATTTTTTTTTAACTCAGATTGTATTTACTGTTTATTTTTTATGCGTGTTTGGTCACTGTCGTACCTAAAAAGACTATTGTGCCCTTAATAATTTATTTTAAAATTATTTTTCTTATTTATGTATTTTTTTTATATATTAAAAAAATTAATAGACCCCACATATCTGTATCTTCTTACCGAAAACCTGAAACCATATTTGAAAATTTTAATCTGGGTCTCACCGGTCACCGTCTCATCTCTAATCTTTTACAACTTCTATTTCATTTTCATCTTTAGTGACATCGACGTCTTCGCCGTCCTTCTATTTTGGTCATTCAACTCTGACGAACAACCATCATAACCCACTGTCTCTTCATCTTTAGTGGGTTGCATGTGGTGTTGATGCAACGGAGTTAAAGGACCGAAAAAAGAAGGAATGATGAATACGTCGATATCACTATAGATGGAAAAGAAAAAAAAAGTTGAGGCGGATGAAAGATGAAACGGTGAATAGATACAAATATGTGGGGTCTATTTTTTTAAATATATAAAGAATAAATACATAAATAAGAAAATTAATTAAATAAATTAATTAATAAGGACATAATAGTCTTTTTAGGTAAGACAGTGATCAATCGCGCAACAAAAATTAATAATAGAGATCATCCAAGTTAAAAAAATTAAATTAGGGACCAAACACACAAATTCCGCCAAACCATAGGGACCATTCATGTAGTTTACTCTTACTTTTCGTTTTGTCATATTTGAGTAACTATTTTTTTTTTTTTTTTTACATATCTAGATAACGAATTTGTTGATAGTGTTCACATAACTAATCTGAACAGAAATTAGGATGTCGTGGAAAAATGAAAGGGTATGATTGGAAAAATAAATATGTAATTACCATTCACCTTCAATGGTAATTATTTTATGTATGATTTGGCAAAAATAGTTGTAAGTGGATATTTGAAGTTGTAACTTTTAACTTTTGATTATGTAGAATTTTTGTTCCACAAAAGCATTTGAAACTTTTGTGATATAAAATGAAATAAATGTAAAAGTTACAAGCTGTAATAACTATTTAAATTAACTTTTGATTATATATTTTTTATTATTTTATTTTATTTTTTAACTAAAACTTTTAGGATCGTACTCCTGACAAAATTAAGGTTTTTCTAAATTTGTTTTTTTTTTTTCTTAAAATATTAAAAGCTCTCAAAACCTAGTTACTAAAGGTACCGGAAAACTAGTTACCAAACATACTGTTCATCTCCGTACGTCTAAAAACATGATTTAGTTTCTATGTTGTTTTTTTCTCACTTATCATTTACTATAAATTAATGTTATCAATTTATATACTTGATTGAATATTATATGGTATGAACGTATTTAATATGTATTTAGAAAATTGTCCGCTTTGGAACCTGGAAAATGTCCAAAGTCCAAACAGACGTTGACTCACAAATGCAACTAATCCATATTTAATAAATTTAAAATATAGTACACCAATGTTGAACGTAGGAATGTTCAAACAGATAGACTCTCAAAATTCAACTATTCCATAATTGATAAATTAAAATAATACTCACTATTCATCCGTTTGTGACCCACATAATTCTATAAATATCACATATCAAAGAAGCAAAATTCATAACATTTTAAGGAGTGATTTGATATCATGACAGTTGTTACTTCTGAGTTCGAGGTCTCTTCTTCCCTCCCAGCTTCCAAATTTTTCAATGCCTATCGTGACTTTAACAACATTGCACCAAAGGTCGATCCGGAAACATACAAAACCGTAGTGACCGTCGAAGGTGATGGAGGCGCTGGAACTATCAGGGACATCTCTTTTGGCGATGGTTAGTAAAATCTAATTTACTTTTTTATACATACTCTTTTAAATTGATTTAGTATATTCAACATATATGTATTTTGGTTTTTTATCCAATTTACTGTGGGATAACACAGGCGTCCCATTTACAAGCGGAAAGTCGAAACTTGATGTTGTTGATAGTGACAACTTCACTGTTGTTTACACCATCTTTGAAGGAGATGTCTTGATGGGACAACTAGATTCAATGACTCATCATGTTAAGTTTATACCTTCACCTGATGGAGGATGTGTATACAAGTCTACCATTGTGCATAACTGTAAAGGTGAAACTCAACTTCCTGAGGAAGCTATCAATATGGCAAAAGAAGGATTCAAGAAAACTTTCAAGGCGATTGAGAGTTTTATCCATGGAAATCCTCACACTTATTAATCAATATTATATTGATGGTGTGTCATGTTCATGGTCCAGCAAAAATAAAAGGGATTTCAATCCTGTAATATTTTATGTGTACTTGTTTTGTTTGATAATTTATAATCATACAAGTATTGTTTATTTGGGTGATGCTTCATATACACAATCGTTCGAGAATTTGAAAATCATTGGAATAATTTTTATAGCGTAAATTTGCCATTTGCTGAGTATCCATAATTTGAGTTTTTAGACCAAACCAGTTCCTGCAATTGTTGGCCACTTGGTCGACACTGAATTGATGGTTTTTATTGCAACGGCGACTAGCCATTTTCTTCCGACAAGTTTCTTCAAATACGAAATTTTTTTCCCCTTTTCTTCTAGCCATTTTTTAGGACAAAGGCTTTTGTTTCTTCATTTTGGACACTTGTATGTATTTTAATCTGTATCCCCCGTTTGATTGTTGATTAAACTACAAGCCGTCCATTTCATTAGTACACAAAACGTCATTAGCCATGCGAACAAACTATGACCATAGACATTTACTCAGTCTTTAATTTTACTCAAAACGTGACTAAAGGTCCCATCACTAATGATAAGTTATGACCACGTTTTATTTCCATGACTATATCAAAAGCAAATCAGTGACTATATGTTAAACACTACAAAAAAAAGTGGGTATTAGCAGCGACGGCTTTAGCGACAACATGTAAATGACGCGTTACATGCATGTCGTCGCGAATACCCAAACAGTAGCGATCCGCGTCAAATGAATTGTGTCCGTTCGATCTATATTCAATCGAACGGTTGTAATGATGTGAAAAAAGGCGCTAACTTTTCCCTCCAGGGGTGTCGCCGTTAATACTCGTCGCCGCTAAAGTTCTACACAGATAACCCCTCTAGTTCTCTGTTTCCTGCGTCTTCTGTCTGCCCCTTTCTCTCATTCTCTCCATTGCCGGTCTCCCCCTTCTTACACCACCGCCGCCGCCGATTGCACACACGAAAGTTGTTGCCGCCGTCCAAATCTCCATTGCCTCCATTACCAGCGACCTAGACTTCCATTATCGGCGACCAAGAGGAGACGAACACACTTCAATTCCGGAATTTTTACTGATTTAAGGTCTAAATTTTTCCCTGTTTTTAATTCTTCTTCTGTTTTGACGTTTATTTATTGAGTTTAAGCTTTTAATTTAAGGTTGTTGCCGGAATTATTGCCGGAATTGAGGAATTCTTGCTAGAATATTTCAAAATTAGACTATCACAGGCTCCTTTTCATATTTCATTGAGTAATTTACTAAAATCGTCCTTGTGGTTTGGTCAAAATTGCACGTTTGGTCCCTAACTTTTATTTTGCACTCGAATTGTCCCTTTGGTTTGATTTTGTTGTGTTTTTCGTCCATGTGGTTTGATTTTGTTGCATTTTTCGTCCCTTACATACATAAAGTTAGGGACCAAACATGCAACTTTTACCAAACCATAGGGACGAAAAACACAATAAAATCAAACCACAGGGACGATCAGAGTGCAAAAAAAAGTTAGGGACTAAACGTGCAATTTTGACCAAACCATAGGGACGATTTCAGTAATTTACTCTATTTCATTTTATAAGTTGAATGTATTTGTATGTGTATGATGCATGTATGTGTTTGTACATTAGTATTTTTTTTCTATGTGCATGTTATTTGTATATGTATTATTTGTGAATGTGTAATTTGTATGTTAGAAAAAAATGAAAAATTTTAGGTCGGTATAATAGAGAAAAAGTATGATGCTATTATAAGTATCTGTAGAAAACATGTTTATGTGTATTTGTATCTATAGTGTGTGTGTGTATATATATATATATATATATATATATATATATATATATATATATATATATATATATATATATTATTTTCTTGTTAATATAGTTTCAAAATGTTTAATTTTGTTATTGACTTAATGTTAGTCATTACAACTTTAGCTTAATTAGGTAGTTTATTAATTATAACACACTTTTCGTAATTTTAAATTAATTATAAAATAAAGTTAATGGTATAAAGGAAAGTGTATTTGTATGTATATGTAATATGTGTACTTGTATGTATATGTATGTATGTATTGTATGCAATTTGGAAACTACAATGTTATAATGAAAAAACAGAAAGAAAAAAAATAAAGTAGGGTGCTATAATGGAAAGCATTATTTTTTATATGTGTATTTGTATGTAAAGAAAATTATATATGTAGTTTGTGTATTTGTATGCCATTTGGAAACTATAATGGTATAGATGAAAAAAACAAAGTATGATGCTCTAATAGAAAGTGTATTATTTTGATATATGCAATATGAGTAACTTTTATTCATATTGTAATTTTACAGGCTATATATGAGGTTTAGTTGGGAGATACTATTCTACGTGATGGCGGATGTTATGGGCCTAGGACATGGAGGTGATAAAGCCAGGGATCCACCACCTCCAGTAGGCTTTGGTCGTGGACAACACGAATAGGATGGTAAGTGTTATTATGATATATTTATTAGCTATTTTTATACATTTGTTATAAGCTATTGTGACTAATATTTTTAATTATATTTTTCATCTGAGTTTCCCAAAAAAAAGAGACATAGCAAAAAACATTCAACTATCAAAGTTGATACGGGCAAACAAGGGAAAGCTCGTGGATTTGGATTTCAACAGAGAGCTCATATATTCCCCTGTCGTGGACCATGGTAATTGGTTTACCCGTGAGATTGGGAGGTATATGTGGATGGACATCCCTTTTAATGTATTTGGTTGGGACAATGTTTGTAACATCCTAAAATTCAAGGCCAAAAATTTCATTTTTAAATAAGTCATTACATAAAACCATTAGTATAAAAACATTCATAGTAATGTCTTGTGTCAAAATCCAAGTGTTAATAATCAAAATATAATATCATGAAACCATATCAGAGTGTAATCCCAAGGATCTCGTGTGCGGAAGACATAGTGTGATGCGCTGCGATCAAGCCGACTCCTTTCCTTTGAAACGAAGCACTTGAAACTAAAACTGTAAACCGTAAGCACGAAGCTTAGTGAGCTCCCCCATCATACCACATACCATACAATCACATAGCACACATACTGTACAATCATATAACATACCATACTTGTCAGGCATTTCTGGGGTGCCCGACCTACCCGGTACGATCATTATGGGATGCCGTCCTACCCGTGCGGCCATTCTGGGGTGCTGACCACCCTTCAGTCCTAACAACCAAACCTCGGGGACTGTTTTACCCCTACCACTACTACTATCACATATCATAACATAACATACTATCAGACATATCTGGGGTGTCTGACTACCCTTCGGTCCTAACAACCGAACCTCGGGGACTGTTCCCCTCATACTACCCCTAACACAAATCTCAGATCATGCTAGCATATAATCATGACATCACATACTGTCAGACGTATCTGGGGTGTTTGACTACCCTTCGGTCCTAACAACCGAACTCTACTACCATAACACATCAAGCTAGCATATAACATATCATGTAGTAGCAAAACTAGATGAAGTCCCGCAGACTCGAGTTAAAAAAACAGTAGGGACAATCATCTAACACACAACTCCTACTGGTGGGCCGGTAGACCCACCGCTACTGGTAGGTAACTCACCTCACACTGCTGAAGTCCCGAAGACACAATCCCCCACTTGCTGAAGTCCCGCAGACTCGACCTCAGCTGCTGGCTGACAGATTCCCGAACTGTCAACACCAAAATAACACCCAATTAATAATTAGGTCCCAATACATAATCATACGTACATTCTTTGGGTAATTACTATATTGCCCCTAGCTTGGCTTATTCAAGCCTTAGGCCCAAAGTCAATTAGGAATCAAAGCCCAATACATAGCCGCCAAGGCCTATACATGGTCTCATTCTAGGCCCAACATCATATAATCATTAAGGCCCATCTATGGCCCAATTTTCTAAATTGGGCCCAAGCCCCGTACATGGCCTTACCCTAGGCCCATTAAATTACTCTAGACCATTTGCTTGATCTTGGATAGCCCATTTAATAACCCAATCATCAAGCCACAATAAAAGGTCTAACAATACACCCAAGTGAAATTAGGGTTTCCACATAAAATGATGATTAGGGTTAAGTCTTCTCACTTAACCCATTAAGGACTTAATCCATTAAGTCCAATATTACTTATATTAATTTATTGACAATGATTATTATTTAATATCTCCAGTTATTAATAAATTCTCCCTTGTCCCGATTAATTCCCTAAATTAGGGTTTTATTGGCATTGCGGTTCTTCCGTCCCAAATGTTAGCCCATTTATCAATTTATTGGGCTTTTAGGTCCATTAAGGCTTTATTGGGCCTACTAGGCCTACTAGAATCTCATTAAGCCCACTTGGGTTTTATTGAGTCTATTAGAGTCCATTAGACTCATTAGGGTTTTCACTAAGCCCATTACGCTTCATTGGGCCCATTAGGGTTTCTAGCACCCCAAACGAATCAATCACAATGAAGCAAAGCACACTGCCACCCGACACGGCGGCCACCACCCTAAGGTGGTGGTTTGATTTTTCTTTTCATTATTGCAATTTGTTACAATTTACAACGCAAAATATCAAATAAACACACACACACCTACTAACACACACACAAACACGGTAGTATATGGTGGCAGCCACCACCTCACCACCCTAAGGTGGTGGTTTGATTTTTCTTTTCATTATTGCAATTTGTTACAATTTACAACGCAAAATATCAAATAAACACACACACACCTACTAACACACACACACAAACACGGTGGTATATGGTGGCAGCCACCACCTCACGGTGGTGGTTGTTCTCTTCAGATCTCCGGCCAAGATGCACTCCTGCAACCTTATACCATCACAGTATGCACACACTCCATGATAATCACACGCACATAACATCAGAACACACATAACCATCGTTGGAAACGCACCAGTCTCGGCTACCCCCACGGTGGCGTGAAGCAGCCGAACGAACAAGAAGCTACTCTATACACATCGGAACCATAACAACGTCGCATCACCGGACATAACTAGAGAAGGGCAAGAAGAATACGGTAGGGAGAAGGTCATTCGACAGTAGCAACGAATAGGCTATCTCGAACCTCCACTTCCTGTGACTGGACATCGACTTCGAAGCTCACACTTTGCCGGTTACAGCGCAAAATCCCAGTCTTAGTGCTCCTTGTCGTTCACGGTGTCGCCGGCAGCAATGAAACTTCGACGAAGCAGCCGCGTCAGGATGCTGTCTTCCGCCCCTAGTCGGTCTCTGATGCTAACGGTGACGAGGACTATCCGGCGATGTTGGGCGGCCGGAAAAACAAACGAAGTAAATGATGGTGGCGCCGGATCGGAGACGAAGAAGGAGAGTAAGTTGGCGGCCATGGGTGGTCACTTGTATGGGTGACGGCTAAACATATCTTCTTAGGGTTAGGGTTAGAACTGGTAGTGTTAAGCTTTTATACCTGATGTCATAAAGCCTTATTTCCATAATTGCATAAACAGTCCCTCTCTATCCAATTCTTTTCAACTATGATCCAAAATTTACCATTTGAACCCTGCTTCCTGAATCCTTTACAATTGAAGTCCGAATTTTACCTTTTTAACCCCAGCCAACCAAAAACACTTCAACTTAAGTCCTCATAGTTACCATGCAGCCCCTCCTCTACAATTATTTTCAAATAAGGTCTGTAGTTAACTCTTTAGCCCCTGTTTTCCATAAATCCTTTCATATTATGTCTAATATTTACCAAACAATCCCCATTTTCTAAAACTGTGACAATTAGCCCTTTGAAACCATCCTTTGATATATAATTATTTATTTTAGGGCTACTATTCGTTCATTACTTTATTTATTTAACTAATAAATAAACGGGTTTTACAATGTTCCCCCCGCTTTAATGGTAACTTGGATAATATTTTACGTTTAGTTGTGATTGATATTTAATTAACTTTTTTTTTGTATTTGTAGAATAAGTTTGATTTAGAGAAGGTTAACTTGGATTCTGAGCATGCTCAGTTGTTACAGAGCATTGATGCGACTTTACAAAAAGTTTATAGAGGCCGAAAAAATAAGGCGCATACTTATTTTCAGAATGTCGGGGGGGGGGGGGGGGGGGGGGTTACAGATATCCCAAGGGCATTAGCCAACCCCCCTGATGTATGTCTCGTGAAAGTTGGGCGCAAGCAGTCAAACATTTTCAAACGCCCGAATTTTTAAAGCTTTCGGCGTCAAATAAATGAGTCCGTGCACAACAACAAGTTGTAAACAGAGGGGGATCGTGCTCGTATAACAATGCATGTTTCAAAGAAGTAAGCTATGATATACTTAACCGTTTATTTAAATTATAATTAATCTAATTTTTAATGTTAAATATGACATCACTCGAATCGAAGTATTTCATAAGGCTAATACAGACCGTCAATGGGTATTTAGTGGTCCTACAGTTAGGCAACAATATGTAAGTTGTTAATTTGTATTTTCATATAAGTTTTTATATCGTCAAGGGGTATTTAGTAATCTAATTTTTATGATATTTATCATTTTTTGAAAATACAGAATGCTTTACTCCTTGAGATCATTCAACAAACTCAAGCTTCTTCTGAAGCCAGTGGTCTAACACCAAAGGATACAGAAAATTGTTTTGAAAGAATATTGGGTGTTCGACGAGGCCATATCAGAGGCATCAAGCATAAACCTTCAATGATTGTGTCTATGTACGATCAGGAACAACCACAAATACAGCCACTGCCACAATCATAGGTGACAAAACTATTTAATTTTGGTAATTGCTTCCAATGTTGGCAATTGTTGGTTTAGTAATAGTTTCAAATATTGGTAATGGTTAGTTTGATAATAGTTTATATCTTGGTAATTGTTAGTTTGGGTATAGTTTGGTATATTGGTATTTTGTAGTTTGGTAAGTGTTAGTTTATGGAAGTACAATGCTATAATGGAAAAAAGGAAATAAATTACAATGCTATAATGTGTTATATTTAATATGTGTATCTTGGTAATTGCTACTTTGTGAAAGTACAATGCTATACTGGTATTTTATAGTTTGGTAATTGTTAGTTATAGTATAATGTTATAATGTGTTATATGCAATATGTGTAATTTGGTAATTGTTAGTTACTGTACACTGTTATATTTTGTACTTTGCTTGTATGTGGAGTGTATATTTTGTATATAGAATGTTATAATGTTTGCTTAACTTATATGACTATGTTGTTTTATTTGTAGTTGGAAATGCTTCAAACAATGTTAAAAGATCCGACACGAGTGCCGCACTTGAAGATTGATTTCGTTCGTTACCACAATGAATTGAAACTGGAGGAAAAGATGTGACATCCCCATTTTCACAGCTAGAAAAGACTGATTTGTTTATGCTTTATTTTAAAAATCAGAGTATCCTTTTAAAAAAAAGTGTTGTGGAATTTGTTCCCAGAAAAACATGATAAACATATTATCAAAGGATTTCCGAAGAAATGTATTTTTTTTTATATTAAAACTTTGGGATGTCATTGTCAATGCATAAACATAAGCATAAACAGACCTTACATCCATCTATACTAGTGATCTACATCTCTTTTAATCTCTCAATGTAATGTAGCTTCGTATCGACGCTTGTGATACAAATAAGCTGAGTGGGTCAGGTTGGGAAACCTGGTGAGTACATAGGGATTTCAGTCCCATAATGTTATATATATATATATATATATATATATATATATATATATATATATATATATATATATATATATATTAGAACTCATAGAAAATACAAATTCACCATATATAAGCAACTTACCCATCCTGTCGATCCTCACAATGACACGATCTATACTCTCAGAAGTAAAATTAACCTCTTTACTTAATCCATACTCCCGGATCTAAAATTTACCTCCTTACCTAATCCATACTCCCAGGTCGGGTATGTTTGATACATACTCCCGGATCAATAACTATGCCCATTCCATATTCTCGGACAAGGGGCAATTGACTATGTCTTAATCCATACTTCCGGATTAATTACAAATAAGTATGTCCTATCCATACTCTCGGACTAAGGACAACTGACTAAGTCTAATCCATACTCTCGGATTAACGACAAGTTTTAAAGTTATTCCCTCCATGTATATCTCACTTGTACTCACAAGGAGATACTACCTAATATCTCTTTTAATTTATTTAGTTCAACTCTATATCCTAAATTATCGTATATTTATCACATATGCTCTTACCACGTATTTTTAGACAATATCAAATATTTCACACATAAACATACAATTTAGTACTTGTATTAAAATCATGTTCATGAAAGGGACTATGCACTCACATTAGTAAAGTGATTTGATAGAATCTAAGTAGAAACGGTCAGCGGTTCATGATCGTCAGGCTCGGGATGCGGAACGCCTTCAGCAAACGAGAGAGAGAGAGAGAGAGAGAGAGAGAGAGAGAGAGAAAAGAATTTTGTGTAAGGAAGCTTAGGGTTGAAATGGCTATTTATAGGCTATTTTTGGCCTCTCAAGTCGTGAGCCATACATGCTCACGTCTTGATCTCAATCCTGCGCACCTCTTAGACCCACGATTTGCATTTATAGCTTCGAAAGGTGTCCGAATGACTTCTCACGCCGTGAGAATGATATGCTCACGTCGTCAACTTCCAAGAGTCATCCCATAGACTTCCCAGATTTTTTTTAGGCTCGATTAGTGTCTGTTTGACTCCTCACTTCGAGAGAGGTAATGCTCACGTCGTGAGTCCAGTCAGATTAGGGTTTCTGACACATGTCATGCTCTCAGACAACTGTATCTTCAGAAGTTCATAACTTTTGGCATACAGGCTCCGTATTTTACGTTCTTTATATCCACGCATAGGTGGAGATGTACTCTACAGCTTTCATTTAGACCCCTAAGGCTAAAAAGTATTTTATCGTAAACTCACTTTTTATGATTCCCGGTGTCGTGCCAGTTTTTTCGTGAAACTTCAACAGGTCATAACTTCTTCGTTATAACTCAGATTTTAGCGTTCTTTACATGTACGGAAACCTTGTGACATATACTATAATTTGGCTAACATTATTTAATCTAAATAATTTTCTATTAAAAAGTCTTTTTTTTACGCTTACTGTCTTTAAATTGACTAGCCCGAATCTGTAGGCATTACAATTACTCCCCCTTAGGATGATTATGTCCCAGAATCATCAATGAAACAGGGCTTGTATAATGACTCCATATGTTATCTATTCATCCTAGGTAATAAACGTAACTTCTATGTTTCTTCGAATGAGTATCTAACTCACAGACCTTTTGACTGTAGGCGGTGCTCAATCTTGCACCTGCTCTCTATCTCGCATTGGACTTTCGATCGCAACCTTCGAGTTACAAAATCCTTATTGAAGACTCCTTCTTATTGAAAATTTAAGATAAGTTCTTTCCTTCATTTATCGTAATAGACCAATGGGTCTTGTTCTAATGACCTCTCATCAAATGATTCAACATTTAGACTCAGGTCTTTTAGAGTCAAATTCCATAATGGAATATACATTCCTTCGTATTCTAATGTGATATAATCACATTCTAGCATGTAACATTTCTAGCTATAGGCTTCTTACTTAAACAATGATCGCGATACTTCTATTGATCGCTTCGATTATCTTTCACTTCAATCTTCTGGCGTCAGTCATATGCTACATCGAACTTGGTTCTATGAACCACATAGCATACTTGTTTTACTCGGACTCAATTTGATATGACCAATAGGGTCAGAATAACAATCATCTTCTTAGTCATCACTGAAACGATGGTAACGACATACATGAAATAAACGGAATCAATTACTAGCTCTTTGGTAACCTTCTAACTTTCCGTGATCCAAGTGCGAGTCCTGTGCTTTCGATAATATAGGTCTCTACTACCATTCACACCTACTCATACTCATATCAAGTACTGTCTCGCAGTTCCCAAGTTCTTATTTCCTAAAGTCACAAAATGATTTAACATATACCAATGTGTGCAAATAATCATAGAAATTTCCCTAAACTCTACTAGGACTTATTTCGTGCGTATCTTCAATCATCAATTCTGCTTAAACTCGGTTGGTATTGGAAATTCCAAACCATGGATAACTTTATTGATTATACCAAAATTTCTTTCTTTCTGCCAATCGAAAGTGTACTTCTCCCATACTAGACGTATTATTTATTAGACACATTCAAAGGCCAGATACCTCTCTTGCGGTATCTTCCGATAGGTATCATTCACTATCATCAACTTTCTTCTTTCCTCAATTTCTCCGTCTGGTACGAGTGCTGATCATGACGTTCCATACTCCGTAATAATTGTTCTAGATGAGAAATTTAAGATAGAGAAGGTTTAGACGCACAATCCTCCTTATTACTCAGAAAAGTTACATGCAAGTTCTAATATCATAATTAAACGTTTAGAAGTCTGAACACATCAAATTTTCTGATCCGGTCAGCAATAGACAATGGATCCAATCAAATAATAGCATCATAAAGCATATAAGGCTATAACATAAATCATTTAGCACATAAAAGCAATTTAGGCATCTAATCCTAAAGTAAGCTAGTGCTTGTGTCAATTCAGATGTACTACCTAAAATAAAATAGGCACACTCCTCACGATCATCGCTTAGCATTCTAAGTTTAAGTCTAGAAATCCTACAAATTCCTAGTTCGCTTAACTTAATGCTCTGATACCAACTATGACATCCCCATTTTCATGACCAAAAACCACCGATTTGTTTATGCTTTATTTTAAAAATTAGAGTATCCTTTTAAAGAAAAGTGTTGCGGAATTTGTTCCCAGAAAAACGTGATTAACATATTATCAATGGATTTCCGAAGAAATGTATTTTTTATATTAAAACTTTGGGATGTGATTGTCAATACAAAAACATAAGCATAAATAGAGCTATAAAGCTTCAAGCTTTCTCACATAGAGGTATAAAGCTTCAAGCTTTCTCACTCTTTTGATTTGTGCATCATATTAGAGTATTTTAGGGTTTTGGTCCCAAAAGTTGGAGACTTTATGAGATAATGAGCTCCAGAGACCTTGATCAAACCCTTTAAGTGTATTTAGTGGTGTAATGTCATAAAAATCCAATCTTGGACGTTGGATTCAAGCCATGCATGAGATATGAGCTTTTTGAGACAAGAGAGTGAGTGTTTTGTGTGTTTGTGACCATATCAGTCGTTCAAAGGCTTAAAGTCGCTGACTTGATGGAGTAAGAGCTATTAGGGAGTCTAGATCTATGATATGAGCCAAGGTCTTAACTGATTAAGACCAAATAAGTGAGAAGAGTGAAATTGGGACATATGTTGGGTGTAATCCCAGTACACACAACGTAGGGGTCGAGCATCCCCGATGCCTGCATGGAAGCAGAGTACACCCAACGTAGAGAGCTGGTATGCACATCGTACTCCCTACCGTTGACTTTTTGGTTGACTTTTAGGGTTTGGTCAATTTGTAAACTATAAAGCCCAAGGAGGGGTAAATCGTCTTTTACCCTTCTATGAGTTTATAGATGGGTTAGTCTAGCTGCATGAGATCCGTTATTAAATAGGGATAATTATCGTATGTGTTAAGAAGAGGCTAGACCGGTAATTCGAGTTCGAGGTTATCCGATTTTTACAAGGTAAGTCTTCTCACTAAACATGCCTAGAGTGGTAATCTGAGTTGTGTGATTGGATGGTCTTATGTGTTTATTTGAGTACTGTGATATCCTGCATTATGTCTATGTGATTTATGTTGTGTATTATTCTGAGCTTACTAAGTTAGGACCGGAGGGACCACCCGAGTTAGGACCAGAAGGTCGACCCGAGCTAGGATCGGAGGTTCCACCCGAGTTGTGGGACCGGAGGGTCCCAATGAGACCCATTGACTGGAGGGTCTTACTGAGTTATATCCTCGAGTGGCAAATGAGTTGTGTACATGGTATTTTGGGAAACTCACTAAGCTTCGTGCTTATCGTGATATGTGTTATGTGTTTCAGGTACTTCTCAGGGTCACGGGAAGGCGCCGGCTTGATTGTACACACATCAAAGATTGATTTATGTTTTGAGAGGATCCTAGAGATTTGATATATATATAGTTTTGGATATGTGATTTGATAATTTGATATTGTGACACTTTTGTGATTTTTGGATTGAGATAAATGTGTTTTTAAATTGAAAATTTTTGTTTGAAAATTTGCGTTGTTACATTTGTTCTTAAATGTTCTTGCAATAAGAAATGTTCTCGATTGAACGCTATATATATATATATATATATATATATATATATATATATATATATATATATATATATATATATATATATATATATATATATATATATATATATTGAATGAGAGCATAGGCGAATCTATGAGGATCCTAAAGTTGTCCATGGACACCCTTGATTTTGCAATTTCCTTTATACATTGTAAAGTAAAATATGGATGCAAACTTTAGTAAGATATATATGGACACATGAAATCAAAATAATCACAAAGAGAAACACTTTTTAATGGCTTTGATTTTTTTTTATACAGAGTTGTTTTAGGAGTTAATATATATATATATATATATATATATATATATATATATATATATATATATATATATATATATATATATATATATATATATATATATACTAGCCGTTACCCACGCAAAGCAACGACGGCCAATAGTTCGATACGACAACGATTTTCAACCATCATGGACAGAAGTTGAAAAAGGGCTTCAAATTGTAATCCACAAATTGAAATTTGTTAGAGACTCCACCAATCCAACTAAAGCAACAGAGAAATGGCATCAATAACGATAATATGGCTCAGAAAATCAATAACGATAAAATTTTGAAATATTTTTTTTACCTTAACGTGTTCATTAGCAAGTAGCAACCTTTCCATATCATATTGAACCACCTACTAATATACACCTTTGTGCAATCATCTCTTATCTGGCCAAAAACCAAGATATTAATCCACCAAAAAGCCCTTCATGTACATAATCTTTAACAATAGCCTAAAATGTATTATGTAAAATGCACAATTAACAGACTTAAAAGAGTCCACGTAAAAACCCGCAAACATTACTTTCACAAAGCCACTTAAACCAAATCGCACAAATGAAATAAAAAATATTCTAAAAAGGAGAAACATAATAATTTAGAAAGAAAACCAATGTTTCAGTCTTCAATTCAACTCGAACCAACAGAAACACATATTGAATGAGAATGATTTCAACATCAAACACATACCTCGAGTATAAAGTAAACAATGTCCAATCTTCTAAACATGAGTTCTCCTAAATACAAACCTGCATATCTGCAAATAATTTAAGATACTACAAAACTGGAAGTAAAAATAGTAAATACGAAAAAACAAAATGAAGCATAATCTACAAAAAAAAATTATAATAAAAACAATTGCAAATCATATAACAACGAGTTATCCCATAATAAACAAAAAAATAAAGATTATTTATTATTTTTTGTTTGATTCTGATGATAACAGGGTTAGATGCATACCTCATCTTTGGAGGTTCTCACCAGTTGATACAGTTAAACATATGTAGATATCGAGATCCTGGAGTAGAAAAGTGGTGACGTAAAAAGAGATGAAATTTCACATAGAGATTCCATCATATACACAAAGATGAAAGTGTAAAATAGAAAGCTACATAATGTAATGTTAAAAAAGGAAAAGATAAAAAGAGGAATACATATAAATTACTTGCAAAATCAACTATCAAAAGTGTAAAACAGGAAGCTACAGAATATACCGGTGGAATCAAAAGCAATTGAGGAAGCCTAACTTCCTAACTTCATTGTTGGTGGACGAAGCTATATTTTTAGCATACACCTGTAAAAAAAAATTCAAATACACAATCAATTTAGGGTTTTAAGTGAACAAACCTTGTAAACCTGTAAGTCAAATATCAAAATCGATGA
This sequence comes from Lactuca sativa, assembly GCF_002870075.4. Taxonomy (NCBI): domain Eukaryota; kingdom Viridiplantae; phylum Streptophyta; class Magnoliopsida; order Asterales; family Asteraceae; genus Lactuca; species Lactuca sativa. The sequence goes on from NC_056623.2 coordinate 53,348,688, forward strand.
ACTAAAATGTTCATCTTCAAGCTACGCTGTAATTTATATAGAATGAAAACATGAGATCGTCAAATTTTAGCTACAATTGGGAAATAGGAGATATAGGAGTGCCGAGTCAAGATAAGGAGGAGACATAAACGACAAGATCTGAGCGGGAGATTATATAGGTTATATCCGATTTTTGTGTTTAAATTAATTGATTGGGAATTCAAATTTGAAGATAAGAAAGAGAAGTAAAAGAGGAAAAGATCAGGAGCCATGTCAAACCTTATGTTTAGACTCGAAGAAGATACTCATGCATTAATTAACTGTACCTTTAGTTTAAACGATTATACGTTTTAATTTATTTTTAGAAATAGTAAAGTTTATATAATAATATAGTAAGATATTATATATATATATATATATATATATATATATATATATATATATATATATATATATATATATATATGTGTGTGTGTGTGTGTGTGTGTGTCTGTGTACAACAAAATCAATGTATAAATGAATCATCGAGATGTTTTTTCGGGATTTTTTTTTGTGAATCATGTTATTTTTATTCATCTAGTGTTTCATTTGTTTTGTTTGATAAAAAAATGTGTAGAAAAAAACTTCTTACCATCCTACCAAAAAAATACCTCTCATCATGTGAATTGCCATATATATATATATATATATATATATATATATATATATATATATATATATATATATATATATATATATATATATATATATCCTCCTTAATAAATGAAGGTTTTTTTTTCCACATGTCCTCTTCTCCTTCATTTGGACACATGACACTTTCTAGAATTTTGGAATTTTCTATTTTCCACTTGTCATTTTATTAAATTAAAATTCCACATTTAATGTGTAAGGTATTTATTAGAAAGGGTTTATATATGCAATGTATTCAATACATTAAAATCTCATTATATTTAATAATTCAAAATTTTTCTCATTTTTCTTATAAATTCAAACTTCTCAAATTGTTAAAATTTCATATTTAATTTTTTTAAAAAATAAACTCATGTAATACATGGGTCTCACACCTAGTATATATATATATATATATATATATATATATATATATATATATATATATATATATATATATGTTAATTCACATGATGATAAGTAATGAAGTATGGTTTTTTTATTAAAATTTCTCTTTGGTATAACTTAAGCTAATTCGTAGGGTTACTTCATTATTATTATTATTATTATTATTATTATTATTATTATTATTATTATATATATATATATATATATATATATATATATATATATATATATATATATATATATATATATATTAAAAGCCCTAGGGCTTATGACAAGTAGCAAGAATTGAGTTGTGACTTTAATGATTTAGTTGTTAGCTTTTGCTATTGGCATTAGCTACAAAGAACGTTCGGTTTTAGTCGACCACTTGTCCTCCACCGCCTTCTCCACTTAACGCATATACGCCACACATATGCTCATATGATTTCTTCTTCCCCAAAATCACCGTCGATTTCACAAAGCATCTTCATCATCGAACCCTAGACAGGAGACATCCGCTATTTTTTATAACCGAAAAAAAATCTTTACGCTTTCAAATCCAAATATGGCTAATTTCCTTACTGCAAAAAAATAACTAAAACTGCACATATCTAAATATTATTAAAAGATAAACCTTATGATGAAATCTTAAACAACCAGGGATATTGATTGTATTTCGATCATACATTTTCCACCCTTAGATCACTTTGTGATATCGGCTACCCAAGTTTTGGTAAAAACTCTTTTTTCCATCAATCGTTACCATATTTAAAGGTAAATTATGGTGTTACTTTTAATGCACATTAAATTTTTGATAATAGAGATTATATCAAGTAACATAAAATCAGCAGCTTATTTATAGAATTTTTATTCGAATTTTGTAATATTTAATTGGTTACCATATTAATCTTTCTAATTGATTCTAATTAATCTTATATATAGTAAACTGCTTTTCATAAGTCAAATGATATATCTACAAAAAAGAAACTTATAAGGTTTGTTATCTTCTATTTCAAATTTGAATTTAAAATACATTTCAATTTATTTACTTTCTCTTTTTCATCGTTATATATCTTATATACATAATACATAATTCTAACCTTTTTATTCTTCTGTTTATGCAAGAACATTTGACATACTTCCTTTGTAGAAAAATAGAGCAGAAACTTCTCCAGCCTTGTCATCGACGATCAACGGTATGTACTTCTATGCCTTATCATTTTCTATTTCACACTTTCAATTCATGTTATCAAATTACCGCATACTTTCATGAACTCAAACCTCAGTCTTCACATCAATCTAATTAGTTATTTCAATATATATGTTTCCAATAAAACCATTTACTGTGATTTTATTAATTTCCTCCTACTATTTAATGTATTTGACAATGTTGTTATTGTTTTTATTTAAAATAAAACTTATGAATTAAAAGGAGTTTCAATTTCACACGCTTTTGCCTTTATGGAAAATCGATAATGTTGTATTTGGTACTATTAATGCAAAGGGCAAATCTGGAAAACAATTTTTTATCCCTTCATAGTAGGATATGTATATTTTTTTATAGAAGATATACTTTGTTTACTAGATAGTACTGTAAAAAAATTATAAAATATATGCAACTTTTAGTCATGAAGTATTTAGGTGTTTATTTTTTTTTAAGATTGAACCTGGAATATTTAAATATTGGTCAACTCCATTTTGGAGTACTATTACATCTTTTAATTATTTTTGTTGTTATAAAAAAATATCAGATTTATTTTTTGTATATGAAAACACCCAAATATGTCTAACTTCCTTATTGCCAAAAATAGCTAATAGTTCACATTTCTGAATATTATTAAAAGAGAAACCTTATGACATCATCCTAAACTATCAAGACCCTTGATTGTATTCTGTTCATAGATTCTCCACCCTTAGATCACTTTGTGACATCACCTACCTAAATTTTGGTAAAAAACTCTTTTTTCCATCGATCGTTACCATGTCTAAAGGGAAATTATGGTGTTACCTTTAATACCTGTTGCATTTTCATATAACTATTGGATTAGGTGTCTAAGCCCATAACTATAATTGGTATGTACTTGAATTGATAGTGACATCGTCTTTTGGGTTGCCTTCACACATGCAACTAGACAGAAAGATTGATTGAGGAAGAGAAAGAATTTATAGATTGATTAAAAAATTGGAATAAATGATTTATTAATATGTTATGAAAATAATATATTAATTGGTAATCATATTATTAATTAATATTTAATCAAAATTAACCTGGAGTTAATTTTGGGATTAAAGGAATTAATTAATAGTGCAACGACTAAAAGTGTAGTTGTTCAATAGTTGAGCAAAAAGGTCCAGAACATTCCTAGGGGAAGGGTGGACGGTTTCTTTTTGATATATAAATGATTATTCTAGTGTTTCTAGAATATCTTATCATATATGGATAATTAAAGGAGGTAGATAATTACCATATTTGAAATTAGGATTAATCCATAGCGTCCTTGGTACACTATAAAAAGAACCCTTATGTCTATGATTTTGAGCCACTCTTTTGAAAGAAACAATAGCCGAAAATTTGATCTCCTCTCTCATCATTCTCTTGCATTGTTGTTTGTGAGCCATTAGAGGTGTTACACTTCTGACACTAAGTTCTCAAGCTTCAAGATCTACAAGGAAATCATTATAATTACAACAAAACAATCAAGGTATGTAACCTAACCCTAGTTTTGTATGATTTTTGAAAATAGTACACACCTGCTAGGGTTTCTTCTTTTGAGTTCAAGTTTGCATGTTCAATTATAGAAAACCTATATCCAAAGCATTATGGTTGCATGCACACTTAGGAATTGTTGTTATGCTCAAAACCCATCAATAACATCAATTTTAATTTCCCAATTTATTAAATGTTATCATTAATTTTTATACATATATGTCTATAATGTTTAATTTGTATAATTCATTTTTTTCTTTAATATCCTATTTAATGGGGCTTCAGGTTGGTTGTCCAACGAATGATTTGGATGAGACAAAAGCATTTGGTGAATGGATTCTTAAAATTTGTGAAGATAATATTGGTGGTTCTAATGATGGTGAAGTCAAAGTTGAATTTCTAGAAGATGTTATCGTTCGCTCTACAAATGACCATATTCATTCAATTGTGTTGACCATTTATCCGTCTTTTGAAAACCATCTTGATGATCCATCATATTTTCAAGATAAAACTATTTTCGAATGAAGAGGTCGATGATATCAATGGCTACGTGTTAGGTTTGATGAAAGATAAAGGGAAAAATTATTTTAATTCAGATTCATTATGTTAGCCAGAGTCAGTAGATTTTTTTTGAGGAACCAGTTTACTCTCGGGATATATTGAATGCTTTTAAGGCATCTAGAATTCTAAACCATAAAATTACCCAAAAAACAGGTGTTTATCGACCAAACCAAACGTTTATTCAATGATACTAGGTTACAAATTATTAGGCTTGGAAAACATGTCATTGAGGCACAGATTATAGCTGGTAGATTCTTCAATAAGACTACGTATATACATTGCATGAAGTGAACTCCGTCTGATAAAAGAATCCCCTTTTATTTTAAGTAGGGGCAATTCCATGTAGATGTTTGTTTTGCTATGACCATTAAGAGTCAAAGACAATCATTATCAACTATTAGACTGTATGTGTATAGACCCGTCTTAACTCATGGTTAGTTATATCTAGCTGTTTCTAGCGTGACAAGTAAAAAATGCTTGAATGTATTCATATGTGACGAGGAAGGTCGTCCAACCGGTAAAACAAAAAATATTGTCTACAAATAGGTCCTTCAATGATTATAGATATTCATACATTTCATTTTATTTTTTAAACTTCTCAATATAATCAACAACGAGAAGTGTTACTGTATCATTTTTTAATTATAGTGTTGGTTTTTTTATGACTTTATATATATTTTTTATACATTCCCCTGCGTTTTACACGGCTCATAATTTAGTTTCTATATCATCTCAAAGTTTAACAACATTAAAAGCGTGCTAGAGAAAATTTAAAATCCTAAAATTCACCACTAAAATTATTATATCTTTACGTTGACAATATTGTTTTATAACATTTCATTATTTTAGTTCACGTAACAAAAAAATCATAATAGATATCTTTAATGTTAGAAAAACACAAACTATTATTATTATATTAATTTTATAGAGAAAAATATATTTACCTTAAATAATAAAAGTTTCAATAATTATAGTGTTGATTTATATATTTAATACAGTGAATATTTTACATATATAATAGAGGTATTTTAATTAATGAAATTGATTAATTTTTTATTAATAAAAAATAAAAATAATGATATGTAGATTTTAAATAATTAAAAAATCTTACATAATGATACGTGACAAAAGTCTTGAAGAAGTGACATGCAACAAAATGGTTTTTCATTTATTATGGTAGATGCTGATGAAAAGATGACATTCAGTATAATAATAATTATAATTCTAAATTCTAAATAAAATTGAAATCAAAAAAATGTTTTATTAGTATACTAAAAACCCAAGAATCATCGTGACGTGTTTAACTCTAACTTTAAATATTTAAAAAAATATATAATTTTATATATTATATAAAATCCAAAAGAAATATCAACCGTTTTTTTTAATGATAAGACTGTTGAGATAAATAGTCAATGAAATCATATAGAAATATAATGCACTATACTAAAACCCATATTATGAAAATATAAAATATATGATAGATAAGAGCGAACGAAGATCATACTTTAAACTAAAATGAATAAAAAGAAATGAACATAACGTGGGCTGAGGTGGAAAAAAGGAAAGTCGTAATCCCTTCCGTGTACTAATAAAAAGATAGTTTTTTTTTGTCATATGTCATCATATTAGACCTCTTAAGTAATGTGTTGCCACTTGACAATATATTAGTTCTCCATTTTAAATTTTTTACACATCCTCATTAATGTGATGCTATTTGTCAATGTCATATGTCATCATATTAGACCTCTTAAGTAATGTGTTGCCACTTGACAATATATTAGTTCTCCATTTTAAATTTTTTACACATCCTCATTAATGTGATGCTATTTGTCAATGTATTTATTATCTATTTTAAAATTTAAATTTTATATTAATGTTTTCATTAATTCACAAATAAAAAAATGTCTAATATATATTAAAAATTAATTTTACATATTTATTTGAATCAACTATTATAATTTTGCATAACTAAAAAAACATCTTTTAATTTAATAATTTATTTAAAATAACTGATTAATAATTTTGAATTTTTACTATAAAAGTTTAATTAATTTTATAACCGTGGTTCCCACGGGTTATAAACTAGTTATAAAATGAATTAATACTAAGGATACTTGATCTATTAAAACATTTTGTTATCGTCGAGTAAAAAACAACCATACATAATCAAACTCATTAAGTTTTTATATATTAGATACATTAAATAAAATTAAATTAAAAAAAATCACCATCTAAACAAACTAGATAATAAGTGGAATTTGGATGAATGTTTGTTTGAATTGTGATTGTGATTTATGATATTCGTAATAGTTTTATAAGCATAAAATAAGTGTATTTGAATCTTGCAATAAACTGGATCTTTGACATATTCAAATAGTTATCTTTTTAACAAACTGTACACTTTATTTGTATAACTAATAGCATGTCCAAGATTTTGGGTATGTTTTCAAAAAACTAGTTGTAGTTGGATGTTAGATATGAAATTTGATTGAGCTTTTTTTTGTTTAAAATTTAAAATTTTAGTTTTGTATATCCGAAAAAAGTAAGGTTTTTTTATTTATTTTATTTTTTATTTTTAATTTCAGATTGTTTTTTAAAAATCTAAGAACTAAAAGAATCCAAAAGCTCTCAAAAATTTGTTATCGAACATATCCTTCATCTACGAGTACAAAAACAGTGTTTATATTATTACCGTTGGAAAATCATGTAGAAATAACAAGCGAACTTAGTTAAACTTCAAAAGAATTATAAGGTAGACGAAGAAGTGAGGCAAGAATGAAAGTACTTGAGAATGTAAAGTTTTAAAGGAAATCTAAGAGTAAGATTGAAAATGGAAGATATGCAAAATTAGGACGAAACTTTGCATATCATTGTAAATTAATTTTATCAATTTATATACTTGATTGAATATCATACAACTTTTAATATAAGAAATGGTAACAACGCCTTAGGTAACATGTATGTAGAAAATCGTACACCATGGAACCTCGAAATGTCCAAATATATAGATGCCGACTCCAAAAATGCAACTAATTAATATTTGTCATTTGATAAATTAAAATAATGCACCACCATGAATGTCCAAACAAATGCTGATTTGCAAAATGCAACCACCCCATGTTTGTCTTTCGATTAATTAAAATAATTAGCCATTATTCATCCATGTGCAACCCATAGTTCTATAAATACCACATTTCAAAGAAGCAAAATTCAAAACAATTTAAAGAGTGATTTAATATCATGGCAGTTATAACTTCTGAGTTCGAGATTGCTTCTTCCCTCCCAGCTTCCAAATTTTTCAATGCCTATCGTGACTTTAACAACATTGCACCAAAGGTCAATCCAGAAACATACAAAACCCTAGTGGACATCGAAGGTGATGGAGGCGCTGGAACTATCAGGGACATCTCTTTTGGCGATGGTTAGTAAGATCTAAATAGATTTTTATGTACTCTTTGAAATTATTTTAATGTTTGACGTGTATTTTGTTTATCTTTATCCAATTTACTGTGGGATAACTCAGGCGTCCCATTTACAAATGGAAAGTTGAAACTTGACGTTGTAGATAGCAACAACTTCAGTATTATATACACAATCTTTGAAGGAGACATCTTGATGGGACAACTAGATTCGATGACTCATCATGTGAAGTTTATACCTTCACCTGATGGAGGATGTGTATACAAGCCTACCGTTGTGTATAATTGTAAAGGTGAAACTCAGCTTCCGGAGGAAGCTCTCAATATGGTAAAAGAAGGATTCAAAAAAACTTTCAACGCGATTGAGGGTTTTATCCATGCAAATCCTCAAATTTATTGATCAATGCTATATATGGTGTGTCATGTTCTTGGTTCAGTAAAAATAAAACGGATTTTAGTCCGGTTATATTTTATATATGTACTCGGCTTGTTTGATATTTTATATTCTTGTAATGTGATTTTTAAATATATCAAGAATTCCTTGCAAAAATGTCTATGTAAACAAATTCTAGGATGTGATATGCATGTTATAAGCATTAATTTTACCATCATGCATGCAGAAATGATAGTTGCAAACCACAAAAGTCCATTCAATTTGCATTCTAGTGAATGAGAATTTTTATTGAGATAACCACCAGTTTTGAAATGGTTGCAAATCTATGAGACTGTAGAGAGGGAGGTGAGAAATAGTGGTTGATAACTGCTTGACATTTTGCTTTGAGTTACATTCATTATGATAAGCCATGCGATTTTTATTAGAGATCTACCTGATGATACCTGACGCAACCTTTTTGTCTAAGAAAAGAAAACTGAACAGAAAAGGAAGGAAGGAAGAAGACTAGAAGAGAACAGGGCAAAACAGGGGAAGAATGAAAAAAACGCTAGCTGTGAAATACTTGCTGGAAAATATACTTTTATTGCTGACTACTTGATTAAATAAACATAAAACAATACCCATATTTATACTATAACAGATGGTATCCTAAACTAACACAAATAATGCTTAAAAGGAAAGTTTCCATAAAAATTTCCAAAATGCCCCTGAGGCCTAATTCCTGAATTACGCCAAAAATTTCAAGTAAATGAGATTTTCTGTTTTGCAGCTTTTTTCTTACATCTTTTGTGACGACTGAAGAGTTTTCGTAAGTCAATTGAGATTATACGAAAGTTGAAAGAGATGGATGGATTTAACCAAGAAGAAGAATTGAACTTTATGAGATTTGTTTTCTCGTACTTCCAAGAACCTGTGTCTTATATACTTCTATAAATGATAATTGATTTTGACCTTTTATCTGTCATTCAACCAGAAATAAGAGTTGACCTATTTGTTATGTGTGAGAGTCTCGACAAGAGTGCTTCAGTTAGATATATCCAAGAGCGAATCCCAAAATATTGACTAACAAATTTTGTTAGTTTATATGTTAAGTGGCACTTAAAAAGGCTAAACAAATTCATTTTGTTATTCAGACTAAAAATCTATACATCATTTGCTTCTAGAAACACCATCAGACTCTTGGTGTAGAGAGTATCGACATTTTGATGTTCCTTCATCGCCTCCTCACCAAGCTCTATACTTCGTCGCGGGCCAGCCTCCCTACATCGGAGCGTCGGTGCAGCCACCAGCACCGCCCCATAGGTAAACATCTCATCTCTTTTTTTTTTTTTTTTTTTTTTTTTTTTTTTTTTTTTTTTTATCTATCTATCTTTGGATTGGAGAGTACCAGATGTGAACCTTCATATGTTTCATCTTATTTTCTATCTTCTGATTTTCGAGCATGGGATTTAGGAGCACCATTTCATATATAAAGTTTCAATTAGAAATTCTAATTTTAATATACATTTTGTGTAATTTTTTATTTTGTGTAATTATTGTTTAATTTTGATTTTTTACGACATATTATACGTTTTCATAACTATTTATCAATTCCATCCATCACAATATATAATGGCGGGGTAATGTTTTTTTTTTTCATTATTCAGCACAGTTAATCAGATGTACAATTAAACAACATGATTTATTTCTCAGTCAGTAAACTTTCCCAGATCGTACTTTCCCTGGCAACAACTATCAATGGGGCCCTAAGATCACTTATTCTTCATGGACCAAGCTATTTTGTTGTAACATCCCAAAAATTGTAAGGTCAAATTTTTATTTTTAGTTCAACCATAAACATCATTTAATCATTTCAATTATTCAAAACTATATTAGACTAAAATAGTTATCATAATACAATTTCCAAACTCATAGAGTGCAGACACATGGGTGGATGCGTTACGATCAAGTCATACCCTTCCGTCGCGAACCGAGATTACGTGAAAAACATTTTAAACATAAATCGTAAGCACAAAGCTTAGTAAGTTCCCCAAAATATCGCATACCATACATATCTGCCAGCTCGAGGTTTTCTCAGGTCTATATCACCCCCGATTCTATTTCAACTCATGTGTCGGCCCAAGGCCATGCCAGGTCTATTTCACCCTCGGGTATGTTACACCCCTGAGTTTATTTCAACTCATATGTAAGCACTAGGTTGTACCGAGTCTATTTCACCCCACACGCATATAAAAACAGGCACACAAGCATATAACGCATACACCATGAGTCACAAAGGCTACAAGCACATAACATATCCTAGTGTTCTATAGTATAGCGAGCAACCTCACCTTAGTCCGCGGACAATCCAAAAAATGCTCGAGCTATTAGACTGGAAAATCTCCATGCTAACCAATCAAGTAAAATCATGATCAATGATCAGGTCATAACCATAATCGGGACTTAATTCACTAATCCCGACTCCTAGGGTAAAAGACTATTTTACCCTTCCCCTTAATTGGCCCAAAGACCAAGGCCCAAAGTCAATATCTCTAAAAGCATAATAATCGACCCAAATCCAAAAGACACCTAAGGCCCAGTACAGGTCCATCCATAAAGGCCCAACCAAAAGCCCAAAATGTCAACTATCTATCCTCACGTCATGACCAGTCCTTGGTCATGTCGTTAGATTTCACTCTGTCCGATTCCAACTTATCCTGACTCAACTCAGTCAACTCGGACATGAAAATTCACTAGATAGGCTATAGGCCTTGTGAGGCGGTCTAGTCAGGCTGGCAGCCCCTAGAGCAGTTTGGATAGGCTATAAGCCCTGCAAGGCGGTCCAGTCATACTGAAGGCTCGTAGAGCGTGCCAGATCGGCTGTAGGCCCTACGAGTTGATTCAATCAGCTTGACAGCTCATATCTGTATGCTTGTTGGTTATGCGGTGTGTTGTTACTTTTGGGAAACTTACTAATCTTTGGCTTACAATTTTAGTTTATGGTTTATGGAGCTTGAGTGGATCATGGGAAAGCGAAGGCGTGATCATGAACAACTTCCAGTTTTATGTAACTTGGCCTTGGGAAAACTCTAATTTCAAATAATGTTTTTGAAACAATGACTTCTTCTGAAAACAATGTTGTTAAATGGTTGATTTTGAAAATTTTAAATTTCTTTGACTTTTTGGAGTATTAAAATTTTTCAAGCCATGAGGGACTTGACCATTCATACTTCTCTTGATGAGCTCTCTTGTAGTACTTTTCCACAAGGTCATTGTTCATCTCAAAAGGCCAGTAGTCCTTATAGAATGTATCATCCCGTTTATGAAATAAATAAATAGACAAATTAACGAATGACTAGTAGCCCTAAAAATAAATAATAATATAGCAAGGTGTTGGTCTCGAGGAGTTAATTGATACAATTTTAGAAGTTGGGAGTTAAAAGTGTAAGTACTGTAGTAGTTTGTAAATATTTAAGAAGGCAGGGACTGCTTGGCAATTTATTGGGACTTAACTTGTAGAGATTTGGGAGGCTAAGGGGCTGAATGGTAAGTCTTGGACCTAAAATGAAATGAATTTATGGAATCGGGGGCTAAATGGTAAATGTTGGATTAAAGCTGAAAAGATTTTGTGATGAGGGGCTAATTTCGAAAATATGGACAAGTTGAAATGAAACACGGGTTTAACCCCATATCTTTTTCTTTCCTTCTCGTTTGAATATTGAAACCCTAGTGCTACTATTCTATTACAGCCGTCACCATCTCATGTGAACCTTTCAGCCGCCAACCATCCTTCTCGTTTGTTATTCCGATCAGACGAGGCCGCCAAGTGGCTACCTCGCCATTAGAACGCCACCACAACACTGTTGCAGGCCAGGGACGTCATTGACAATTTGAAGAGCTACCGGAATCAAAGTTGAAGTTGGTTCATCATGTGTGGGTTGATAGCGAGTGAAAAGCCATCGGTAAGGTAAACGGCAACCCACCTTTCCTCACTCTCTCTCATTATTTTCTGTATGACGACTATGGTCGCCGGTGGCCAAGAGCCGTCGTTTTTGCTTGTTCCGACGACAACAACCTCCTAGTTGGTGGTTGGGAGCCTTGTTCTCATGTCATCTATATGTTTAAGTTGCTGCTATGAGCAAAATACATGGGTATGTGTACTTCATTGCTAGAAACCCACTGTCACTACCTCATGGTAGTGGCTGCCATCGTTTTCTGCCACCCATGGCTGCCTGCCACCGCGTGGGTGGCTGTATGTATGTCGTTTGGTGTGTGTGTGTCTATGCACATTTCCTTGATGATGGTTTGTCGATTTGGTGATTTGGTTGGAGAAAAGTCAAGAAAAACCACACCACAGTGAGGTGGTGGCTGCCGCCGTGAGTAGCAATCGGCCACTACCGCCCGAGGTGGCAGTGGGTGATGCTTGAGATACTGAAAATCTAATTGGCCCAATAGCTTAATCTTGGGCTTAGTGGGTTTGTGATTGTGTTCAAAACCCTAAGTAGGGTTTACAAGACCCTAATTTTGGAAAAAGTTAGTTTTGGATTGTCGGGACCCGCGTTTGGACCAGTGGACTGAAGTTATGACTTATTTCGATTCCATTGTATGTTGTCCTAGTGGAGTAATGGACTTAATTGGTTAAGTCCTTAATAGGTTAAGTGAGAACACTTAACCCTATTCGTCATTTCATGTGAAACCCCTAATTGGGTTGAGTTTGAGTTGGGCCTAGATGTTTGGACTATTGATGGGCCATCCAAGAAAAAGTATATGGACTAGAATATTTGATTTGGGCTTTAGAATAAGGCCCATTGGATAGGCTTGGGCCCAATTGTGAAAACTAGGCCATAACTGGGCCATAATGATGATTAGATATTGGACTAGTGGAGTGCCAAGTGTTTGGGCCAAAATAAATGGTTCGGCGTCAAGTTAAGACTATGAACAGGTTTGGGTCTTGGCTGATTATTTGACTTTTAGGCCTTCAGAGTATAAGTTTGGGCCTTAATCTTGGACCAAGCTAGGTTAGGGGTAAAATGGTCCTTTTACCCCAAGTAGGGATTTTAGAGTTATGCATAGGAAGCCCAAATGGTTAATTGGGTTTTGTTTGACAGCTTGGGGATATGTCAGCCATCATCTCGAGATTTATTCGCGGAACTTCAGCAATGCGACGCGAGTTTTCCTTTAGTAGGAACGGGTCTAAGGCACCAAGGTCGGCCCGTATATGTGACATGTTAGTAGCTGAGTGTAGGCGGGGACCCGTATCTCATTAGTGCCAGAGTATAGATATCAGTTTGACTGTTGGAGTGTTATACTTGTTGTCTGTGTGATACTTGTGTGTGTTGTTTATGTATATGAGTGTGGACGGGGCCCGAATCTCATAGTAGCCGAGTGTGGGCGGGGCCCGATTATCATAGCATTATTTGAGTATAGATATGTGATTGTTTGATAGGATTTGATATACTTGTCGTCTATTTGATACTTGTATGTATGTTAGACAGCAGAGTGTGGGCAGGGCCCGAATCTCCTAGACAGAGAAGTGTGGGTGGGGCCCGAATCTCCTTGACAACAGAGTGTGAGTTGGGCCTGAATCTCCATGAGAGTGGGTGGGGCCCGTATCTCCTAGTTGCATGTTATGTGTATGGTATGTGGTAGTTTGGGGAGACTGACTAAGCTTTGTGCTTACAATTTTCAATTTTGGTTTCAGGTACTTCGGTGTTCAAAAGAGGAGCCCGGGATGATTGCAATGCACACACCATTTTTTATAGCATGGGATTTATTATGATATAATTAACAAATCTTTATAATATTTCAAGATACACTACTTATGGTTTTATATGATGTTTAATATTATGGTTTTCTTAACGATTTAAAATGAAAATTTTGGACTGTATTTTTGGGATGTTTCAAGTTGGTATTAGAGCCTTGGTTTGAGGGATTCAGGTACACTCTCAGGTGTGTCTGAACTCAAACTAAGGAATTGGTATAAAAATTTTCAAAAGAAATTCATTTTTATGAGAAGCATTTTTAAAAGAGAAAAGAACTTTGAAAAGAGAAAAGGTTGTGGTGCATGCAATCAGCTGAGCTCAATTAAGTACTCTCAAATTACCCAAACACGTTATTTTGATATGATATGATTATGTGATCAGCACGCTAGATTAGGGCTAAGGATCTAGGAAGGATGCCTTGTATGCCTGCTTTATATCTATGAGAATTGCATGCTAGATTAGGGATAAGGATCTAGGAATAATGCCTTGTATGCCAGTTGCAAGAGCTTTTGAGCAGTATGCTAGTACTGATTAGTCAATAATATGATAGCCAGAGTAGAGTATGCTTGATTATGGTTACTCAATGCTCGAATGTTGCTTGCTTTGTGCTCATAGGAGTCCTAGTTATCTTTACTTAACTAGTAAATGAATACGCTAAGTTACATATTACAAGGACTAAATAATTTCAGAAGGTTAGTTTTAGCCCTATTGCGCAACTCTCGTTTGAGTCCTAACTGTTGTAGGGAAAGACTTCTCATTCGAAGAATTATCTGGTCTGAGTAATATGTAATTGTATTTACGAGCTAGTTAGGGAAATGTAGCAGGGACTTCTTATGCAGCTGATGGCGGAGAGTAGGTCAGAGATTTCCCTAGGGCAATCCTAAGAAGAGATTAGCACGTGAAACAATGGTAGTAGAAGGGACTTGGTGGAGTCAAGGCAATTCTTGAGGAAAGTACGGATAGATCTGGAAGGTAGTATGGGATAAAGTCGGGGAACTTGGAGTGTGTGAGATCCTTCGAGTTATGATGAGCATGCAGATTGTTGTTATGGATGCTTCGAACATGGTGGCGTTACATGATAGGCCAGTTAGCAGTACGTATGTCGGTAAGAGATATGGTTCGGGCTCGGGATCCGGGCAGCTTGATGATCAGAGGTGGGTTATACACCTTGTCTTCGAAAGAGTTCAGTACATGATTAGACCGTTGTGGAGGTTTCGCGAGCCGTACACGAGAAGTTACCCGACATCTTTGGGCGTGTCGCTGATATGGTGACCGCTAAGTTCCAGGGTCAGACATCAGTTGTTCAGATGGTCGATAGGGTAGTCGAGGTAAGAACATGAGATTAATTTAGATAGGCAGTTAGGAAAGAGGGAACGGGATCATGGTCTGAGATGTCGACTTGAGCAGTCAAATATGACTGCAGCCAATATCGACTTATGGGGTCGTATTGATTGAATGAAAGATGAAGCAGCCAGTTCAGTGTTTCAGGCAGTTCAATGCATCAGTCAGTTTAGTGTTGTACGCAGTTCAGTGTTTCAGGCAGTTCAGTGCATCAGTCATTACAGTACTTCAGACAATTAGTGCTTCAGTCAGTTCATTTTTGTAGGCAGTTCAGTGCTATAGCCAGTTCAGTGTTCCGGATAGTTAGTGCTTCAGCCAACTCAGTGTTTTAGGTAGTTCAGTGCATCAGTCAGCTCCATGCTTCAAGCAGTTAGTGCTTCAGTCAGTTTAGTGTTGTAGGCAGTTTAGTGCTTTAGTCAGTGTTAGTGGTTGGGATATATCTTCAAGAGATGAAAGATGCCATTTGCATACCGTGGATCATTAGTGGGTAATAAAAGGTTGTTCCCTATTGGCGAGATTCAGTATTATCTTAGTTTGTGGATGGGATCAGTTCAGGGGTATTGTGTGGAAGGTCTACGGTCAGGGTTCCGTAGGACGGTTCATCGTCAGGGTTCAGTAGTTTTAGTAACCGTTATTGATTGGCTATTGAAAACGTCAAGGAAATGGCTCGTTGCTAAGGTATGGTTTGGAGCAGCTGACTTTTGGTCTTCGAGATTTGAGTGTGGTACCATTTCAAGAGGAAAGGGCTACAGGATCCGCTGGAACTCGGGGAGTGCTCCGTCAGTATCTAGGAGATATGTTGATTTAGCATTGGCTGTTTTGGAACACTAGCAGTGGTAAGTTTTGGTTTCTAGAAGATAGATCGGTGGATGGTAAGAAGGATTGGGAATCCTTTCCAGTTTTGTGTGATGTAAGATGTTAGTTGAACCCAAGTGGGGGAGAACCAGCCAAACGTTCGGGACCAGAAGTAGGCGTGAGACTAGAATGAGTTTGCATCCCCGTCAGGGAGGAGGACAACCAAGTTGTTGTATGGAATGAGGATAGTGTGAGTTGGACGTTCGGAAAACTTGCCAATAATGAGATCATATTCTCGGAATGCTTGAGAGCAGGCCTTAGAGATTCAGGTTGGGGATTTCAGTGAGGACATGAGTTCAGTTTGGGATGCTAGGTCAGGTGTATGCTCGACTTTGGATGTGTTCGCTAGGGTAATCAGCGGTAAGACTGTGGTCAGCGGTTGAGTTAGTATGGAAAGTGATGTAAGACTACTGGATAGCTGTAGCATTCATTAGCACCCAGACAGTGTGGGAAGTGTTGTAAGATTGTGGGACAACTGTAGCATTCTTCATGTGATCAGATAGTGTTAGAAGTATTATAAGTCTACAGGTGTAGTCGTAGCATTCACAAGGTTGCCAGATAGTTTTAGAAGTGTTGTAGCTGTAGCATTCACAAGTTTATTCAGATGAGTTAGGCCCGAGTGGGTCAGTTCTTAGGATCGTGGGAAGGCCACAATGTGATTAGAATCAAGAAAGGGTAGGTTGAGCACCCATATATGCTCGGCAATGCTCTGTCGATTTAGACTAAAAGGGGTAGGTCAAGCATCCATATATGCTCGACATTAGCTGGTCGAATCAGACCGAAAGGGAGGCCAACACTCAGATATGTTTGGCAGTGCTAGATTCCTAGGATGTTATGCGAAAATGATTTAGTTCTAGTGGGACCCAAGGGTGAAGCCCGTATGATTATTGCTATGCAAGTGGGACCTGGTATAGACTGTTGGGTCAAGGCATGGGATCGGAGATCCCCAGATTTATAGGGCCGAGATTGACAATGTGGATAGGGTAGTTTTGGTAGCCGAGGTTTTCTTCGGAAGTCGGGGGAAGCAACTGAGAGCGTATTCATTACTTCAACGACTAGGTGCGAATCCATTATTCCAGTTAGTTGGCAGATAAGTTGGGACATGGGATGTCTCGACTCATTCGGACAGTGGATAAGAGATAGTAGGATGTTCGGGCAGAAGTTGTGATAAGAGAATTCCTGTGTGAAGCAGCTAGTATGCTGAGGGATGCCAAGTGGGGGAGAGTTGTTACATCCCGTTTATTAAAGAAATAAATAGACAAATTAATGAATGAATAGTATCCCTAAAAATCAATAATAATATAGCAAGGTGTTGGTCTCGAGGAGTTAATTGAAACAATTTTGGAAGTTGGGGGTTAAAAGTATAAGTTTCGGAGTGGTTTGTAAATATTTATGAAGGCAAGGACTGCTTGGTAAATTATTGAGACTTAAATTGAAGTGATTTGGGAGGCTAAGGGGCTGAATGGTTAGTTTTGGACCTAAAACGAAATGAATTTATGGAATCAAGGGCTAAAGGGTAAATGTTGGATTAAAGCTGAAAAGATTTTGTGAGGAAGGGCTGATTTCGGAAATATGGACAAGTTGAAATGAAAAACGGGTTTAACCACATATCTTTTTCTGTCCCTCTTGTTGGAATATTGAAACCCTAACCCTACTATTTTATTTTAGCTGCCACCATCTCATGTGAACCTTTCGGCCGCCACCCTCATTCTCGTTCGTTTTTCTGATTAGACGAGGCCGCCAAGCGGCTACCTCGCCATTACAATGCCACCACAACATTGTTGTTGGCCGGAGACGTCATGGGCGGTTGGAAGAGCCACCAGAATCGAAGTTGAAGCTTGTTTGTCATGTGTGGGTTGAGAGCGAATGGAAAGCCATCGTTTAGGTAAACCGCAACCCACATTTCCCCTCTCTCTCTCTCTCTCTCTCTCTCTCTCTCTCCTTCTCGTTATTTTTTGTGGATTTCGTCGAGTATAACGACTGTGGTCGTCGGTGGCCAAGATCTGCCGTTTCTGCTTGTTTTGACAACAACAACCTCCTAGTCGGTGGTTGGGATCCTTGTTCTCGTGTCTTCTATTTGTTTGAGTTGCTGCTATGAGACGAATATGTGGGTATGTGTATTTTTTTCTAGAAACCTACCGCCACCACCTCATAGTGGTGGCTGCCATCGTTTTCTGCCACCCATGGCTGCCTGCCACCGCATAGGTAGCTGTATGTGTCGTTTGGAGTGTGAGTACGCGTTTCCTTTTTGATGGATCGTTGATTTAGTGATTTGGTCGGAGAAAAGTCAAGAAAAACCACCACCACCGTGAGGTGGTGGCTGCCATCGTGAGCCGCTCTCGACCACCACTGCCCGAGGTGGCAGTGGGTGGTGCTTGATTTAGTGAAACCCTAATTGGCCCAATAGCTTAATCTTGGGCTTAGTGGGCTTGTGATTGGGTTGAAAACCCTAATTAGGGTTTAGAAAGCCCTAATTTTGGATAATTTTTATTTTTGATTGTCGGGACCCACATTTGGACCAGTGGACTGAAGTTATGACTTATACCGATTCCATTGTATGTTGCCCTGGTGGAGTAATGGACTTAATGGGTTAAGTGAGAATACTTAACCCTAATCGTCATTTCATGTGAAAACCCTGATTGGGTTGAGTTTGAATTAGGCCTTTTTTTTTTGTTGGGCCTAGATGTTTGGAGTATTGATGGGCCATCCAAGAACAAGTATATAAACTACAATTTCGGAATTGGGCTTTAGGATAAGGCCCATTGGGCAGGCTTGGGCCCAATTAGGAAAATTGGGCCATAAATGGGCCTTAATGATGATGACATATTGGACTAGTGGACTGCTAGATGTTTGGGCCAGAATAAATGGCTGGGCCTTAAGTTAATACCATGTAGAGGTTTCGTCCTAATTTGGAAACTTGGGCCATAGTTGGACCTTGACTGATTATTTGACTTTTGGGCCTTAAGAGTATGATTTTAGGCCTTAATCTTGGACCAAACTTGGTTAGGGGTAAAATGGTCCTTTTTCCCCAAGTGGGGATTTTAGAGTTATGCATAGGAAGCCCAAATGGTTATTTGGGTTTTGTTTGATGTTGACAGCTTGGGGATATGTCAGCCAGCCGCTCAAGATTTATTCGCGAAACATCAGCAGTGCGAGTTGAGTATTCCTTCAGCAGGAACTGGTCTAAGGCACCAAGGCCAGCCTGTATATGTGATACGTTAGTAGCAAAGTGTAACATCCCAAAACTCATGGCCAAAAATTTCATTTTAAATTTAATTGAAACCACTTAGTAACTTTGCTCAAACATTGAAAAATATTCTACATAAACCACCCGTGTACTTACGAACCACCCGCGTCCATTTTCACTTTATATGCTGAGCTTTCCCAGCCAGACACGTGCATGCATGGGACCTTATTGCCATTTTTCTTCATTAGGGACCAATAATGCCTATAACTTCAAGGTGGTGTAACTTCTTCATTCTAAGTCTGTTTCCGACGAACTTTATGTCCACAAAAAGGTGGTGAGAAACCCTACACTCCCAGCTCCACACCCGATCCCTACAACCTTCCGAATAAGACCCAAGACTCATAAAAGGTCGAATCAACATATTATGCTTATACCCTTGGCCTTCGAAGTCACAACCGAACACTTTCTAAACCGGGTGTTACAACTCTCCCCCACTTAAATTAGAATTCGTCCTCGAAGCCCACTACAATCCTCCATCTCAGAAACATATCACACACTCAGTATGCGGCTTAACTCCTTCCTATCCTGAACGATCTAATGAATTCCACGGGAGCAACACACGTGATCCTGATGATACCACCATCGCCCATACGTTCTGCAGCTTTCCCAAGGTAGCTGAAACCGACTACTAAGACCTTTCAAACCGACGAGAAACATTCCTTACTGTCATGACGAGAACTGCTTCTGATCTATCAAGATTTTAATTCCATAATGGTATGTCTCCCAGACGGTCCGCCTATGCTCACTAACTACCGTGCCAACACCAAAATGAATTCCTTGTCCATAACTAGTTGTAGCATACTAATACTTGACAGAAGGCTCATATAATCCTTTGAGTAGCAGATTCATCCCTAAAACGGTTAGACTCATACGAAAGTTGTGCAATAGGGTCAAACCTATTACTTTGAGATTACTCAATCCGTCTGTAAGTGACTTAGTACCTTCGTCCGGTGAGATAATCCTCACACAAGATTCCTCCCATTACTCCTTTGTATCCGAACACCCTGCTGTCTCTTTACCACTTTCCGGATAAACTGAGACTACCTTTCTCCCAACTGATCTATCATAACTTGGAATACCGGACTCCCACCGGTTATTGAACCCAAGCACAATCTCTCAGTTGCTTCCAGCGTCTTCCAAATAAACTCCGGCTATCGAAACCACTCGATCCATACTGTGACTCACGGCTCCAAGATTCCTGCTGATCCTCCCGATCATACTGTTTGACTACTCATTGTCAGCGAATATACTACAAAAGGTGAATGCTACCAGAACTGCTGTAGTCTTACATTACTCCTGGTGTCCAACGACCTACCGCCTTCCGAATCCAATCATACTGTGGCCTACTTACATCCGTGCGGTCTGACCTACCCTGTTGTGAACTATCTAAAGAATCCCACAAGCGAGTCACGCATCTGATACATTCTCACTGCCGACTAAAGACCAGCGAATGCTACGGGCCACCCCGCAGTCTTACTATACCAATATACTAATGGCTAACTAATGAGTGCCATGGGCCACCCTGCAATCTTACTATGCCAATATGCTAATGGCTAACTGATGAATGATATGGGCCACCCCGCAATCTTACTCTACTAATATACTAATGGCTAACTGACGGATGCTACAGGCCACCCCGCAGTCTTACTATACTAATATCCTAATGGCTAACTGACAAATGCTACGGGCTACCCCACAGTCTTACAACTTTTCTACTCTATCTGCCAATTAGTGAATGCTACGGGCCACCCCATAGTCTTACAACACTTCCACACTGTCCGCTAACTAGTGAACGCTACGGTCCACCCCGCAGTCTGACAACACTTCTATATTGTCTGCCGACTAGTGTTGTGGGACACCCCACACTCCTTCCGCATTCCCTATGCCACCTAATTACTGGTGAATGCTATGGCTACGCCTGTAGTCTTACAACACCCTAACACTATCTGGAGACCTTGTGAGTCCTACGGCTACACCCACAGACTTACAACACTCTAACACTATTTGTCAACCTTGTGAATGTTACGGCCACACCGCAGACTTACAACACCTTCTCATACTATCTGTCTACTAGTGAATGCTACGGAAATCCAGCATTCTTACGACACTTTCCATACTGGGTCGAACATGCGCTTGACCTAATACTCAACAGAACTCATGTCCTGACTTGAATCCCCAACTTGATTCCCTAAGGCCTGCTATCATTTGACCTTGTTGCATCAGTACCGCAACCATGCCTATGATCGAAGCATCACGGTAAACCACGAAATCATCTACACCCTCTGGCAGGGTGAGAATCGGTGCCTCGCACAATCGCTTTCTGAGAGTCTCGAAGGCTCTCTGCTGCTTAGGCCCCCAAAGAAAGGCCACCGACTTCGTGGTCAGTCGGGTTAAAGGAACTGCAATCTCGGAGAAGTCCCGTATAACTCTCCGGTAATAACCCGCTAGACCCAAGAAACTCTGAATCTCAGTTGGAGACCTCAGAATTTCCCATTGCATCGTGGTCTCTATCTTGGCCTGATCCACCAGAATGCCCTTCTGGTTGACAAGGTGCCCAAGAAATTGCACCTCTTGTAACCAGAACTCACATTTGGAGAACTTTGCAAAAAGTCTCTCCCTTCTCAGAGTCTCTAGCATCTCCCTCAGGTGCTCCTCGTTTTACTCCTCAGTCTAGAATAACCCAAGATGACGTTGTACTCTTGAAATCTGGTTCAGTCTGACACTTCAATCCATCTCCCATGCTTACAACTGGAAGCCTAAGTCTTCACCCTGGCTGATGAATCCTCGTTCTCACTTCCACTCTCATAGCACCACTGAACTCTAATAGAACACAGCCCATGCGAGGAATGAAATTTTCTTGAACATCCAATGACCGAACACCCATGCGTCTAACACTCGCAACTGCCTCCACTATCTTCATGCTATCGTCCTTCCCTAGAAACGGTGGTGCCTTGAACCTCAAAGTTCATCCATAGACAATTGCCGACCATACCTAAACCATGATAGAACCACTGAACGCTGACTTCACAGAAGAACTATCACTCTAACCCTGAGCGAATATCCTATAAGTAATACTCCTGCACATATCCCGAAAAAGATCTGAAATGATAACGGTGCATGTGGAACCCACTCCACAAGATGTGTCCCTCTGTGGGTTCATCAAGGACATTTCGGCATGCAGGATGGCATATATGATCCTTGATAACCTAGACCCTAGCAGAAAACTGACCCGAGATCTGACTTATCCAAACTCACTCATAATTCCTAAGCGATACGTATTCTCAACATCCATCTAGTAGCAGTAGAAGATGACATACCCGCAATATCTGGAGGAATCCTAATCACCTTTTGCTGACATGACCAACCCCGCTACCCTATACCAGCCTAAACCCTTGGATCAACAAACACCTTTGCGCACACTCTACTATACGTACTTGGCACAACCCTCTCTTCCCAGGGTGCTACAAATCGATCTCGCATCTACAAACTCTTGGAAATCATATCCTTCAGGGTCTGACACGCTTTCATGATCACTTGCCAATGGCTAAGCTGCAACAACTGGAACATCCTCTGTCCTTAAACCGGGTCACAAACTCCTCCCAGAAGCTTCTCATATTCTCCAAGACTCTCACCGATTCGAGTATGGATCCTGTGCTTTTAGTACTACGAACCTAATACTACCTTCCACAGATACCCATACTTTTCTCATCAAACCTCCTGAGTCCTCCAAGTCACTCCCTCAAACTGATGCACCTAAGTCTCACTAAACTTCACTACTAACCCACTGAAACATATCCTAGGCTTTCCTAGGTTCCTAAACCCACCCAGTCCTCATCTGCTAAAAGACTCTTCATGATGCCAATTAACCACTACATGAACACCATCATATGTGGCGAGGCTCGAATTATCCTTCGAGTAAAGGACTCATCCCTACAACGGTTAGACTCAGATGAGAGTTGTGTAATAGGCTCAAATCCAACACTCTGAGATTATTCAACCCTGGTCACATGTGACTTAATGTATTCATCTAGTAATGAATTCCCATCACTTGAATTCCCACAAAGCACAAAGCAAGCAACATTCAGAAAAATGGGAAATCTAACCAACACACTCCAATCAAACCATTCTATCCTCTTATCAGGAATCAATACTAACATGAGATTCTAAGGCTCATACAATCAGGCATAACCTAAATAGGCTATCCTATCAGCGACTAATCAGTACTATCATGAAACTCATCAAGAATATACAGCAGGCATATAAAGCATCTTCCTAGAACCTTAGCCCTATTCTAGCATGCAGTTCTCATACACATACAGTAGGCATATAAGGCATCCTTCCTAGATCCTTATCCCTAATCTAGCATGCAGTTCTCATAATCATATCATATCATAACATAACATGTATGAGTATCTTGGGGAAAACTTACTTGAGCATCGGCTGAGTGCACGCGTCGCACACCTTGTTCTTTTCAAAGTTCCCTTCTCTTTTCAAATTCTTTTCAAACTCCTTTTTAATAAATGATTCTTCTTTTGAAAATTTTCATACCAAGTCCTTAGTTTGAGTCCAGACACACCCGAGAGTGTTCCCGAATCCCACAAACCAAGTCTCTGATACCAACTTGTAACATCTCAAAAATCATGGCAAAAAATTTCAGTTTAAATTAAATTGAAACAACTTAGTAACTTTGCTCAAACATTGAAAATCATTCTACATAAAACAATAATCAGAGTATTAATCCCAAAGATCATATAGTGCGGCAAATATAGTTTGATGTGCTGCGATCACCCTAAGCTCCTTCATTTAAAAACATAAGTACCTGAAATTGAAAGCCGTAAGCATTAAGCTTAGTGAGTTCCCCAGATACCACATACCATACATATCAAATGATCCATACATGTCATACATAACCATGAGCCATACATATATCATAAAAAAATAAAATGCTATATGCCAAAACATAGTCTTGCCACTATGCCACGGGCCGCCACATGGTCTTTCTTGCCAGGTCGGGGGCCACCCCTTTGGTCTTATAGACAAGTGCCAAGATCCACCCCTTGGTCTTCCATGAAAGTATCACAAAGACAACTAGCATACATACTACTCTACTTAGCTAATGTGCATACAATGTGCCAGGAGTCACCTCCTGGTCTTTTATACATACTGCCTAGGGTTAACCACCGGGTCTTCCTATAGTACATAAGCTAACTGGGCCGGCATTAGTACCTTCGACCCATACAAACAGTGTAGAGACTCACCTTGAATGCTAAAGCTCGCTTCCTGAACGTCCTAGCTGCTGCCCCGATGGTTTCCCAAACTAGCAATTACCAACACAATATCCAATTAGCAACTAAGTTCTAAACCATAATCCATAATTTGGGGTTAAATAACCATTTTACCCCTGGCCCAACAAGCTACATAACTAAGGCCCAAGTCCAAAACCAATCAAGCCTAAAAGTCTAAAATCCATAGAGGCCGCTAATGGCCCAATTTGCTAAATTGGGCCCACTCCCTCTAATGGGCCTTACCCTAAACCCAAAATATTCTTGCACCAAATTATCTGACCTCTAATGGCCCATTCAGGCCTAGTAGCTGATAAGTCCAAAGATCGGCCCAAACCGAGTCCCAATAACGCAAGCCCACTCTGACCGAGTACACGAGGCTTACTCATCTGTACGCAGGGCGTACATGCTATTTGACATGTATGCTGCATGTATAAGTTTGTACGACCATCGCACTCTCCTGTTAAGCCCTCTTTCCTTTAAGCAGTTAATATTCCTTTCCAGAAGCGACAATCACATGTCCAAGACCTTTTCAACGTCCTAATCCATAAAGTCGATTACTTGGTGGCTGGCAATCCACCAAATGAACCCATACTTGGAATATAGCCATAAACTTCTATAGAAATGGCTAGATCTTATACATGGTCACAATTGGTCCTTAAAGATTGAAAGTTTACTACTTAAAGGACTCATATATCACTAAGGGTGGCAACCCTGGACCTAGAAACGAGTTTGAGTCACGATGATCCATTCTTGGGACCAAAATAGTCCATAAACTCATCCTAAGAGAGATTTAAGAGATTAATCATCAAGCTCATAACTTTATACCTTGAAAAGGTCTGGAATGAGGATAAAACCCCAGATCTACTACTGCTCCTTAGAATCACCACCTTGCTTTGCTCTTCTCTTCCTTGGAGAATGGATCCAAAACACCAAAATGCTCCTCCAAGTCCTTCCAAGCTCCAAGAACACCCAAGTATGGATTAGGGTTTCGTAGTAGCTCTTTTAGGTTAGAAATGGAGGATGGTCTTGAGGCATATTGTTCCTTATATAGTGGCATACACTAAAATTTAGGGTTCTAGTCTGAATGGAATATGCCCCGCGTACCTCTATGTAAGCCCGACGTACTCACAAACCACCTGCGTCCGTTTTCACTTTATATTTTGGGCGTTCCCAGCCAAACACGTGCATGTATCCCTTGCATGCATGGGACTGTATTTCCATTTTTTTTCATTAGGGACCAATATTGCCAATAACTTCAAGGTGGTGTTACTTCTTCATTCTAAGTCCGTTTTCGATGAACTTTATATCAACGAAAAGGAGGTGAGAAACCCTATGCTCCCAGCTCCACACCCGAGCCCTACAACCTTCCAAATAAGACTCAAGACCCATAAAATGCCAAATCGATAGATTATGCTTATACCACTGGCCTCCGGAGTCACAACCGAACACTTTCTAAACCGGGTGTTACATTGAGTATGGGAGGGGCCCGTATCTCCTTATTGTCAGAGAATAGATATCAGTTAGATTTTTGGATTGCTATACTTGTTGGTTGTATGATATTTGTATGTGTTGTTTAAGTATATGAGTGTGGGTGGGCCTGTATCTCATTATTATTCAAATGTGGGGGGGGGGGGGTCCGAATCCCATAGTAGCCGAGTGTAGGCAGGGCCCGAATCTCGTAGTATTATTTGAGTATATATATGTGACTGTTTGATAGGAGTAGATATACTTGTCGTCCGTGTGATACTTGTGTGCATGTTAGACAGCGGAGTGTGGGCGGGGCCTGAATCTCCTAGACAGAAGAGTGTGGGTGGGGCCCAAATCTGCTAGACAGCGGAGTGAGGGCGGGGCCCGAATCTCCTATACAGTGAAGTGTGGATGGGGCCCGAATCTCCTAGAAAGCAGAGTGTAGGCGGGGCCCGAATCTCCTTGAGAGTGGTCAGGGCCGTATCTCCTAGTTACATGTTATGTGTATGGTATGTGGTAGTTTGGGGAGACTCACTAAGCTTCGTGCTTACAATTTTCAGTTTTGCTTTTAGGTACTATGGTGTTCAAAAGAGGAGCTCAGGATAATTGCAGTGCACACACCATTTGTTATAGCCTGGGATGTTTTTACTCTGATATAATTGACAGATGTTTATAATATTTCAAGATACACTACTTATGGTTTTATATGATGTTTAATATTATGGTTTTCTTAATGACTTAAAATGAAACTTTTGGACTGTATTTTTGGGATATTTCATAGAACCTCTGCAATTGAGGACTCATTGTGGCGACCATGACGCAAGCAAATTTTGTTCCATCATCGTAGTGTTTTATGTAGGAGACTAGTTATTCAGGAGGAGCAGTAGGTTCATTGATTTCAACGAGTTTCTCTTCAAGGACATATTATTTGCCCTCAAAGTGAAGAGCCATTATGATTTTACGCATTCAATCATTATATTTGGAGCCATCAAAAGTAACTTTGCAGACGATGGAGAGTAGGGAGAAACCCGAGATGTGGGTAGAAGATGATGGTGCAAAAGCATCAATAGGAGTAGACATCTATAGAGAAAAAGAATAATAGTTTTAGTTAGATGAAAATTATCCTTAATATTTAACCCATAATAAATTATTAAGGCTAGGATCCAAAATAACAATTCACAACTAAGAAGAGAGATGTTGTAATCTTATTGCAAATTTATGAAGGTAGGTAAAAGCAATTCACAAATTTCGAACTATGAAATTCCTAGATCTTTTGAGATTCATTAAAAATATCAATGGCATGTTTAATATCATATTATTCTATTCTATTTGTGATCGGGAAACTGAGGATCATAAACGAGATGTGAATAACCATACAAATTAGCTTGACACTCTTGATGTCATTTATCATCTCATTTTAATGTGTCGGTTAACCATATATGCTCCATTAATCAACGATAACTTTTGAGATGCCCATTATTACTCTTTATAGTCACTATTAGTGTGCCGGTTAACCATGTGCGCTCCATTAACTACTATAAAGTGTAATCTGAAATTTTATGGATCAGCATACTTTTCGTATTTTCCTAAAGTAACTAAGTGTGGGACTTTATAAAGATGTTTAGTTACTTTTTATGTCATTATACTTATTAATGAAGTTATGTCCTATCAAATTCATCCGCCTAACGACCCTCCACCATACAAAAGAGCAGTCGGTAAGAATGGATACCCAAAGGCGGTCATTTTAAAGGCCGTTTCCTTAAACTTCCCTTATAATATGACTTGGTAAATGAGGCGTACTAGCGATTTGACTAAGTTAATCTTATATATATAGTAATTAACTTTTAATATATTATATATAAGGTGTTTTTTAAAACTTTTCAAAAATACAAGGTTTAAATTAAAATTTCAAAATTAAGGAATTAATTTAATTTAAAATAAACCAATTATGTTTTTGATCTTTATCTTTAAATAAATCAAATAATTAAATAAAACATAAGGATAATTCACAAATTCAAGATAAGGATATCTGATTAATAAGATAATTTACTCAGTTTTATATGGAATTAAGAACATTATCTAATGTAATTATCCTGATCAATTTATGAATTAAGCAAAATCGGTTTTTTAGCAGATCTGAGGGTCCACCACGTCGTGGTAAACAATTACCATGTCGTGGTCAAACGAAAAGGAAAACGAATTCACGGATCACCACGTTGTAGTGGAAAATACCACGTCGTGGTGGAGTGACAGAATGGCCATTCTGTTTTCCTCCTTTTGGTTTTGTTTAAGTTCAAGAAATGTACATTTAATTGTTAGACAATCATATGCTCTGATATGACTGATGAGTTTTACATGTATTAATGCGGATAAATCTTTAACACTTAAGGGTACATGTAACCTAAACATCTATATATATATATATATATATATATATATATATATATATATATATATATATATATATATATATATATATCCTATTCAGATTCTTTATGTAAGTCAAAGTCAGTAGATTTTTTTGAGGAATCAGTTTACTCTCGGGATATATTGAATGCTTTTAAGGCATCTAGAATTCTAAACCATGAACTTACCCATAAAAACACGTGTTTATCGACCAAACCAAACGTTTATTCAATGATACTAGGTAACAAATTATTAGGCTTGGAAAACATGTCATTGAGGCACATATTATAGCTGGTAGATTCTTTAATGAGACTACGTATATACATTGAATGAAGTTAACTTTGTCTGATAAAAGAATTCCCTTTTGTTTTCAGTAGAGGAAATTCCATGTAGATGTTTGTTTTGCTATGACCATTAAGAGTCAAAGACAATCATTATCAACTATTAGATTGTATGTGTGTAGACCCGTCTTAACTCATGGTTAGTTATATCTAGCTGTTTCTCGCGTGACATGTAAAAAAAGGCTTGAATGTATTCATATGTGACGAGGAAGGTCGTCCAACTTGTAAAACAAAAAATATTGTACAAAAAGGTCCTTCAAAGATTATAGATATTGATACATTTCATTTTATTTTTTAAACTTTTCAATATAATAAATAACGAGAAGTGTTTCGTATCATTTTTTAATTATTGTGTTGGTTTTTTATGAATTTATATATATATATATATATATATATATATATATATATATATATATATATATATATATATATATATATATATATATATATATATATGTATATTACCCTGCGGTTTACGCGGCCAATAATTTAGTGTATATATCATCTCAAAGTTTAACAACATTAAAAGCGAGCTAGAGAAAATTTAAAAACCTACAACTCACCACTAAAATTATTATATCTCTACTATGACAATATTGTTTTATAACATTTCATTATGTTAGTTCATGTAACAAAAAAATCATAATAGATATTTTTAGTGTTAGAAAAACACAAACTATTATTTTATATTCATTTTATGGAGAAAAATATATTTAACTTAAATAATAAAAGTTTCAATAACTATAGTGTTGATTTATACATTTAATACAGTTAATATTTTACATATATAATAGAGGTATTTTAATTAATGAAATTGGTTAATTTTTTATTAATAAAAAATAAGAATAATGACATGTAGAATTTAAATAATTTAAAAATCTTGCATAATGACATGTGACAAAAGTTTTGAAGTAACATGCAATAAAATGTTTTTTCATTTATTATGGTAGATGTCGATGAAAAGATGACAGTCAGTATAATAATACAGAACAAGAAATGACATCTTTAGGGACGAAAAAATGCGTCGCAAATAGTCAAGCAAGTCGCCCCTAAAGGTATTAGGGACGACATGTCGTCCCAATTGGGTCGCCGCAAATACCTTGTAGCTAATACTAAAAAGTCGTCTCTAAAGGCGTCGTCCCTAATACCTGTTGTCGCTAATAAAAGTTGTCGTCCCTAAAGGCGTCGTTCCTTATAATATTCCGGCAACCGGCTAGTATTATTCCGGCCAAATATTCTGGCGGGATGTGTCATCGCTAATGCTGAAGATCGTCCCTAAAGGTGTTGCCACTAATGCTTGTTTTTTAGATAAAATTTATATTTTATATTAGTTTATATTATAAAAATACAGAATTTATAAAATTATAAAACTTATAATTAATCTGCATTACATAAAACATCAAATAACATAGAGAAAGTATATCACATTAACATCATCTAAATCCATAATAACATCATCTATATCATAAAACAATATATATTAATCGTTGTCCCCATCATCGTTTTCCTCGTCGTTGTTGGTCGCATTGTCAACTTGCTTGCTAAATGAGCGGATAATATCTCCAAGTGCAATCACAAACGCAAAGTTTTGGAGAAAAGTATTAACATCCACATCCTACAAAGTAAGAATATAAGTTAAAATATATCATACTATAAGAACAAATTATTATTACTTAACAATTAAGTCACAAACACATGAAGTCCTTAACAATTTAACAAACTAAATAAACATTAATGTAACTTACGTTTTTGAAGGAAGCACTACCGTAGCTGCACGTCCCTCCATGATTCTTAACTACTTGCTTCTTCCGACATTCTTTGTTTACACTGGATCGTTTACAATGTGTATCAGTTAAGAAGTAGTCAATAGTAGCACTCCAACACGCTGAATCCATACCCACGGAGGGTCGAGCCCTTGCTGCCTCCGCACCCTATAGCAATATGAAATACAATGAATTAGAAAAAATCTTAATTACCATCACTCTGGTGAACACCAAAATCTCCACTGAACGGATGTGGTGGCTCGTCACCACCATCGCCTCCATGGCCCATCACAACAGCCCTGAGATGAACCAATGCAACCCAAAAAAGGACACAAGTGCAGTGGCAAATCTAGAAAAAGATATAGGATATGCAATGTTTACACAAATTATTACTATCATGATATTTAGGTCAAAAGTCGACAAAAACATATAATAAATTAAGAAATGTCGTAATATAGTTAACAACATAAAAAATGATGACAAAATACAATATTCTTAAAACTAAAAATGAAAAATCACAATTGGCAATTAGTATATATAAATTTTGATTAATTTGACAATCTAAAACATAAAAAAACAAAATAAGTATCCTACAATTTATAATTAACTTGTACCTCCACGATTTTTTTATTAAATTATTATTAAATTAAAAGGTTATATACAATTAACAAGCACTACAAGAATAACAGACTATCGCGATGACACGTATCCCGACGACAAAAGTCGCCGCTAAAAGGTGGTCTCTACCGACGACAAGTAGTCTCCAAAACATTTGACTACTTTGACCAGATCTGTTTGACCTTAAAAGGTATCCTGATGACAAGTCGTCGGGATAGAGTGGGCGGGAAAGACAAAAAATTTCGCGGTCTTCTGAAACTCTATGCCAACGACAAGTCGTCGGTATAGGGTACAACAAATTGAATTTTTATTTATTTTTATTCCATATTGTAAAACACCGAAATGACATAGTTTTCTGAAACTCTGTGCCGACAACAAGTCGTCGGTATAGGGAAAGAATCCAACGTGGCGATCTGCGTGAAAATTAATTTCTTTTAATAAAGACAAAAGATAGAAACGTTGTCGTTATTTGAACCCTATACCGACGACATGTCGTCGGCATAGGATTTTGCCCTTATAGAATATATTAATGCATCGCTCATTGTTCAGTTGCATACAATCTTTCTCTACAATCTTTCTCTCTCGGACTGGACAGGCGATTTTGCACATCTTCACCGACGACAAGATATGGGTACATATTTGGTCCTTGTTTTCTTTATTGTTTATGATTGCTCAAGATTTTAACTCAAAATTAGGGTATTTTTTTGTTTTCTTTTTTTGTGCTTTTCCGATGCCCACCAGCCACCACCATCAACTCCAACCACCGGAATCCGGCCATCACATCAAGAATAACAAAATAGGTTAGTGTTTTTTTTGTTGAAATTTGATATATGTTTGATTTTATGTTTATAATTGTAGATTTGTACATGAAGATTTCTTTTTTGTTTTCTAATTTTCATAGTAGATGTTTATTATGTGTTTTTTCTTTGTTAATTTTTTTCTTATTCTGAAGATGAAGACTTGTTTTTTTTTTTTTTGTTATTTAAAAAAAAGCTTATAATAAAACTTTTTTTTTACCTCAAAAATCTTTCCCGACGATCCTTTATAGACGACAAGTCGTCGGCATAGGTGGATCTGTACCGACGACAATTTCGATTTTTACCGACGGAGCTATACCGACAACTTTGTACGGTCGACAAGTCGTCGCTATAGGTTTTACCGACGACATGTCGTCGGTATAGGTGTTGAAAAAGTCGTCGGCGTAGGCCTCGTTCCTTGTAGTGAAGCCTAGGTAGAAAAAAAAAGTTAAATTATAAAAAAAAACTGTATTATAATTTATAGATAATACAAATAATTACATTACAAATATTGAGTAATATTATTAATGAAATCATAAAAGTTAATAAAATTAACAAAAAAAAAAACACATAATCAAACACATTCTTAAAACCAAATACACGTACTCACGATATATAACTTTTGATTATACTAAATTAACATATAATCAAACACATTTTCAAATACACGTATATACACTCATATATCAAATTCATGCATATATATATATATATATATATATATATATATATATATATATATATATAAATATATATATATATATATATATATATATATATAAATATATATATATATATATATATATATATATATATATATATATATATATATATATATATATATATATATATATATATCAAATTCATATATACATATATCCACACATATATCAAGTTAATACACATATTCATCAAATTCATATATCAAATTCATACATACATACATAGACTATTATTAATGCACCTGTGGTTGTGGTTGTGGTTGTGGAACTAGAACTAGAACTAGAACTGGAAATGGTGGAGAAGGCGGCAGTGGCGGTTGGGAATTCACTGGAGACAACACAGGCAGTAGTGGCGGTGCTTGGTGGTTGTAATGGAGAAATCTCTTTAAGACCACCAAAAGTAGTAAAAATGGAAACAAAAACAAAAAACGGTGGAAATCAAAAATGAAAACAAACTTTGTCGGTGGAGAAGTACGTCGGAAACTCAGAACATCGCCGGTGGAGCAGGTATGCCGGTGAGGAGCTGGAAATCACTCCGGTTGAAGAAGTGGGGTGCACCAGTGGTTAATAGTCGATGGAAGATGCAAAACGAGTCTCCGGTCGCCGGCAAAGTGTTGAAATCGCCGGAAGAACGAGATAGAAATGGAGTGGAGGTGGTAACTGATCTGCAATTTGCTACCTGGAGGGGAACAAAAAGGCCACATTTTAGGGGCGACGCCTTTACCGACGCCGATTTAACCATTAGCGGCGACATGTTGGAGGGAAAACACACAGCAATTTTTTCGTTAACCCCATCCGTCGGATCAAGATGTAATCGTAGGGCCAGAACTTGATCCGGAGGCATTCACACGGATCGTCGGTACCACCCTATAGAGACGACGCTATTAGCGACGACGGGGACCTTTAGCGACGACAAAAACGCGAATTGTCGGATGTCGTCCCTAATAGTCGCTCCCCTAAAAGTTATATTTCTTGTTGTGAAAATTATAATTCTAAATTCTAAATAAAATTAAAATTAAAAAGGTTTTATTAGTATGCTAAAACCCAAGAATCATGAACCATGACGCGTTTAACTCTAACTTTAAATATTTAAAAAAATATATAATTTCATATATTATATAAAATCCAAAAGAAATATTAACCGTCTTTTTTTAATGATAAGACTGTTGAGATAAATAGTCACTGAAATCATATAGAAATATAATGCACTATACTGAAACCCATATTATGAAAATATAAAATATTTGATAGATAGGAAAGAGCGAAGATCATACTTTAAACTAAAATGAATAAAAAGAAATGAACATAACGTGGGCTGATATGGAAAAAAGAAAAGCCATAATTATAAAATGAATTAATACTAAGGATACTTGATCTATTAAAACATTTTGTTAACGTCGAGTAAAAAACAACCATACATAATCAAACACATTAAGTTTTTATATATGAAATACATTAAATAAAATTAAACTAAAAAAAAAACACCAACTAAACAAACTAGATAATAAGTGGTAGTTGGATGAATGTTTGTTTGAATTGTGATTGTGATTTATGATCTTCGTAATAGTTTTATAAGCATAAAATAAGTGTATTTAATCTTGCAATAAACCGGCTCTTTGAATTATGCAAATAGTTATCTTTTTAACCAATCGTACACTTTATTTGTATAACTAATAGCATGTCCAAGATGTTGGGTATGTTTTCACAAAACTAGTTGTATAGTTGGATGTTAGATATGAAATTTGATTGAGCTTTTTTTGTTTAAAATTTAAAGTTTTAGTTTTGTATATCCGAAAAAAGTAAGGTTTTATTTTTTTTATTTTTCTTTTTATTTTTTTTAAATCTAAGAACTAAAAGATTCCAAAAGCTCTAAAAAATTTGTTATCGAACATATCCTTCATCTACGAGTACAAAAACAGTGTTTATATTATTACTGTTGAAAAATCATGTAGAAATAACAAGCAAACTTAGTTAAACTTTAAAAGAATTATGAGGTAGATGAATAAGTGAGGCTAGAATGAAAGTACTTGAGAATGTAAAGTTTTAAAGGAAATCTAAGAGTAAGATTGAAAATGGAAGATGTGCAAAATGAGGACGAAATTTGGGTTTTGTTAGGAACCAAACTCATATGTTTATGTTGTTAAATGAGGATGAAAGTACTTGGAAGCCTTCTTGTTCCTATAGGTAAACCAACGAAAAGATAAGTTTAAAATACTACAAAAAAATTGTTTTTTGCACTTAGAATGGCAAAAAAATTACCATGTTCCTATAGGACCGGATAACCCAAAGCACCGTCGAGCACAACGCCTCCATGACCTACCATCCGATCCCTACTAGCCACTAGCGAAGTATCAATCCAATTAATAAATTGAGACTGGTCCACAAAATTTGGAATCGTCAAATCCAACCACAAACCGACTCTACTCCAAATTTGACAAGCCAAGTCACAATGAAAGAATAAATAAGCCACATCCTCTTGAGCATTTTGACAAACAGGACAGATAATAGATTCTAACTCTACACCTCTTTCCACCAGAAGCATTCTAAGAGGTAATCTTTGTAGTAAAATGCGCCAAAAAAGTATATTAACTTTTAAAGGCCCATAAGAATTTCATCTAGTACAAATTCCCCCCACTGGAAGGGTAGCATCGTCAATTTGTGTCCTTGCCGACTTAACCGAGAAACACCGACTAGGATCAAGATCCCAAGACCACTTATCCGGGGTAGCAGACAACACCGATCTATACTAATAAATAAAACCCATTTTCTGCCACATGTCATGTCCTCGTTGAATTGGACACATGGCATTTTAATAGATTTTTAGAATTTATTTATTTCCACATGTAATTTTCTGATTTGTTCACATATCATAACTTATTTCGGTTATAATATTGAGAGAAATAAATGCTTCCTTGAAAAAAGAATTGATATATTTATAATGTAATAAATGTCATAATTCATGAGAGCTCTAAAATTGATATTGATATTAAATTTAATGTTTAAATATTGATATTAAATTTTTATTTTTAATAAACCCGTATATTACACGGGTCTTACAGCTAGTGACATAATAAACAAAAGATCATCTAATTGCATAGATTCAGCTCCACCTCTAATAGGCCTACGCCAGGAGAGAAACTCCAACCTATAGAATTCCAAGAATCACAAAATTTACCATCTTTGAGAGAGAATGGGCATATAATCTGTGAAACTCAGATTTGAACACAACTCCACCACACCAAGCATCCTCCCAAAATCTAAGAGTAAGATTGAAAATGAAAGATGTGCAAAATGGAGACAAAATTTGGGTTTTGTTAGGAATGAAACTCATATGCTTATTTTGTTAAATTAAATTGTAATGACATCGTAACATATATCTCTTATATGTTGAGAATAAGACATACTCAAAGTTGAACACCAAATAAAAATGATTGTGATCAATATCCCATGTTCAATATTATAAATTTTGTTTTTCTCACATATCATCTATCAATTAATTTTATGAATTTATATACTTGATTGAATATCATACAACTTTTAATATAAGAAATGGTAACAACGCCTTAGGTAACATGTATGTAGAAAATCGTACACCATGGAACCTCGAAATGTCCAAATAGATGCCGACTCCAAAAATGCAACTAATTCATATTTGTCATTTGATAAATTAAAATAATGCACCACCATGAATGTCCAAACAAACGCTGATTTGCAAAATGCAACCACCCCATGTTTGTCTTTCGATTAATTAAAATAATTAGCCATTATTCATCCATGTGCAACCCATAGTTCTATAAATACCACATTTCAAAGAAGCAAAATTCAAAACAATTTAAAGAGTGATTTAATATCATGGCAGTTATAACTTCTGAGTTCGAGATTGCTTCTTCCCTCCCAGCTTCCAAATTTTTCAATGCCTATCGTGACTTTAACAACATTGCACCAAAGGTCGATCCAGAAACATACAAAACCCTAGTGGACATCGAGGGTGATGGAGGCGCTGGAACTATCAGGGACATCTCTTTTGGCGATGGTTAGTAAGATCTAAATAGATTTTTATGTACTCTTTGAAATTATTTTAATGTTTGACGTGTATTTTGTTTATCTTTATCCAATTTACTGTGGGATAACACAGGCGTCCCATTTACAAATGGAAAGTTGAAACTTGACGTTGTAGATAGCAACAACTTTAGTATTATATACACAATCTTTGAAGGAGACATCTTGATGGGACAACTAGATTCGATGACTCATCATGTGAAGTTTATACCTTCACCTGATGGAGGATGTGTATACAAGCCTACCGTTGTGTATAATTGTAAAGGTGAAACTCAGCTTCCGGAGGAAGCTCTCAATATGGTAAAAGAAGGATTCAAAAAAACTTTCAATGCGATTGAGGGTTTTATCCATGCAAATCCTCAAACTTATTGATCAATGCTATATATGGTGTGTCATGTTCTTGGTTTAGTAAAAATAAAACGGATTTTAGTCCGGTTATATTTTATATATGTACTCGGCTTGTTTGATATTTTATTTTCTTGTAATGTGATTTTTAAATATATCAAGAATCCCTTGCAAACATGTCTATGTAAACAATTTCTAGGATGTGATATGCATGTTATGAGCATTAATTTTACCATCATGCATGCAGAAATGATAGTTGCAAACCACAAAAGTCCATTCAATTTGCATTCTAGTGAATGAGAATTTTTATTGAGATAACCACCAGTTTTGAAATGGTTGCAAATCTATGAGACTGTAGAGAGGGAGGTGAGAAACAGTGGTTGATAACTGCTTGACATTTTGCTTTGAGTTACATTCATTATGATAAGCCACGCGAGAGATCTACCTGATGATACCTGACGCAACCTTTTTGCCTAAGAAAAGAAAACTGAACAGAAAAGGAAGGAAGGAAGAAGAGAACAGGGCAAAACAGGGGAAGAATGAAAAAAACGCTAGCTGTGAAATACTTGCTGGAAAATATACTTTTATTGCTGACTACTTGATTAAATAAACATAAAACAATACCCTTATGTATACTATAACAGATGGTATCCTAAACTAACACAAATAATGCTTAAAAGGAAATTTTCCATAAAAATTTCCAAAATGCCCCTGAGGCCTAATTCCTGAATTACGCCAAAAATTTCAAGTAAATGAGATATTTTCTGTTTTGCAGCTTTTTTCTTACATCTTTTGTGAAGAGTTTTCGTAAGTCAATTGAGATTATACCAAAGTTGAAAGAAATGGATGGATTCAACCAAGAAGAAGAATTGAACTTTATGATATTTGTTTTCTCGTACTTCCAAGAACCTGTGTCTTATATACTTCTATAAATGGTAGTTGATTTTGACCTTTTATCTGTCATTCAACCAGAAATAAGATTTGACCTATTTGTCATGTGTGAGAGTCTCGACAAGAGTGCTTCAGTTAGATATATCCAAGAGAGAATCCCAAAATATTGATTAACAAATTTTGTTAGTCTATATGTTAAGTGGCACTTAAAAAGGCTAAACAAATTCATTTTGTTATTCAGACTAAAAATCTATACATCATTTGCTTCTAGAAACACCATCAGACTCTTGGTGTAGAGAGTATCGACATTTTGATGTTCCTTCATTTTTGGAATATATGAAAAACCATCAGCTTTATTAATCTATTAAATCTGCAGTTCTAACCAGAATAATATTCAAATTAAACTTCCTTCGCATCCTTAGAATATTGGGCTAAGGACCTATTTGATGTCCCGAGCTACCCCTCAAATTTGACCGTCAAGTGCAAAAGTTAGTCCGTCACACATCTATCACAATCCATCACAAATCCGTCGGAAATCTGTTCACGTATCCGCTTGAAATTTGTCACAAAATCCTTATAAGTGTAAGTTTAATGTAAATATGTTTGTGTAACCCTTTTAGTGAGGGATTTATGACAACCTTTTTAGTGACTGATTTTGACGGAACTGCGGTCGAAAAATGAGTGTTTTTATTTATTTATTTATTTATTTTTTTAATAATGCAACCCTTAAAAATATTGTGCAACCCTTGATATATTTTTTTTACATCCGCAAACACAAAGAATGTACGACAGAAGTGTTATCATGAATAATTGGTGTCTATTATATTAATTTGTTCACTATAAAGAGTCTTTATTTCTCTTTTTATTCTTTCATAGGGTTCGTTCTAAATTTAATTTACAAGAACCGTATCGCATTTTATCGCATCTCTAGATTTCACGAGTATTTTCTAAGTTATCTTGTTTTACAATTTTTTTTCTCATGCATCATCTAACCTAGCCATTTCTAATAAAAGCGATTTATGAGGATAACCTTGTTGGAGACCTAGGAATTTTTTGCATCTTAATGGATTTTATGGAGATAATGCTGGGTAATCTTGACATGGGTCATTGGTTAAGTCGGGTTATGGGTATTATGATATTAAAATATTTGTATATTGATATAAATATAGATATATTTGTTAATATCCTTTCCTAATTTATCTTCCGTAATTGGTTATGAGCTTTGTATCTTCCCAATATATTGGGATCATTATTCAATAATAACACATGATTGATATACCATTTTTCTATGGTATCAGTGCCACAATAACCCTAAAAATTCTTTCAAGCCCATCGCCACCTCTCAAATCGAAGCTACGACTGCTGTGTTCGTCCCTGTAAATTAAAATTTGATTTCCACCAATTCTCTCCATAATGTTTGAGAAGAAGGATAGCGATGACAAGGTCATGACATTGCATCCTACATATTATGTTACCAATATTTATACGAAGATCTAAAACCTTGATGGTTGTAAGGCCCGGTTTGATAGACACTTTTGTAGGTCCAAACAGATCTTTCTGGTTGAATGGTCTGGAAAGACTGTTTGATTTGCTCAAAAAAGGGTATTTGTCGGTAAGATATGTCTTTCCCAGAAAGCCGAAAACCAAATTTATCTGGCTGAATGGGTTGGAAAGACAAGTATGCCCCAAGACTCGCCTCTTTCTTTCTTCTCTTCGGCACTCATCATTAGACATCATCGCTTCCTCACTAAGCTCTATAATTCGTCGCCGGCCAGCCTCCCTACGTCGGAGCGTCGGTGCAGCCACCAGCACCACCCCATAGGTAAAAATCTCATCTCTTTTTTTATCGATCTTTGAATTGGAGAGTACCAGATGTGAACCTTCATATGTTTCATCTTATTTTCTATCTTCTGGTTTTCGAGCATGGGATTTAGGAGCACCATTTCATATATAAAGTTTCCATTAGAAATTCTGATTTTAATATACATTTTGTGTAATTTTTAATTTTGTGTAATTATTGTTTAATTTTGATTTTGTACGACATATTATACGATTTTATAACTATTTATCAATTCCATCCATCACAGTATAGAATGTTGGCGTAATGTTTTTTTCATTATTCAGCACAGTCAATCAGATGTACAATTAAACAACATGATTTATTTCCCAGTCAGTAAACTTTCCCAGTTAATACTTTCCCTGACAACAACTATCAATGGGGCCCTAAGATCACTTATTCTTTATGGACCAAGCTATTTTGTTGTAACGTCCCAAAAATTGTAAGGTAAAAATTTCATTTTTAGTTCAACCATAAACACCATTTAATCATTTCAATCATTCAAAATGATATTAGACTAAAATAGTTATCATAATACAATTTCCAAACTTATAGAGTGCAGAAACATGAGTGGATGCGCTACGATCAAGTCAAACCCTTCCGTCGCGAACCGAGATTACGTGAAAAACATTTTAAACATAAATCGTAAGCACAAAGTTTAGTAAGTTCCCCAAAATATTGCATACCATAGAAATCTGCCAGCCCGAGGTTCTGTCAGGTCCATTTCACCCCCAGACTATTTCACCCCCGATTCTATTTCAACTCATGTGTTGGCCCAAGGCCATGTCGGGTCTATTTCACCCTCGGGTATGTTACACCCCTGAGTCTATTTCAACTCATATGAAAACACTAGGTTGTAACGAGTCTATTTCACCCCACACACATAAAAAACAGGCACACAAGGATATAACGCATACAACATGAGTCAAAAAGGCTACAAGCACATAACATATCCTAGGGTTCTATAGTATAGTGAGCAACCTCACCTCAGTCCGTGGACAATCCAACAAATGCTCGAGCTACTAGACTGGAAAATCTCCATGCTAACAAATCAAGTACAATCATGATCAATAATCAGGTCATAACCATAATCGGGACCTAATTCACTAATCCCGACTCGTAGGGTAAAAGAGTATTTTACCCTTCCCCTTAATTGGCCCAAAGACAAAGGCCCAAACTTAATGTCTCTAAAAGCATAATAATCGACCCAAATCCAAAAGACACCTAAGGCCCAATACAGGTCCATCCATAAAGGCCCAACCAAAAGCCCAAAATGTCAACTATCTATCGTCACGTCATGACCAGTCTTTGGTCATGTTGTTAGATTTCACTCTGTCCGATTCCAACTTATCCAGACTCAACTTAGTCAACTCGGACATGAAAATTCACTAGATAGGCTATAGGCCTTGCGAGGCGGTCCAGTCAGGCTGGCAGCCCCTAGAGCAGTTTGGATAGGCTATAGGCCCTGCAAGGCGGTCCAGTCATGCTAAAGGCTCGTAGAGCATGCCAGATTGACTGTAGGCCCTACGAGGTGATCCAATCAGCTTGACTGCTCATATATGTATGCTTGTTGGTTATGCGGTATGTTGTTACTTTTGGGAAACTTACTAAGCTTTGGCTTACAGTTTTAGTTTATGGTTTATGGTACTTTAGCGAATCATGGAAAGCGAAGGCATGATCATGAACAACTTCCTGTTTTATGTAACTTGGCCTTGGGAAAACTCTAATTTTGAATAATGTTTTTGAAACAATGACTTCTTTTGAAAACAATATTGTTAAATGGTTGATTTTGAAAATTTTAAATTTCTTTGACTTTTTGGAGTATTACAACTTTTCAAGCCATGAGGGACTTGACCATTCATACTTCTCTTGATGAGCTCTCTTGTGGCACTTTTCCACAAGGTTATTGTTCATCTCAAAAGGCCAGTAGTCCTTATAGAATCTAACATCCCGTTTATTAAATAAAAAAATAGACCAATTAATGAATGACTAGTAGCCCTAAAAATCAATAATAATATAGCAAGGTGTTGGTCTCGAGGAGTTAATTGATACAATTTTGGAAGCTGGGGGTTAAAAGTGTAAGTGATGTAGTAGTTTGTAAATATTTATGAAGGCAGGGACTGCTTGGCAATTTATTGGGACTTAATTTGTAGAGATTTGGGAGGCTAAGGGGCTAAATTGTAAGTTTTGGACCTAAAATGAAATGAATTTATGGAATTGGGGGCTAAAGGGTAAATTTTGGATTAAAGCTGAAAAGATTTTGTGAGGAGGGGCTGATTTCGGAAATATGGACAAGTTGAAATGAAACACGGGTTTAACCCCATATCTTTTTCTTTCCCTCTCGTTGGAATATTGAAACCCTAGCCCTACTATTCTATTGCAGTCGTCACCATCTCATCTGAACCTTTCAGCCGCCAACCATCAGTCTCGTTCGTTATTCCGATCAGACGAGGCCGCCAAGTGGCTACCTCGTCATTAGAACGTCACCACAACACTGTTGCTGGCCAGAGACGTCATTGACAATTGGAAGAGCCACCAGAATCAAAGTTGAAGATGGTTCATCATGTGTGGGTTGATAGCGAGTGGAAAGCCATCGGTAAGGTAAACTACAACCTACCTTTCCTCGCTCTTTCTCATTATTTTCTGTGGTTGACGTCGGGAAAACGCCAATGAAATGGCTCGTTGCTAAGGTATGGTTTGGAGTAGCTGAATTTTGGTCTTCGAGATTTGAGTGTGGTACCATTTCAAGAGGAAAGGGCTACAGGTTCCACTAGAACTCGAGGAGTGCTCCGTCAGTATATTGGAGATATGTTTATTTAGCATTGGCTGTTTTGGAACACTAGCAGTGGTAAGTTTTGGTTTCCAGAAGATAGATCATTGGATGGTAAAAAGGATTGGGAATCCTTTCCAGTTTTGTGTGATGTAAGATGTTAGTTGAACCCAAGTGGGGGAGAATCAACCAGACGTTCAGGACCAGAAGTGTGCGTGAGACTAGAATGAGTTTGCATCCCCGTCAGGGAGGAAGACAGCCAAGCTGTTGTATGGAATGAGGATAGTGTGAGTTGGAAGTTCGGAAAACTTGCCAATAATGAGATCGCATTCTCTGAATGCTTGAGAGCAGGCCGTAGAGAATCAGGTTGGGGATTTCAGTGAGGACATGAGTTCAGTTTGGGATGCTAGGTCAGGTGTATGCTCGACTTTGGATGTGTTCACTAGGGTAATCAGCGGTAAGACTGTGGTCAGCGGTTGAGTTAGTATGGAAAGTGATGTAAGACTGCGGGATAGCTGTAGCATTCATTAGCAGCCAGACAGTGTGGGAAGTGTTATAAGATTGTGGGACAATTGTAGCATTCTTCATGTGATCAGATAGTGTTAGAAGTATTGTAAGTCTACAGGTGTAGTCGTAGCATTCACAAGGTTTCTAGATAGTTTAAAAAAGTGTTGTAAGTCTGCGGTTGTAGCCGTAGCATTCACAAGTTTATTCATATGAGTTAGGCCTGGGTGGGTCAATTCTTAAGATCGTGGGAAGGCTACAACGTGATTAGAATCAGGAAAGGGTAGGTTGAGCACCCATATATGCTCGGCAACGCTCGGTCGATTTAGACTGAAAGGGGTAGGTCGAGCATCCAGATATGCTCACCATTAGCTGGTTGAATCAGACCGAAAGGGACGCCAACACTCAGATATGCTTGGCAGTGCTAGAGTCCTAGGATGTTATGCGACAATGATTTAGTTCTGGTGGGACCCAAGGGTGAGGCCCGTATGATTATAGCTATGCAGTTGGGACCTGGTATAGACCGTTGGGTCAAGGCATGGGATCGGAGATCCCCTAGATTTATAGGGTCGAGAGTGACAATGTGGATAGGGTAGTTTCGGTAGCCGAAGTTTTCTTCGGAAGTCAGGGAAAGAAACTAAGAGCGTATTCATTACTTCAGCGACTAGGTGGGAATCCATTATTCCAGTTAGTTGGCAGATAAGTTGGGACATAGGAGGTCTCGACTCATTCAGACAGTGGATAAGAGATAGTAGGATGTTCACGCAGAAGTTGTGATAAGAGAATTCTTGTGTGATGTTGGGTTGAAGATAGTTTTGATGTTGCGTCTTTTGGGCTCGTTGTTTAGCCTTGTATTCTCCGGTTTGGGCCTGTCC
Source organism: Lactuca sativa (assembly GCF_002870075.4). Taxonomy (NCBI): domain Eukaryota; kingdom Viridiplantae; phylum Streptophyta; class Magnoliopsida; order Asterales; family Asteraceae; genus Lactuca; species Lactuca sativa. The sequence continues at coordinate 53,392,668 of NC_056623.2, forward strand.
AACCGAGAGCCTTTTATGTATTGTATATAAGTTAAATGCTTGCATGCATATTAGGTGAAGATTGCTGAGATTATCGAAATAGCGATTGATCAAGAGTACAATATTTTTCTTTAATCGTTCTTGTAATCTTCTAATCCTTTACAGTTGATGTTCTTAATCGAACTCTTCTAAGGATTTTATTTAATCATTCGACACGTTTGATTCAAGCTGTTTTGTTCTTATTATTGCATTTTTACTGTTTCATATTCATATACTTGTTCAAGATCTAATCGATCTTCATAGATTAAAAGTTGTTTTAATCCCATCAATTGGTATCAGAGCAGGAGGCTGTGTAATCGATACACATCTTTTCTGTGAAAAAGATTTCCATTAGGGTTTTCCGCAATCATCGATATTTATTGAGCCGTCATCTTAATTGACGCATCTTAATATTTATTGTTTTGCCCTAATCTGCTTTATTACAAGTCTGATCTTTGAACAGGTTTTTACGATCATTATGGACGCAACGCAATCAAACCCTATTAATATTTCCAACAGCATCGGTTCGACGACAAAGATTCCAATCTTGTACACCCATGACTATGAAGTATGGGCGCATCATTTTGAAGATTATGTGATTGGATCGGAGGACAATGGTTATCTCATCTGGGAAGCCATCATCAATGGACCGTTTTCTCATTCTGCAACATCCAGAATCATTAAGACGCAAAAAGAGTACAACGATCTGCTTAAGGACGTGACGGATATTGCGCAAGATGAAAAAGACAAATTTCAGTGCAATATTAAGGCGCTAAGGTTGATCAGATTCGCCCTTCAGTCCGACACATTCAGACTAGTCAGCTCATGCACTACGGCGAAGGAAGTATGGGATAGACTTCGTGAACTGTATTCCACAGACGAAGATCTTGAACATTCTATCCAAACCTTGCTTCTATCTGAGTTTGGAGAATTCAGGCAAGGGGCCGAAGAACCGGTGACCCAGACGTTTGATCGCTTCAATCATCTTCTCAGCAAGATGATCAAACACGACATTGAAAGGAAGCTCATTGAACAAAAGGTTACTTTCTTGAACGGATTGAGATCTGAATGGAGAGCAGTAGTTTCCACAGTCAAAGCCCATGAACAGTTTAAATCATACTCTTTGGCGAAACTGGTGGGTATTCTAAAGTCCCAAGAGAAGATTGTGGTTCAAGAGAAGAATGTTGTTTCTAGTCTTGGTTCGTTGGCCCTCCTATCTAAAAGTAAAGCTGTGATGGAGGATGAAGAGCTCAACTTGGAAGAATATGACCTCACAACTGAGGATTATGCCATGATGGTATCCAATCCTAAGAGGTTCATAAAGAAGAGATTCCCCAGCAACAAAAACCGAAACTGGCAGGGGAGTTACAGCTCTGAAAAAGCGAACAATGAACCGAAGGCTGAGGAGCCCAAGAAGGAACCGAAGGCAGATGGCGATTCCGGAGTAAGCTGTTTCTACTATGGTGGCAAGAACCACTATGCTAAGGACTGTGTTCTTAAGAAGATGGCTGAAAAGGACGATGGAATTGATGAGGAAGCCGTGCTGCAGAAGAGACTAGATGAGTTGAGAAAGAAGAAGTCTACCGCTAACCCTTCTATTAATGCTCTTATTGTGCAGGGTTCGGTTAATGACGATGAGTTCGGTAGCACAGAAGTTTGGTCTACTGACTCAGAAGACGAAGAAGTGAGGAAGCCTACTCATGGAAAGGCTTATGTGGCTAAGGAGGAAAGCAGTGGTGGAAAATGCTTCATGGTGACTAACGTATCTCAAATGAGGGGATACAATACCGATGGAGGAAGCGATGGACCGAAGGTGCAGGAGGATATGTGCTTTACGGCCAAACCACTCAGCCAGCAGTTCAATGAGCTCGATGAACTGATAAAGAAGGTACAATCTGTTTTTATTTCATCTAAAGTACCATCGTCCTCATATGAGAAAGAACTAAAAAATGTTAATACAAGAATTTCTCATTTAGATAGTAGCTTAACTCAAACTCGAGTCACCAATTCTAACCTGACTGATCAATTAAGCAGGGTGGCGTCGAAGAGTGAGGAGCGGCGAATGTGGATTGAGTTAAAAGAGTCGGAATTAGTTAAAGTTAAAGACGAAAACATTTATTTGCAGAGAGACAATTTGAAATTGTTAAAACAATGAAATGTTTTTTGTTTAATAGCTAAACGTTTATATTCCAATATTACTCAACTTCACTTGGATTGTGAGATAGGCCAAAAGATCCATCGCATGATTTTGCCCTTCCTAGAATTTAAGGAGGATGAAATCGATGCCGAAGCCTACAATTGTGAGAGTGTGATATCGTCTGATGATGTCAATCCGACCTACATGTATGGACTGGACAAAATCGAGTCCTTCATTAAATCCAAAGACCACAAGGACATGCTCAAAAATCTTTTGGACGAAAATGACCGACTTAAACTGAGAACCGAAACCATGCAAAAATTTGACTCTCTAAACGCCAACGTAAGCTTAGAAAACAAAATCGATGTTGAAAATGCATCTGAGCTTAACGAGGACGAAAACATGAGTGAAATTTCTGTAGAGGATACGGTTGACTGCTCAGAATTTGTTAAAAGCGAAACTAAAAACCACAAAAATCTTATTTCTGAAAATTCTGTGGAATTCGCTAGATTGTCCCAACAAAAGTCCCCGAAATTAGTAGAAAAACCTGTTGTGTATCAAAAGGTCAGGACCACTCCGAATCAGGTATACAAGGTGACTGGAGTAACCGAACATCAAACAACTGAACTCACAGCTATTGTTAACGAAGACAATGCTGATGGCTGTGATGAGTACTTCTGGGAAGCTCCAATTGATAATGCAAACGAAACCGTTGGCTTATCTGAAAGAACCTCCTGGATGAGCAAAGGAAGATACATCCCTGAACCATTAAATAAGCCGGATAACTTCAATGAGCCAAGTACCAGTGGTACAAAAGATATTCCTCAGGAGAATAATCATTCAGCAAAAGAAGACATTCCTTCTACACCAACAGCTCGAAGTGAAACTTCATCAGATACTCCTTCCACTTCCTCAGTGCAAACTGAATCTTCTTCAGATATTCTCTCTGCTCCCTTGGCTCAAAGTAAAACTCCTGAAGTTCAAAAGGAACCAGCCAAGATGACAACAAAAACGAAAGCGAACGTTCATCATCAACCTAAGCAGATGAGGGATAAGAAGATAGAAAGGAACCAAAGATACAGGAAAAACCTTTCTGAAAGAAAACAATTCTGGCACTCCCAGAATGCATACTATTCACACAAAGACAAGAATCTGAAGTGTGAAAACAATCCTGTAAGAAAGCCTGAAAGTTCCAACAACCGAAAGCCAAGGTTCGGTTTGCAAGAAAATACCAACCGAAAGCAAAGGTTCGGTTCTGAAAAGGATTTCAACCGAAACCAAAGGTTCGGTTCCAAGAACAACTCCAACCGAACTCAGAGGTTCGGCTCTGAAGTCAAAAGAGAACAAGACTCGAAGGTCAGCCCCTCTAATGATCAAAAGCAAAAGGGTCACCTAGAGTCATCAGCCAGGAAGTCCTCCCCATCCAAATCCTCTCGTTCTAATTCTTCTCGTTCTTCTACTTCCACTCATTCATCTCCATCTTGCTCTAAAGCTAATCCCGCATGTTCTCAAAAACCTCATTCATCAGCTGAACAGAAGGGAAAGCAGAAGGTCGATGAATCCAAACCTGAGTCCAAAGCGAACAAACCCAATCCTAACAGAATAAAAGTCTTTACCATTAAAAAGAAAGATGAAACAACTCTAATTAAAAGAACATATCTAGTTGACATCTCTCTTACTATTCCCGTTCCCATGAAAAGCTCACATGGACCCAAGAAACTTTGGGTTCCTAAATCTGCTTAATTTTTGCAGGTTATAAGTGACGAGCAATTTGACGAAGAATGGTACATCGACAGTGGCTGCTCGCGTCACATGACAGGGAGGAAAGAGGAGCTCAGGTAATACAGATCTCTTGCAAATGGTGGCAACGTTAAGTTTGGAAATAACTCTTTCGGCACCATAAAGGGATACGGGATGATAACGAATGGTGACTTTACAATAAGGAAGGTGGCCTATGTGGAAGGACTTCAACACAACCTCATCAGTGTATCTCAGCTTGTTGGAGGTACAGGTCTCAAAGTTTCATTCGATGATGAAGGTTCTGAAATCATAGAGAAAAAGACAAAGAAAGTGATTCTGAAGTCAGAGTGAAAGGGTGAAATGTTTCCTCTGAACATGAAACCCATCAAAGGAAACCCAGCCATATGTCTGCTATCAAAAGCTCAATCCGACGAAAGCTGGTTGTGGCACCGAAGACTCTCTCATCTCAATTTCAAAGATATCAACCGACTTGTCACTAGAGGTCATGTTAGGGGTCTTCCATTGCTCAAGTTTGACAGAGAGCATTTGTGTGCTGCATGCGAAATGGGAAAGCAGAGTCGTCAAAGTCACCCATCCGTAATTAACACAAAAGTTGTTGAACCACTCGAATTGCTTCATATCGATTTGTGTGGTCCTTCATCTATCGAAAGCATCGGTGGTAGCAAGTATATTCTTGTTATCGTTGATGACTTCTCACGATTCACATGGGTGTTCTTTCTGAAGCTCAAATCTGAAGCGACTCAAAAGCTGAAAGTGTTTATCAAGCAAATTGAAGTCCAGCTCAAGAAGGTCGTTCGAAACATCAGGAGCGACAATGGTCTCGAATTCAAGAACAAGGAGTTTGAAGAGTTTCTTGCAGAAAAGGGAATTAGTCATAATTTCTCAGCTCCCTACACACCACAACAGAACGGAATAGTCGAAAGACGAAACCGATCCTTGTGTGAAGCTGCCTGAACTATGCTAAGTTTCGCTTCCTTACCTCTTTATTTTTGGGCTGACGCTATTTCTGCTGCTTGTTATACACAGAACAGGTCCTATCTCAATAAGCGATTCACGCTCACACCATATGAGATAATAAATAACATAAAACCCAATGTGAAATTTTTCCATGTGTTTGGCTCAAGGTGTTTCATCTTTAACTCTAAAGAACACCGCAACAAGTTTGATGTCAAAGCCGACGAGGGAATCTTTATGGGTTACTCACTCACATCCAAGGCGTACAGGGTCCTAAACAAACGTTCAAGAAGGATTGAAGAGACATACTATGTGACCTTCGACGATAGCTATGTCAAGAAGCTGCAGGCCATAGATGACACTGCCAGGGAAATCTTTCCTCAAACTGGCCAAGTCACAGTCTCAATCGCCAATTTGTACGAGAATTTTTTGGAACTCTTTGACGAACCGGAAAAAGCTTCTCTCTCAGAAGCAGGTGCAGCTGACAACAAAGTTGATCATATGAAGCAAATTGTCGAAGATGCTGCAAAAAGAATGCATGAAGGAGAATCGCCCACTGATGAATCTCCAACCAACAATGCTTCAGTCGAGGGGGAGCCAAGCTCACAAGTCCAGGGGGAGCCAAGCTCTACTACTTCAACCGAAGGTCCTTCACCAACCGAAGGTGCCTCTCCAACCGAAGATGCCCCTCCAAACGAAGGTGCTTCAACGCCTGAAAGTCCAGCACCACAAGAAACCCCTGAACCTCATGTTTCTCAAGACTCATCAATTGAGGGGGAGCATAATGATATGACGCTTGATTACGATAGCCAATCTGAGCCAGAAGAGATGATCAACGCTGAACTAGATCCAACCTTCGATCCGAATTACCCTCCTCTTACCAAATAGACCAGAGATCATCCTATCTCTCAAGTAGTTGGTGATGTCTCTGAAAAGGTTCTGACCCGATCTCAACTGAAGGCAAAACAGACATCCTTATTTTCAAAGGTTGAGTTTTGTATGTTTAACTCATTCGTATCAAAAGTTGAACCGAAGACAGTGAACACTGCCCTCGATCACTCTGATTGGGTTCAAGCAATGCATGAGGAACTGAACGAGTTTGAAAGGAACAAAGTCTGGCGCCTCATTCCAACTCCTCCAGATGCTTCGGTTGTTGGTCTTAAATGGGTTTTTAGAAACAAAATGGACAAGGAAGGTAATGTCATAAGGAACAAGGCTCGTCTGGTGGTCAAGGGATACTGTCAGGAGGAAGGAATAGATTACGAAGAGACGTTCGCTCCAGTAGCTAGAATCTGTCAGAATATTTCTGGCCTATGCTGCTCACAAAAACTTTGAGGTTTTCCAAATGGACGTCAAGTGTGCATTTCTCAATGGAGAACTCGAAGAAACTGTGTATGTGGAGCAACCTCCTGGGTTCGTGAACGAAAAGTATCCAAATCATTGCTATATTCTGGATAAAGCTGTGTACGGCCTCAAACAAGCTCCAAGAGTCTGGTATGAAACGCTTACAAAATTTTTAAAGATGTCTAAATTTAAATAAGGTTCGGTTGACCCAACCTTCTTTCGCAAAAAGGAAGGTAACCACCTTATGATAGTTCAAATTTATGTCGATGACATCATCTTTGGCTCCACGAATCCCAGCTTAACAGCTGAATTCAGAAAGTTGATGGAGACTAAGTTTGAAATGAGCTTAATGGGTCCTATTAACTTTTTCCTTGGTTTAAACATAAGACAGGGACCCGAAGGCATCTTTATTAATCAGGAAGCTTACACAAAGACTCTCCTAGCGAAGTTTGGCATGATGGGAGACTCAAAAGTCAAAGTCCCAATGGCATTTGGCACCAAACTTACCCCTTCACTAGACAAACCGGCTGTCGATATCACGCTCTATCGTCAAATGATAGGCTCACTGATGTATCTAACTGCTAGCAGGCCTGATATCATGTTTTCTGTGTGTTATTGTGCTCGATTTCAGGCTAACCCACACGAACCTCACATGCTGGCAGTAAAGAACATCCTACGCTATCTCAAGCGAACCGCCTCCTTAGGTCTATGGCATCCATCCAATTCAGGCTTCTTCGTTCAAGCCTATTCTGATGCTGACCTTGGGGGATGTGGACTCGACCGTAAAAGCACAACTGGTGGCTGTCAATTTCTTGATGGGAAATTGGTCAGCTGGCAGTCCAAGAAACAAACATGTGTGTCGCTGTCTACTGCCGAAGCGGAATACATTGCCGCTGCATCCTGCACATCACAAGTGATTTGGATCCAGAGTCAACTTCGAGACTATGGACTTAATATGAAGAAGATCCCACTATATTGTGACTCTGAAAGTGCAATTAGGATCTGTCATAACCCAGTGCAACACTCTAAAACCAAACACATAGCACTGAGGTATCACTTCATCAAAGATCATGTGGAAGATGGAAATGTCGAAGTTCACTTCGTAAGAACCACTGATCAACTGGCTGACGTCTTTACCAAAGCTCTTCCAGAAGCATCATTCAATAAAATATTGCAAGGGCTAGGAATGATGGAATCAGAGTCAGTACCTCACACTACCTCTCAACCTCAAACGTAAAAAGCGAAACCAACCGAACGTTCGGGTTCGGTTCAACCATCTGACTCGCTCATTACTTCAAAGGTAGTTTTTCTGTGTTGTATATTTCTTGTACTATTTTGTTTTTCTTTATGTTAAAAGTATTTATTTCTTGTATATCTAAATTCCCTCGTTTCTCAAAATTTTCCAAAACCGAAACCTACCGAAGGTTCGGGTTCGGTTTTTCAAAATTTTGTGGAACCGAAACCAACCGAAGGTTCGGGTTCGGTTTTTCAAAATTTTGTGGAACCGAAACCAACCGAAGGTTCGGGTTCGGTTTTTCAAAATTTTCTAGAACCGAAACCAACCGAACGTTCGGGTTCGGTTTTTCATTTTTTCCAGAGTTTTCTTTTAGGTCTTATTTTTATTTTAACTCTTATTTTTTATTTTTATCTATTATTTTTTATTTTTATTATCAATTTCAAAAAAACTCCAAAAATATTTTATTTATTTTTCTTTGTGTGCTCATTCGTTTATGGGGATATATTTGATGACTTACTTAAGTGTCCCTAGAAGCATGCTGCTGTATGTGTCCCAAGCCTCATAAGATTTTGAATAATAGCCTTCATGACCTGGTATACACAAACCTTGTCTTCCCAATAAGGCTAACTCATTTATTCTAATCGTGAGCTACCTCACTCTCTTCTCGCATGAGTTAAGAGTCTCCTGCTTGGTCCTTATTTTCGCAGCAGAGGTACTATGTTTGCTTCACCTTCCCCATTACACTTCTCCATTACATTCGTTTCATCACTGTAACCCTTGAGACTCTCAGAAACTACCACTGAGGTTTATGGTTACACAACATCTGTGTTTATGATCTTAGTTTCGTGCCACTACGAGCTGAGTGAAACCCAAAATTCAACACCAACGAATTGACGGTGACCAATTAATTTGATCAAGTTTTCACCAATGAATTGACGAATGTACCTTCATGGAATCTCAAATTTTCTTTTGCGTGATTCCAATGAAATTGTTACACACCATAACAGTTCTACACCGGTCTCACAAGTACTTTGTTCACTTTCATTCTTATATCAAGAATTGAATTGATGCATCAAAGCGAAACCACCCTTAATTAACCTAATTAAAAGAAGCCTTTCAACATTTATTTATAAATGTTTGATCGTAATTCAACGGGATTCCACACTAACACTTTGAGGTCTTTCTTGACCTTGAAGGAAGAGATTCGTGCCCGGGATCATCAGTTTCGTGTCATTATGGACATCACAGATTATCCTAAAAAGAGTTGCTTTATTTCTTTTTCTTTTACACTCTTTGCACGAAAATCCTAAATTTTCAAAAACTTTGTTACTAATTATTTTACAGGCTGGATTATTACTGGATGGTTACTAATGAAGTTGTGGTCAAAAATTAGCCACGTGGGTCATTAATTGAAAACAACTATTTAAAAGGGGAAAAGACAAAAAGTTGCTGACTCGGCGGGAGTTAAAAGGATCGAAATTCAAACGACGGTAAAAAGGAGGGCGCGTGAATTTGAAACGGCCGCGCTTTTTCTGACACTTAAAGGACGCGTGTGCGATATTGAAGCGTCATCAATCTGGCATTAGAGGCGCGTGTGGAAATGGAAACGGTTCCTTTCTCTGAACCGGCGCTTATTGGGCGGCGTAATCCTAGGAAACTGACACTCTCTCTCCTACGTGATCATCGCACGCCCCAACTGTCACCAATCAGTCACTCAAAAACCCGTTTCGTATTTCCATAAGAGATTTGAAACGATTTTTCTCTCTCCTATCACCCACTATAAAAAGCCATCAACACCACCTTTTACCTCTTTACTGCCTCCATAATCTCCAAAGCAAAAATTCTCCCAAACTCTCTCCAGTTCATCTTCTTCTCTAAACCTGCAACAATGGCTGAATCCTCTTCTGTTCATGCAACTTCCCAGATTCTTCCCATCCGACCCCAACAATGCCTAGTCATTGATCTGAACCCACTGGCGTATGATTCCTACATGTCGCCGGTCATAGAATGCCTCAAGTACTCCCAGCTTGCTCCTGCATTGTCAAAAATTGAAACGGTGCCTATGGTGGCCTTATCTCAGGTCTATGCGACGGCCTACTACGACAAGGCCGTCGACCGGGTATTCTTTGAAGTGGGAGAACACAAGACTTCAATTTCTCGCCCCCGTTTCTGCACTTTGTTAGGGTTTGCAGCTGACTCATCGCGAGTTCACTCGGAGACGATTCCGGTTGGGATGTTCTACAACATGTTTTACAACATGGGCTACACAGAGGTTCTCACCTCCGTTGCCAAGTTTAAGAAGTCCTGCCTACCGCCCCAGTGGAATGGGTTATTTACAGTTCTCTTCAAGGGACTATCAGAGAGGAGCTCAGGATCTGACGGTGCAAGTCTTTTTTTTCTTTCAATAATGTACGGAGTGTACAATGGGATAAACCTGGACTATGGGTTTGTCCTCTGGCAACAGCTGATTCAGAGCCTCTCTTCCTCTTCCCGACACTCCGAGGTGTCGCTGGCCTGGTTCTGGATCTTGATAACAAGATGGGCCATGGACAAGTTTGATGTCCCAACTGCTGATGGTGCATCGATGTCTTCTATTGGTACGTTTCATACCAAGAAGATCATCGTATCTGATGCATCAAAATTCTCTTTCATTGGCTCTATCCCGGAGTCGATGTATGGCGATGTGCCCTCCGACAGTAGACTGATCAAAACGATCAAGGAGTTTAGGCCAACTGGTCCGAGGGAACTGACACCGGACATGCTGCGATCGATTCATGATGCCGACAAACCGGTGGGCAGGGGCAAAAAGGCAGAGAAGGGGAAGCAAGTGTCCAAGGCTCCAAAAGGACCTTCTCCCAAGAAGCGAAAATAACCGAAGGCTACTTCATCCCCACAGCCGAAAAGGAGGAAGACCCAACAGAAGCGAAAGCTCGTCATTCCCTCCTCCTCAAGCGAATCCGAAGGTGGGAGTTCGGACTCTGAGGGATCACAAGGAGATGAATCTCCTCAACGAGGCAACACACCCCCTCGGTCCCCAACCCTAGAGATGGAACTTCATCAATCCCCAGTTCCTTCACCTCCACCCACAATTCCTATTTCCATTCCCACCATAAACCCCACAATTCCCCCAACCTCTATCCCTATACCTCCACCCATATTCACCACATCAACCGAAACACCACCAGTTACCGAAACCCCTCCAGTAACCGAACCTCCTCAAACCGAAACACATACCACCCAAACTACCCATACACAACCACCACCCGAAACTAACCCCCAACCCACTCAACCAGAACCAACCAAACCCATAACACCCCCAGCTTCTCCACCACCTCAATCTCCAGAAGACGCCTCTGATGGTGGTGATCAATACCTCGGTGGTGATCACATGAACTTCGATTCGGTCTACTATAGTCCGTTTCAAGTTCAGAGTGATGAGGAGGATGATGCTACAGTGACACGGAAGCATCTTCGCGAGCTTAACGAGAAGGTTGATCAACTTCTCGCCTCCTCTTCCAGCCAGCAGTCATCTTTGTCTGAAGCTGCCCTTCAGAAGATCGTTGACGCCTTCTCCAGGGCTCAACATGATTCTGTGGCCTCAGCAACTGCTGCTATAGACGCCTCCACCCGAGCCTGTGAGGCAGCGACCGCAAAAGTCGATAAACTATTCAATGACGCTTCTGTCCTGCTGCAGTCTTTGCAGGAGAACGCCGAAGCCACTAAGACAACTATGGAACCAATTGTTCAACAATTGGCCCAGTTTGTCTCGACGGAGCTGTCTTCGTTCGCTACTCTCAGACAACATCTTAGCGACGACAACTCGGCACTTCGTGCCTCCATCGATGCCCGCTTGGCAAAGCTACAAGAGGATCTTGCGGCAGAAAATTCTCTGATGGACGTCTTGGCGAGTAAGACTACCGCCCTTAAGGTCAAGAGCACGCAGCTTTCCAACTCCCATCAACAATTGGAAGCTCTTCGATCCGAGAGGGAGGTCATCAAGACGTGTGTTTCGGATGTCCACGCAGCTCTCTCAAACATCCTGGAAGCACACGACCCCATCCTTAACCACTCAGTGAGGCGTACCCTCGCTGAAAAACTCTCTCCGGCCATGGACCTTTTAAGTAAAATTGAAGGCCTACCGAGTTTCGTGTCCATTCCGAAACAAGGGGGAGATGAGAAGCAAGGATCGAAACCACCTCCTTCCTCCAAAACGACTCACACAACCGAAGCAACCCCAACTGGTCATGCCTCGGGTTCGGGTGTGAAGAACAAGGGCAAAAACATAGCAGAGGAAGAAGATGAAGATGAAGATGAAGACAAGGAGACCATTGCGGACATGTTAAAAAGAAAGAACAGTCGCAATGCTGAAGACGATGCCAGTCGTGTGGCGCGTGAGGCTGAAGAAGCCGAACGAAAGCAAAAAGAAGCCCACGATCTCCTTGAGAGCCAAAAGTTGCTCTTCCCTGCCTGGACCAGGGATCGTATGATAAAAGAGGCCATAGAGACTCCAAGCATACTATGGCTCGAGCCGGTGATATCATTCAACTGCAACAACTCTGTCGATTCACAGTTTGATATGCCGCTGACTCGAAAGGCGTTCATCTTCCATGCCTTCTCTAACATTTTTGAAGTCTCGCATTCGAACGATGAGCTTGACAGGAAGCTCATTGACTTCTACCTGGAGGCCGCTCGCCCTCAATACCTTACATGGAGCGCCCAGAAGATTGTTAATGTTCGGGTGCTGAAGCCTTATGCCGTGGGGAGATTCACAAACATTAAGTTCAAGCTCATCCGAGGATCTGCAAGAACTGCCCACATCATCTCCCTGGCGGATCTGCCCAATCTGAATCCTCATGATTGGATAGTCTTGTACAATATCCTGCTGACAGATGAATCTGAATATGGTCCCATCATAGACCATGTCAAAAGGATGCTGGCCTGCTATATCATGGAGGTTGCCCTAATGGATCAGGAGGTCGCCACAGTTTTTAAGAAGAAACCGAAAGTCGCACCTGTGGGATCGGCTAGTGATCTAAATCAAATGCAAATGGGCAAGATTGATCCGAGGCGAAACTCTGTGATGTTCACTAGAGCCGAAGGACAGAAGTGTCTCTTCGCTTTAGCTGACAAACATCTTTACACCACACCTTGCTTGGAGCACGTCTTTTCAATCATCAAGCGGTGTAAAGACAATTCGGCTGATGACATCAAGTACTTCAATGATATGATCAATTGGTACATCCGGTTTAGACAGACCGTCCTCTCCATAACCAAGTGTCTGTTTAACACCGTGAAGAAGAAGGTACCAGCTTCAGCTGCCGGCCCAAGTAAGAAGTGAAGGTCTCGCTCCAAATTGACGCAAAGGGGGAGATTGTTGGGCTGAAGATAGTTTTGATGTTGCGTCTTTTGGGCTCGTTGTTTAGCCTTGTATTCTCCGGTTTGGGCCTGTCCAACCGAGAGCCTTTTATGTATTGTATATAAGTTAAATGCTTGCATGCATATTAGGTTAAGATTGTTGAGATTATCGAAATAGCGATTGATCAAGAGTACAATATTTTTCTTTAATCGTTCTTGTAATCTTCTAATCCTTTACAGTTGATGTTCTTAATCGAGCTCTTCTAAGGATTTTATTTAATCATTCGACACGTTTGATTCAAGCTGTTTTGTTCTTATTATTGCATTTTTACTGTTTCATATTCATATACTTGTTCAAGATCTAATCGATCTTCATAGATTAAAAGTTGTTTTAATCCCATCATGTGAAGCAGCTAGTATGCTGAGGGATGCCAAGTGGGGGAGATTTGTAACATCCCGTTTATTAAATAAATAAATAGACAAATTAATGAATGAATAGTATCCCTAAAAATCAATAATAATATATCAAGGTGTTGGTCTCGAGGAGTTAATTGAAACAATTTTGGAAGTTGGGGGTTAAAAGTATAAGTTTCGGAGTGGTTTGTAAATATTTATGAAGGCAAGGACTGTTTGGTAAATTATTGAGACTTAAATTGAAGTGATTTGGAGGCTAAGGGGCTGAATGGTTAGTTTTGGACCTAAAATGAAATGAATTTATGGAATCACGGGCTAAAGGGTAAATGTTGGATTAAAGCTGAAAAGATTGTGTGAGGAAGGGTTGATTTCAGAAATATGGACAAGTTGAAATGAAAAACGAGTTTAACGATATATCTTTTTCTTTCCCTCTCGTTGGAATATTGAAACCCTAACTTTACTATTTTACTATAGCAGCCACCATCTCATGTGAACCTTTCAGCTGCCGCCTCTCCTTCTCGTTCGTTTTTCCGATTAGACGAGGTCGCCAAGCGGCTATCTCGCCATTACAATGCAACCACAACATTGCTGTCGGCCGGAGATGTCATGGGCGGTTGGAAGAGCCACCAGAATCGAAGTTGAAGCTGGTTCGTCATGTGTGGGTTGAGAGCGAATGGAAAGCCATCGTTTAGGTAAACCGCAACCCACATTTCCCTCTCTCTCTCTCTCTCTCTCTCTCTCTCTCTCCCTCTCGTTATTTTTTGTGGATTTCGTCGAGTATAACGCTTGTGGTCATCGGTGGCCAAGATCTGCCGTTTCTGCTTGTTTTGATGACAACAATCTCCTAGTCGGTGATTGGGATACTTGTTCTCGTGTCGTCTATGTGTTTGAGTTGCTGCTACGAGACGAATATGTGGGCATGTGTATTTTTTGCTAGAAACCTACCGCCAGCATGGTCGCCTGCCACCGTATAGGTAGCTGTATGTGTCGTTTGGAGTGTGTGTGCGTGTTTCCTTTATGATGGGTCATTGATTTGGTGATTTGGTTGGACAAAAGTCAAGAAAAACCACCACCACCGTGAGGTGGTAGCTGCCGCCATGAGCCGCCGTCGACCACCACTGCCCGAGGTGGCAGTGGGTGGTGCTTGATATAGTGAAATCCTAATTGGCCCAATAGCTTAATATTGGGCTTAGTGGGCTTGTGATTAGGTTGAAAACCCTAATTAGGGTTTAGAAAGCCCCAATTTTGGAAAAATTTAATTTTGGATTGCCGGGACCCGCATTTGGACCAGTTGACTGAAGTTATGACTTATGTCGTTTCCATTGTATGTTGCCCTAGTGGAGTAATGGACTTAATGGATTAAGTGAGAATACTTAACCCTAATCGTCATTTCATGTGAAAACCCTGATTGGGTTGAGTTTGAGTTAGGCCTTTTTTGTTGGGCCTAGATGTTTGGAGTATTGATGGGCCATCCAAGAACAAGTATATAAACTACAATTTTGGAATTGGGCTTTAGGATAAGGCCCATTGGGCAGGCTTGGGCCCAATTGGGAAAATTGGGCCATAGATGGGCCATATATGGGCCTTAATGATGATGATATATTGGACTAGTGGACTGCCAGATGTTTGGGCCAGAATAAATGGTTGGGCCTTAAGTTAATACCATGTAGAGGTTTTGTCCCAATTTGGAAAATTAGGCCACAGTTGGGCCTTGGCTGATTATTTGACTTTTGGGCCTTAAGAGTATGAGTTTGGGCCTTAATCTTGGACCAAACTAGGTTAGGGGTAAAATGGTCCTTTTACCCAAGTGGGGATTTTAGAGTTATGCATAGGAAGCCAAAATGGTTATTTGGGTTTTGTTTGATGTTGACAGCTTGGGAATATGTCAGCCAGCAGCTCGAGATTCATTCGCGAAACATTAGCCGTGCGAGTTGAGTATTCCTTCAGTAGGAATTGGTCTAACGCACCAAGGCCAGCCTGTATATGTGATACATTAGTAACAGAGTGTAACATCCCAAAACTCATGGCCAAAAATTTCATTTTAAATTTAATTGAAACCACTTAGTAACTTTGCTCAAACATTGAAAAATATTCTACATAAACCACCCACGTACTCACAAACCACCCGCGTACTGACAAACCACCCGCGACCATTTTCACTTTATACGCTGAGCTTTCCCAGCCAGACACGTGCACGCATCCCTTACATGCATGGGACCTTATTGCCATTTTTCTTCATTAGGGACCAATAATGCCAACAACTTCAAGGTGGTGTAACTTCTTCATTCTAAGTCTGTTTCCAACGAACTTTATATCCACAAAAAGGTGGTGAGAAACCCTACACTCCCAGATCCACACCTAAGCCCTACAACCTTCCGAATAAGACCCAAGACCCATAAAAGGCCGAATCGACAGATTATGCTTATAACCTTGGCCTCCGAAGTCACAACCGAACACTTTCTAAACCGGGTGTTACAACTCTCCCCCACTTAAATTAGACTTCGTCCTCGAAGCCCTCTATAATACTCCATCTCAGAAACATATCACACATTAAGCGTGCGGCTTACCTCCTTCCTATCCTGAACGGTCTGATGAATTCCACGGGAGCAACACACATGATCCTGATGATACCACCGTCGCCCATACGTTATGCAGCTTTCCCAAGGTTGCTGAAACCGACTACTAAGACCTTCCAAACTGACGAGAAACATTCCTTACTGTCATGACGAGAACTACTTCTTATCTACCAAGATCTGAATTCAATAATGGTATGTCTCCCAGACGGCCCGCCTATGCTCACTAACTACCGTGCCAACACCAAAATGAATTCCTTGTCCATAACTAGTTGTAGCATACTAATACTTGACAGAAGGCTCAGATAATCCTTTGAGTAGAAGATTCATCCATGAAACGGTTAGACTCATACGAAAGTTACGCAATAGGGTCAAACCCATTATTCTGAGATTATTCAATCCTTCTGTAAGTGACTTAGTACCTTCGTCCGATGAGATAATCCTCGCACAAGATTCCTCCCATTACTCCCTTCTATCCGAACATCCTGCTGTCTCTTAACCAATTTCCGGATAAACTGAGACTACCTTACTCCCAACTGATCTATCATTACTTGGAATACCGGACTCCCACCGGTTACTGAACCCAAGCACAATCTATCAGTCGCTTCCAGCGACTTCTAAAGAAACTCCGGCTATCGAAACCACTCGATCCACACTGTCACTCACGGCTCCAACATTCCTGCTGATCCTCCCGATCATACTGTTTGACTACAAATTGCCAGCGAATCTACTACAAAAGGTGAATGCTACCAGAACTGTTGTAGTCTTACATCACTCCTGGTCTCTAACGACCTACCGCCTTCCGAATCCAATCATACTATGGCCTACTTACATCCGTGCGGGCTGACCTGCCCTGGTGTAAACTATCTAAAGAATCCCACAAGAGAGTCACGCATCTGATACATTCTCACTGCCGACTAAAGACTGGCGAATGCTACAGGCCACCCCACAGTCTTACTATACCAATATGCTGATGGCTAACTAATGAGTGCCATGGGCCACACTGCAATCTTACTATACCAATATGCTAATGGCTAACTGATGAATGATATGGGCCACCCCGCAGTCTTACTCTACTAATATACTAATGGCTAACTGACGAATGCTACAGGCCACCCCGCACTCTTACTATACTAATATACTAATGGCTAACTGACGAATGCTACGGGCTACCCCACAGTCTTACAACGTTTCTACTCTATCTGCCAATTAGTGAATCCTACGGGCCACCCCATAGTCTTACAACACTTCCACACTGTCCGCTAACTAGTGAATGCTACGGTCCACCCCGCAGATTGACAACACTTCTATATTGTCTGCCGACTAGTGTTGTGGGCCACCCCACACTCCTTCCGCATTCCCTATGCCACCTAATTACTGGTGAATGCTACGGCTACACCCGCAATCTTACAACACCCTAACACTGTCAACCAACCTTGCGAGTCCAACGACTACACCCAAAGACTTACAACACTCTAACACTATTTGTCAACCTTGTGAATGTTATGGCTACACCGTAGACTTACAACACCCTCTCATACTATCTGTCTACTAGTGAATGCTACAGAAATCCAGCATTCTTACGACACTTTGCATACCGGGTCGAACATGCGCTTGACCTAACACTCATCTGAACTCATGTCCTAACTGGAATCCCCAACCCTATTCCTTATGGCCTGCTATCATGTGACCCTGATGCATCAGTACTGCACTCATACCCATGATCGAAGCATCACGTTAAACCACAAAATCATCTACACCCTCTGGAAGGGTGAGAATCGGTGCCTCGCACAACCGCTTTCTGAGAGTCTCAAAGGTTGTCTGCTGCTTAGGCCCCCAATGAAAGGCCACCGACTTCATGGTCAGTCGGGTCAAAGGAACTGCAATCTCGGAGATGTCCTGTATAACTCTCTGGTAATAACCCGCTAGACCCAAGAAACTCCGAATCTTAGTTGGAGACCTCGGAATTTCCCATTGCATCGTGGTCTCTATCTTGGCCTGATCCACCAGAATACCCTTCTGGTTGACAAGGTGCCCAAAAAATTGCACCTCATGCAACCAGAACTCACATTTGGAGAACTTTGCAAAAAGTCTCTCCCCTCCCAGAGTCTCTAGCATCTCCCTCAGGTGCTACTCATTCTACTCCTCAGTCTTGAATAACCCAAGATGACGCTGTACTCTTGAAATCTGGTCCAGTCTGACACTTCAATCCATCTCCCATGCTGACAACTGGAAGCCTAAGTCTTCACCCTGGCTGATGAATCCTCGTTCTCACTTCCACTCTCACAACACCCCTGAACTCTAACCGAACACAACCCATGCGAGGAATGAAATTTTCTTGAACATCCAATGACCGAACACGCATGCGTCTAACACTCGCAACTGCCTCCACTATCTTCATGCTATCGTCCTTCCCTAGCCACGGTGGTGCCTTGAACCCCAAAGTTCATCCATAGACAATTGCCAACCATACCTAAAACATGATAGAACCACTGAATGCTGACTTCACTGAAGAACTATCACTCTAACCCTGACCGAGTATCCTCTAAGTAATACTCCTGCACATATCCCGAAAAAGATCTGAAATGATAACGGTACATGCAGAACCCACTGCACAAGATGTGTCCCTCTATGGGTTCATCAAGGACTTTTCGACATGCAGGATGGCATATATGATCCTTGATAACCTAGACCCTAGCAGAAAACCGACCCAAGATCTTACTTATCCAAACTCACTCACAATTCCTAAGCGATACGTATTCTCAACATCCATCTAGTAGCAGTAGAAGATGACATACCCGCAATATTTGGAGGAATCTTAATCACCTTTTGCTGACATGACCAACCCCACTACCCTATAGCAGCCTAAACCCTTGGAGCAACAAACTCCCTTGTGCACTTTCCCATACGTGCTGCACTGACTCCAGCCATGCTGGCCTTTCACCCGATGATCAGAAGTCATGGGTGTCTTCCCGACACCCTCTACTATACATACTTGGCGCAACCCTCTCTTCCTAGGGTGCTCCAAATTGATCTCGCATCTGCAAACTCTTGGAAATCATATCCTTTAGTGTCTGACACCCTGTCATGATCACTTGCCAATGGCAAAGATGCAACAACTAGAACATCCTCTGTCCCTAAACCGGGTCACAAACTCCTCCCAGAAGCTTCTCATATTCTCCAAGACTCTCACCAATTCGAGTATGGATCCTGTGCTTTCAGTAGTACGGGCCTAGTACTATCTTCCACACATATCCATACTTTTCTCAGCAAACCTCCTGAGTCCTCCAAGTCACACCCTCAAACTGATGCACCTAAGTCTCACTAAACTTCACTACTAACCCACTGAAACATATCCTAGGCTTTCCTAGGTTCTTAAACCCACCACTCCTCATCTGCTGAAAGACTCTTCATGATGCCAATTAACCACTAAATGAACACCATCACATGTGGCGAGGCTCGGATTATCCTTCGAGTAAAGGACTCATCCTTACAACGGTTAGACTCAGACGAGAGTTGTGCAATAGGGTCAAACCCAGCACTCTGAGATTATTCAACCCTCGTCACATGTGACTTAATGTATTCATCTGTAAATGAATACCCATCACTTGAATTCCCACAAAGCACAAAGCAAGCAACATTCAGACAAATAGGAAATCTAACCAACACACTCCAATAAAACCATTCTATCCTCTTATCAGGAATCGATACTGACATGAGATTCTAAGGCTCATACAATCAGGCATAACCTAAACAGGCTATCCTATTAGTGACTAATCAGTACTATCATGAAACTCATCAAGAATATACAACAGGCATATAAAGCATATTCCTAGATCCTTAGCCCTAATCTAGCATGCAGTTCTCATACACATACAGTAGGCATATAAGGCATCCTTCCTAGATCATTATCCCTAATCTAGCATGCAGTTCTCATAATCATACCATATCATAAAATAACATGTATGAGTATCATGGGGGAAAACTTACTTTAGCATCGGCTGAGTGCACGCATCGCACACCTTGTTCTTTTCAAAGTTCCCTTCTCTTTTCAAATTCTTTTCGAACTCCTTTTTAATAAATGATTCTTCTTTTGAAAATTTTCATACCAAGTCCTTAGTTTGACTCCAGACACACCCGAGAGTGTTCCCGAATCCCTCAAACCAAGACTCTGATACCAACTTGTAACATCCCAAAAATCTTGGCCAAAAATTTCAGTTTAAATTAAATTGAAACAGCTTAGTAACTTTGCTCAAACATTGAAAAACATTCTACATAAAACAATAATTAGAGTATTAATCCCAAAGATCATATAGTGTGGAGAATATAGTTTGATGCGCTGCGATTGCTCCGAGCTCCTTCGTTTGAAAACGTAAGTACCTGAAACAAAAGTTGAAAGTCGTAAGCATAAAGCTTAGTGAGTTCCCCAGATACCACATACCATACATATCAAATGATCCATACATGCCGTACATAACCATGAGCCATACATATATCATAAACAAATAAAATGCTATATGCCAAAACATAGTCTTGCCACTATGCCACGAGCCGCCACATGGTCTTTCTTGCCAAGACGGGGGCCACCCCTTGGGTCTTACACACAAGTTCCAAGAGCTGCCCCTTGGTCTTCCATGAAAGTATCACAAAGATAACTAGCATACACACTACTCTACTTAGCTAATGTGCATACAGTGTGCCAGGAGTCACCTCCTGGTCTTTTATACATACTGCCTAGGGTTAACCACCGGGTCTTCCTATAGTACATAAGCTAAATGGGCCGGCATTGGTGCCTTCGACCCATACAAACAGTGATGAGACTCACCTTGAATGCTAAAGCTCGCTGCCTGAACTTCCTAGCTGCTGCCCTGACGGTTTCCCAGACTAGCAATTACCAACACGATATCCAATTAGCAACTAGGTTCTAAACCATAATCCATAATTTGAGGTTAAATAACCATTTTACCCCTAGCCTAACAAGCTACATAATTACGGCCCAAGTCCAAAACCAATCAAGCCCAAAACTCTAAAATCCATAAAGGCCCGCTAATGGCCTAATTTGCTAAATTGGGCCCACTCCCTCTAATGGGCCTTACCCTAAATCCAAAATATTCTTATCACAAATTATCTGACCTCTGATGGCCCATTCAAGCCCAGTAGCTGATAAGTCCAAAGATCGGCCCAAACTGAGTCCCAATAACGCAAGCCCACTCTGACTGAGTACACCAGGCTTACTCATCTGTACGCAGGGCGTACATGCTATTTGACTTGTACGCTACGCATATAGGTTTGTACGACCATCGCACTCTCCTGTTAAGCCCTTTTTCCTCTAAGCACTTAATATTCCTTTCCAGAAGCTATAGTCACAAATCCAAGACCTGTTCCGAATAAGACTTGAGACCCATAAAATGCCGAATCGACAGATTATGCTTATACCACTGGCCTCCGAAGTCACAACTGAACACTTTCTAAACTGGGTGTTACACTGAGTGTGGGCAGGGCCCGTATCTCCTTATTGTCAGAGTATAGATATCAATCAGATTGTTGGATTGCTAGACTTGTTGTTTGTATGAGACTTGTATGTGTTGTTTAGGTATATGAGTGTGGGTGGGCCCGTATCTCATTATTATTCGAATGCGGGGGGGGGGGGGGGGGGGGGGGGGGCTGAATCTCATAGTAGCTGAGTGTAGGCAGGTCCCGAATCTCATAGTATTATTTGAGTATAGATATGTGACTGTTTGATAGCAGTAGATATACTTGTCGTCTGTGTGATACTTGTATGAATGTTAGACAACGGAGTGTGGGCAGGGCCCGAATCTCCTAGACATCAGAGTGTGGGTGGGGCCCGAATCTGCTAGACAGCGGAGTGTGGGCGGGGCATGAATCTCCTATATAGTGAAGTGTGGATGGGGCCTGAATCACCTAGAAAGCAGAGTGTAGGTGGGGCCCGAATCTCCTAGAGAGTGGTCGGGGTCGTATCTCCTAGTTGCATGTTATGTGTATGGTATGTGGTTGTTTGGGGAGACTCACTAAGCTTCGTGCTTACAGTTTTCAGTTTTGCTTTCAGGTACTTTGGTGTTCAATAGAGGAGCTCGGGATAATTGCAGTGCACACACCATTTGTTATAGCCTAGGACGTTTTTACTCTGATATAATTGACAGATGTTTATAATATTTCAAGATACACTACTTATGGTTTATTATGATGTTTAATATTATGGTTTTCTTAATGACTTAAAATGAAACTTTTGGACTATATTTTTGGGATGTTTAATAGAACCTCTGCAATTGAGGACTTATTGTGGCGACCATGATGCAAGCAAATTTTGTTCCATCATCGTAGTGTTTTATGTAGGAGACTAGTTATTCAGGAGTAGCAGTAGGTTCATTGATTTTAACGAGTTTCTCTTCAAGGACATATTATTTTCCCTCGAAGTGAAAAGCCATTATGATTTTACGCATTCAATCATTATATTTGGAGCCATCAAAAGTAACTTTGCAGACGATGGAGAGTAGGGAGAAACCCGAGATGTGGGTAGAAGATGATGGTGCAAAAGCATCAATAGGAGTAGACATCTATAGAGAAAAAGAATAATAGTTTTAGTTAGATGAAAATTATCCTTAATATTTAACCCATAATAAATTATTAAGGCTAGGATCCAAAATAACAATTCACAACTAAGAAGAGAGATGTTGTAATCTTATTGCAAATTTATGAAGGTAGGTAAAAGCAATTCACAAATTTCGAACTATGAAATTCCTAGATCTTTTGAGATTCATTAAATATATCAATGGCATGTTTAATAACATATTATGCTATTCTATTTGTGATCGGGAAACTAAGTATCATAAACGAGATGTAAATAACCATACAAATTAGCTTGACACTCTTGATGTCATTTATCATCTCATTTTAATGTGTCGGTTAACCACACATGCTCCATTAATCAACGATAACTTTTGAGATGCTCATTATTACTCTTTATAGTCATTATTAGTGTGCCGGTTAACCATGTGCGCTCCATTAACTACTATAAAGTGTAATATGAAATTTTATCGATCAGCATACTTTTCATATTTTCCTAAAGTAACTAAGAGTGGGACTTTATAAAGATGTTTAGTTACTTTTTATGTCATTATACTTATTAATGAAGTTATGTCCTATCAAATTCGTCCGTCTAACGACCCTCCACCATACAAAAGAGCAGTCGGTAAGAATGGATACCCAAAGGCGGTCATTTTAAAGGCCGCTTCCTTAAACTTCCCTTATAGTATGACTTGGTGAATAAGGCATACTAGTGATTTGACTAAGTTAATCTTTTATATATATATATATATATATATATATATATATATATATATATATATATATATATATATATATATATATATTAAGTAATTAACTTTTAATATATTATATATAAGGTGTTTTTTAAAAGTTTTGAAAAATACAAGGTTTAAATTAAAATTTTGAAGTTAAGGAATTAATTTAATTTAAAATAAATAATTACATTACAAATATTGAGTAATACTATTAATGAAATCATAGAAGGTAATCAAATTAACAAAAAAAACACATAAAGAAACATTTTCAAATACACATATATACACTCATATATCAAATTCATGCATATATATATATATATATATATATATATATATATATATATATATATATATATCAAATTCATATATACATATCTCCACACATATATCAAATTAGTAAACATATACATCAAATTCATATATCAAATTCATACATACATGCATAGACTATTATTAATGCACCTGTGGTTGTGGTTGTGGTTGTAGAACTAGAACTGAAAACGGTGGAGATGGCGGCAGTGGCGGTTGAGAATTCACCGGAAACAACACAGGCAGTAGTGGCAGTGCTTGGTGGTTGTAATGGGGAAATCTCTTTAAGACCACCAAAAGTAGTAAAAAAATGGAAACGAAAACAAAAAACGGTGGAAATCAGAAAGGAAAACAAACTTTGTCGGTGGAGAAGTACGTCGGAAACTCAGAACGTCGCCGGTGGAGCAAGTACGCCGGTGAGGAGCTTGAAATCACTCTGGTTGAAGAAGTGGGGTGCACCAGTGGTTAATAGTCGATGGAAGATGCAAAACGAGTCTCCAGTCGCCGGCAAAGCGTTGAAATCGCCGGAAGAACGAGATAGAAATGGAGTGGAGGTGGTACCTGATCTGCGATCTACTACCTGGAGGGGAACAAAAAGGCCACCTTTTAGGGGCGACGCCTTTACCGACACCGTTTAACCATTAGCGGCGACATGTTGGAGGGAAAACACACACCAATTTTTTCGTTAACCCCATCCATCGGATCAAGATGTAATCGTAGGGCCAGAACTTGATATGGAGGCATTCACACGGATTGCCGGTACCACTCTTTAGAGGCAACGCTATTAGCAGCGACGGGGACCTTTAGCGACAACAAAAACACGAATTGTCGGATGTCATCCCTAAAGGTACATGTCGTCCTTAATAGTGGCTCCCCTAAAAGTTATATTTCTTGTTGTGAAAATTATAATTCTAAATTCTAAATAAAATTAAAACTAAAAAAAGGTTTTATTAGTATGCTGAAAACCCAAAAATCATAAACCATGACGCGTTTAACTCTAACTTTAAATATTGAAAAATATATATATATATAATTTCATATATTATATAAAATCCAAAAGAAATATCAACCGTTTTTTTTAATGATAAGACTGTTGAGATAAATAGTCATTGAAATCGTATAGAAATATAATGCACTATACTGAAACCCATATTAAGAAAATATAAAATATTTGATAGATAGGAAAGAGCGAACGAAGATCATACTTTAAACTAAAATGAATAAAAAGAAATGAACATAACAGATCATACTTTAAACTAAAATGAATAAAAATAAATGAACATAACGTGGGCTGATGTGGAAAAAAGAAAAGCCATAATTATAAAATGAATTAATACTAAGGATACTTGATCTATTAAAACATTTTGTTAACGTCGAGTAAAAAACAACCATACATAATCAAACTCATTAAGTTTTTATATATTAAATACATTAAATAAAATTAAACTAAAAAAAACACCATCTAAAGAAACTAGATAATAAGTGGTAGTTGGATGAATGTTTGTTTGAATTGTGATTGTGATTTATGATCTTCGTAATAGTTTTATAAGCATAAAATAAGTGTATTTGAGTCTTGCAATAAATCGTCTCTTTGACATATGCAAATAGTTATCTTTTAACCAACCGTACACTTTATTTGTATAACTAATAGCATGTCCAAGATGTTGGGTATGTTTTCACAAACCTAGTTGTAGTTGGATGTTAGATATGAAACACTACTAGAAACTTGAGTTTCAGCTATGGATTTTGCTACGGATTTGTTTTCTAGCAAAATTTAGACTTATAGCTAGGGAATTACGACGGATCTACCATGTTTTTGATAGTTATTTTATTTATTTAACGTGTGGAATATTAGTGAGGCTTTACCGAGGGATCAGCTATGGATCTATCCCTCGCTAATCAGTCGAAAAATGAAGGGCCTTAGCTAGGGTTCAACGACGGATAAAAAATTGCGCCAGCCGGTATGCATTTAGCGAGAGAACATCGACGGAAACTATATTGTGGGTACGCGCGTTTTGTTTTTTCTATCGCCAATCTCTAGCTGAAATTGGCATAACCCAGTTCCATCTTCACGAAATGCATTGAAAATTCTGGTACGCGTTTCCCCTGGACTCTGGACATGAATTTTGAACAGATGATGGCATAGAAGTTCCTTCAATCTATTAACCCACTTCCATCTCACAATCTCTGTTTGAACAGATGACGATGACGGCACTACTCACCCAATTCCGGCAACCTCCGTATTTTTAAGCTGAAAGTATTCTTCCTTAGCTTTCGGATTCAGGTAAATCTCATCCCTATTAGGTTAGTTTTAGTTCAATTGCACAATATACTTTGTTAGGGTTTAATTTCTCATTTTTTCTTTTTCAATCAATGTCCCTCTTATCTCTCAGCATTATATACATGAATAACCTTGAAAGTTAGAATTAGAACTTGATTTAGGGCTTGATTCATCATAGTTTGTCATCCAATTTATGAGAATTTAAGGATTCAGGAACACCAGTAGCCAAAACCTTTAGGTTTTCCCCAATTCTCTTTCATATTTAGGAGGTGGTCTCTCTGATAAGTCCTATTCCCTTTTGAGGTCTTGAAGTTGATGTGGTCTCTCTGATAAGTGCTATTCCCTTATGAGGTCTTGAAGTTGATGTGGTCTTGAATCATGATGCTGACTTCTACTGCCAGTTGCTGCTTCACTTGGAGCCATGTTAAGGCCAGTTGTACTTGTCACAGGAGCAATAGCAGCATATACAGATTTTGAAGCCAACACTCTCATCTTCATGCATCTATCTCTCATCAAACCATGTTTCATCTTATGCCCTTGCATCCACACATTTTCACAGATCCTCTCAAGGGCACAGAATCATAATCTTCTTCTTCTACTTCATAGAAAATTACCAAAATACCCCCCGAAAACTTACACCATCCATTGAGAGACCAGTAGTATCAACACCTGAATGAAGCCCCATCATATATGGTGTAGGAGCATCAATATAGTCAACTCCACTGAAAAATAGCAACGGAATGTAGACATGCTGATTCACCACGCAAACAATCATATTCATATCAGATAACAATCCTATCAAACATCACACTATTATTAAATACTGCAGCCCCAGTCATATCATGTAATGTTACTTGGTTCAGAAAATTCCTTTAGTGGTGGTTTGGGTTTGTTAAAGCTATAATAAATCCATTTAATTCAAAATTCTATCATAGTTAGCAACGTGCTTCCATTAATTAGCACAGCCTATTTTGTGCTTTGGAAGATCCATCCATTAATTCGGTAGGATTTTCACAGAAAATACGATGTCAGGATTTGCATATATTATTCAAATTCAAACTCAATGTAGGGTAATAAGAAAATTTTCGAAAGTAGAATGTAGTAATTAATAGAAAGAAATGAATGTAGGATGCTATGATATATGAAACTACATTGCTATTTCTTGCGTTTATCCCTCCCTATTTTAGTTGATTAGTATGCCTATGATATCTTTTTAAACGTTTGAAAGACCCGCCCAGGTTGATGTATTAATAGTTAATTACTTGTTAACTCAAAGTTAAGTTAAGTTGCTGAAGATAATTGGATTGGACTACAGTCTACAAACTTTTTTTTATTTTTTTTCCCATGTTAAAACTTTATGTGCAACCTCCCAGAAAAAGTTAGGATAAGTCACACAGACAAGACAAGTTGAGATAGATAAAGCCTGCAAAAAAAGTTTACTTGCCACCGGAAAGGATAAATCAAATGGCATATTGCTTCGGAAGCAAGCGTTAGTAGAGAGTATCTGCATAAAACAAATAATTCACAATCATAAAACTTCTCTTTTACTTGATTAAGGCCTTCATTGTTTCTTTTTTTCGATTGTCTAGATAAATAATGTTGAAAAGATATTCGAGAAAATAAAAGGGAAGAATACATGAGGGCAAATTTGTAAAAAATTACAACTTTCTGGGATAACGAGTTTAGGCTTTAGGATTTGGGATTCCTTTTTAGGGTAAAGAGATTACCCTTGCTAAAATGCATGCACTAAAATAAAATCTTGTGCAAGACAAAGAGCAAGGCTCCTGAGTTTAGGTGTAATCCTTTCCCTGACTTTCTCTATTAAGTGGTTTTTAATTTATGGCATCAAGTGAAGTCAAAAGGACACAGAAACACTGATGACTGATATGTAGAGGTTAATGGATTAAGTCCATTAAGATAAAAAGAAACAGCAGAAAACACCATGGGGACTTAAACATAGTTGCAATTATTGCATATATACTCAAACTTTTACATTTCTTTACCCATCATTGTGTAATATCATCTTTTAACTAATACCCTACAAATATGTGATACCTTCTCTCCAACCTTATGGTTCACATAATGTTTTGGAAGGGATTATTAACATTTGTAGGAAATGGAATGGAAATTTGTATATATTTGTTGGTTTATAAATCCATTTTTTTAAATAACGTTGACCATTTTTTTAAGGACACTGACCTTCAACATTTTGAGCTCCGTTTTAGTGATCACCCGATTGTTTATCTTTACTTTTGTGTTTCCATTGCTAGCATTTTCCATGATTGAACCACCAAGTGACAGTTGAGGAGTAATTCTTTGAGGACAAGGCTTTGTTGTATCTTTTTGTTGAATAAAAATAAAATATACCTTTTTTGCCCTTGCTTCAGCCTTCCTCTGTTTTTCCCTCAGTTTCTTCTTTTGTGAAGGAGGCATTTTTGCTAGCTCATCATTTTCTTCAGTTGATTATTTTTTTATCATATGTTATATCAAGTTGGTAGTCACATTGTAACTAAATTCTTTATAATATGAACTGTGATTTATATTTGATTAAACATATAATTAAATCCCAATACCCTTAGCAACAGTGCCTGCGGTAAAAAAAATTAATAATAATAAAAACCTTCTTTTTTTATCCGTTATCTGCTTCTCCTTTTTACTGTATATCTTTATTGATTTGTGATCCCCTTTCCTAAAATGAAGAATTGAATTGATGTGGGACTAATAAAAAAACAACCAAGTACATATTAAAAGTGGCATGACTTAGGAAGAGTTAAGTTTTCTTGGTTATGAGTTTGGCCACAACATTTCTGTTATTGACATTTGTAGCCCCTTATAAATTAAAAACTTTTGCTCCATTATTTTAGGAGTTGTCACTTTTGTTCCCTGAAACTTCATGGGTAGCCAATTAAAACCCTCTGACCCATGCAAAGCATGGGTCACTCCACTAGTTGAAATTAAAATTAGGTACAAGAAATTAATATATATATATATATATATATATATATATATATATATATATATATATATATATATATAATTATTTTTTTTTGAAAAGATTGTATAGTATTACATTAGATAACAAAAGATATGCAAATGACACTTTAGGTCCCTGTAGTTTTAATATTCCGGAATTATATTTTCGTCCCTGTAGCTTAAAATTTTAGGAATTACACTTTAGGTCCCTGTAGTTTAAAGCAAAAGACACTTTTGGTTCCTATAGTTCTAGTTTTCCAGAATTATCTTTTTGGTCCCTGAAGCTTTTAGTTTGCAGAAATTACAATTCTTGTCCTTGTAGTTTTAATTTTCCAAAATTACATTTTTAGTCGCTATATTAATGGAATGGAATGAACCATTCTATTCCTTATTTCATGTTTCTGTTGTTTCATATTTTTTTTGCTATAATAGGAGGCTTATGAAAGTGCTATGGTGGCTAAGTTTAGTGATGATACTAGTTGCCACCTCATCTTGGATAATGAAACATGGTGTGATGTTTCCGGAGGAGTCAAGAAAGGAAGAATATATGGATTCGGATCTGTGTCTGATCCAACGAGCTTTTTGGAAGGAACATCTAGTACAATAACATCCCAAGAGGTACTTTATAAAGATTTCCTATCATATCATTGTACTTAGAAAGTTTCCTATCATGGCATTATACTTATAAAGTTTCCTATCATGGTATTGTACTTACAAAGTTTCCTATCATGGCATTGTACTTACAAAGTTTCCTATCATGGCATTGTATTTTAGGTTGTCTATGAACGTGTACGAAACGAGATGCGTGGGGAAATGGATGCTAAAGCTGCAGAAATGGAAGCTAAACATCAACAAATGTGTGAGGAAATGGATGCGAAAGCTGCAGCAATAGATGTCAAACAACAACAAACTGATGCAAAATATGAAGCAATGGAGAAGATGTATGTAGCCTTGCAAAATATGATGAGAAATTGAAAATTAGAGGTAATATGATGTTAACCTTTAGTATTTGATGTTTTTGAATGACTTGTTAACCTTTTGTATTTGATACTTTTGATTGTTTTGAATAATGTTTTATAGGAATGTGAACCGAAGATGATTGGATGGACATGAAATGAAGAGAGCATCTAAAATGTTATTTTGAAGTTAAACCTTTGGGAGTTTGATGTTATATGGATAGTTTTGGTTTTGGATGTTTTTTGAATGATACTTTGGTAAACTTTGATAGTTTTGGTATTGTAATGTTTGGTTGCATTGTTATTTGATGTTTTTTAGCATAAAAATTTGATGATTGTAGTATTTTTTTTCTTTTAGAATCATAATAAAAAAATGATATTACAAGTTCGCGTCGGATTGGTGAGAATAAAAAAAGTATTTTAATGCATCAATTTTGCGAGGGATTAGCTACGGAAAAAATATCATGTCTAAAGTTTGCGACGGATCAGCGACGGAACAAAAAAAAATTAATGTATAAATTTTGCAAGGGATTAGCTATGGAAAAAAACCATGTCTAAAGTTTGCGACAGATTAGTGACGAAAAAAAAAGAAATCAATATATGAATTTTGCAAGGGATTTGCTACGGAAAAAAACTTATCACTGAAATTTTGCGACAGAAAAGCGACGGAATGACTTTATCAAATTTTGTCGCTAATGCCCTGAGTAAATGTGTTGAGTGACATTTAGCGACGGATATTCTGTCGCTACATTTGTCGCAAGGAAAAACCTCTCCGTCGCTAAAACCCTCGCTGAGAAATTAGCCACCTATTAATTACCTATGGAGTGAGTCCGTCCCTGATCCATCGCAAACAACATTTAGCGATGGAATAGCGACGGATACTTCCGTCTCTAAAACCCATGTTTCTAGTAGTGAAATTTGATTGAGCTTTTTTTGTTTAAAATTTAAAGTTTTAGTTTTGTATATCCGAAAAAAAACAAGGTTGTAAAAATCGATCGACGTTAGATAGTTAGTGGACTAGGGTTAAGTGATTAATCGGCTAGGCAGAGATTAATCGGGGACCATTAATTGCTAATTTATTAGATTTTAAAAAATTAAATAGGAGTAATATAATATAAAAGTTCATAAATACCACTAATATCATAACAAAATAGGTTAATATGATAAATACAATACTGATCATACCTCAAATGTTTCCATTGAGATATAACTTCCTCAAAGTGTTAAAATTGCATCGGGTTCTACTGTTTCAGTCTTTTTGTATGCATGGATTAATCGCTAGGCGCTCTCTAATCGGTCGAGTAGCTCCTAGGGATTAATCGGAGATTAATCGGGATTTTTACAACATTGGAAAATAGTAAGGTTTTTTTTTATTTTTTATTTTTAATTTCATATTGTTTTTTAAAAATCTAAGAACTAAAAGAATCCAAAAGCTCTCAAAAATTTGTTATCGAACATATCCTTCATCTACGAGTACAAAAACAGTATTTATATTATTACTGTTGGAAAATCATGTAGAAATAACAAGCGAACTTAGTTAAACTTCAAAAGAATTATAAGGTAGACGAAGAAGTGAGGCAAGAATGAAATTACTTGAAAATGTAAAGTTTTAAAGGAAATCTAAGAGTAAGATTGAAAATGGAAGATGTGCAAAATGAGTACGCAATTTGGGTTTTGTTAGGAACCAAACTCATATGTTTATGTTGTTAAATTAAATTTTAATTATTGTAACATGCCTCTTATATGTTGAGAGTCTTATATGTTGAGAGTAAGACATACTAAAGCTGAAAACCAAATGAAAATAATTATGGTCCATATCTCATGTTCAATATATGATTCAAATGTTTTTTTTTTTTTTCTTTTTTTTTTTTTTTTTCCTAGCATATCATTTATATATACTTGATTGAATAACTTACAACTTTGCATATCATTGTAAATTAATTTTATGAATTTATATACTTGATTGAATATCATACAACTTTTAATATAAGAAATGGTAACAACGCCTTAGGTAACATGTATGTAGAAAATCGTACACCATGGAACCTCGAAATGTCCAAATAGATGCCGACTCCAAAAATGCAACTAATTCATATTTGTCATTTGATAAATTAAAATAATGCACCACCATGAATGTCCAAACAAACGCTGATTTGCAAAATGCAACCACCCCATGTTTGTCTTTCGATTAATTAAAATAATTAGCCATTATTCATCCATGTGCAACCCATAGTTCTATAAATACCACATTTCAAAGAAGCAAAATTCAAAACAATTTAAAGAGTGATTTAATATCATGGCAGTTATAACTTCTGAGTTCGAGATTGCATCTTCCCTCCCAGCTTCCAAATTTTTCAATGCCTATCGCGACTTTAACAACATTGCACCAAAGGTCGATCCAGAAACATACAAAACCCTAGTGGACATCGAAGGTGATGGAGGCGCTGGAACTATCAGGGACATCTCTTTTGGCGATGGTTAGTAAGATCTAAATAGATTTTTATGTACTCTTTGAAATTATTTTAATGTTTGACTTGTATTTTGTTTCTCTTTATCCAATTTACTGTGGGATAACACAGGCGTCCCATTTACAAATGGAAAGTTGAAACTTGACGTTGTAGATAGCAACAACTTTAGTATTATATACACAATCTTTGAAGGAGACATCTTGATGGGACAACTAGATTCGATGACTCATCATGTGAAGTTTATACCTTCACCTGATGGAGGATGTGTATACAAGCCTACCGTTGTGTATAATTGTAAAGGTGAAACTCAGCTTCCGGAGGAAGCTCTCAATATGGTAAAAGAAGGATTCAAAAAAACTTTCAACGCGATTGAGGGTTTTATCCATGCAAATCCTCAAACTTATTGATCAATGCTATATATGGTGTGTCATGTTCTTGGTTCAGTAAAAATAAAACGAATTTTAGTCCCGTTATATTTTATATATGTACTCGGCTTGTTTGATATTTTATTTTCTTGTAATGTGATTTTTAAATATATCAAGAATCCCTTGCAAACATGTCTATGTAAACAATTTCTAGGATGTGATATGCATGTTATGAGCATTAATTTTACCATCATGCATGCAGAAATGATAGTTGCAAACCACAAAAGTCCATTCAATTTGCATTCTAGTGAATGAGAATTTTTATTGAGATAACCACCAGTTTTGAAATGGTTGCAAATCGATGAGATTGTAGAGAGGGAGGTGAGAAACAGTGGTTGATAACTGCTTGACATTTTGCTTTGAGTTACATTCATTATAATAAGCCATGCGATTTTTGTTAGAGATCTACCTGATGATACCTGACGCAACCTTTTTGTCTAAGAAGAGAAAACTGAACAGAAAAGGAAGGAAGGAAGAAGACTAGAAGAGAACAGGGCAAAACAGGGGAAGAATGAAAAAAACGCTAGCTGTGAAATACTTGCTGGAAAATATACTTTTATTGCTGACTACTTGATTAAATAAACATAAAACAATACCCTTATTTATACTATAACAGATGGTATCCTAAACTAACACAAATAATGCTTAAAAGGAAAGTTTCCATAAAAATTTCCAAAATGCCCCTGAGGCCTAATTCCTGAATTACGCCAAAAATTTCAAGTAAATGAGATTTTCTGTTTTGCAGCTTTTTTCTTACATCTTTTGTGACGACTGAAGAGTTTTCGTAAGTCAATTGAGATTATACGAAAGTTGAAAGAGATGGATGGATTTAACCAAGAAGAAGAATTGAACTTTATGAGATTTGTTTTCTCGTACTTCCAAGAACCTGTGTCTTATATACTTCTATAAATGATAATTGATTTTGACCTTTTATCTATCATTCAACCAGAAATAATAAGATTTGACCTATTTGTCATGTGTGAGAGTCTCGACAAGAGTGCTTCAGTTAGATATATCCAAGAGCGAATCCCAAAATATTGACTAACAAATTTTGTTAGTCTATATGTTAAGTGGCACTTAAAAAGGCTAAACAAATTCATTTTGTTATTCAGACTAAAAATCTATACATCATTTGCTTCTAGAAACACCATCAGACTCTTGGTGTAGAGAGTATCGACATTTTGATGTTCCTTCATCACCTCCTCACCAAGCTCTATACTTCGTCGCCGGCCAGCCTCCCTACATCGGAGCGTCGGTGCAGACCAGCACCGCCCCATAGGTAAACATCTCATCTTTTTTTTTTTTATCTATCTTTGGATTGGAGAGTACCAGATGTGAACCTTCATATGTTTAATCTTATTTTCTATCTTCTGATTTTCGAGCATGGGATTTAGGAGCACCATTTCATATATAAAGTTTTAATTAGAAATTCTAATTTTAATATACATTTTGTGTAATTTTTAATTTTGTGTAATTATTGTTTAATTTTGATTTTCTACAACATATTATACGTTTTTATAACTATTTATCAATTCCATCCATCACAGTATATAATGGCGGGGTAATTTTTTTTTTCATTATTCAGCACAGTTAATCAGATGTACAATTAAACATGATTTATTTCTCAGTCAGTAAACTTTCCCAGATCGTACTTTCCCTGGCAACAACTATCAATAGGGCCCTAAGATCACTTATTCTTCATGGACCAAGCTATTTTGTTGTAACATCCCAAAAATTGTAAGGTCAAATTTTCATTTTTAGTTCAACCATAAACATCATTTAATCATTTCAATCATTCAAAACTATATTAGACTAAAATAGTTATCATAATACAATTTCCAAACTCATAGAGTGCAGACACATGGGTGGATGCGTTACGATCAAATCATACCCTTCCGTCGCGAACTGAGATTACGTGAAAAACATTTTAAACATAAATCGTAAGCACAAAGTTTAGTAAGTTCCCCAAAATATCGCATACCATAGATATATGCCAGCTCGAGGTTCTCTCAGGTCTATTTCACCCCCGATTCTATTTCAACTCATGTGTCGGCCCAAGGCCATGCCAGGTATATTTCACCCTCGGGTATGTTACACCCCTGAGTCTATTTCAACTCATATGTAAGCACTAGGTTGTACCGAGTCTATTTCACCCCACACACATATAAAAACAGGCACACAAGCATATAACGCATACAACATGAGTCACAAAGGCTACAAGCACATAACATATCCTAGTGTTCTATAGTATAGCGAGCAACCTCACCTCAGTCCGCGGACAATCCAAAAAATGCTCGAGCTATTAGACTGGAAAATCTCCATGCTAACCAATCAAGTAAAATCATGATCAATGATCAGGTCATAACCATAATCGGGACTTAATTCACTAATCCCGACTCCTAGGGTAAAAGACTATTTTACCCTTCCCCTTAATTGGCCCAAAGACCAAGGCCCAAACTCAATGTCTCTAAAAGCATAATAATCGACCCAAATCCAGAAGACACCTAAGGCCCAGTACAGGTCCATCCATAAAGGCCCAACCAAAAGCCCAAAATGTCAACTATCTATCCTCACGTCATGACCAGTCCTTGGTCACGTTGTTAGATTTCACTCTGTCCGATTCCATCTTATCCTGACTCAACTCAGTCAACTCGGACATGAAAATTCACTAGATAGGCTATAGGCCTTGTGAGGCGGTCCAGTCAGGCTGGCAGCCCCTAGAGCAGTTTGGATAGGCTATAAGCCCTGCAAGGCGGTCCAGTCATACTGAAGGCTCGTAGAGCGTGCCAAATCGGCTGTAGGCCCTACGAGTTGATTCAATCAGCTTGACAGCTCATATCTGTATGCTTGTTTGTTATGTGGTGTGTTGTTACTTTTGGGAAACTTACTAAGCTTTGGCTAACAGTTTTAGTTTATGGTTTATGGAGCTTTAGTGGATCATGGGAAAGCGAAGGCATGATCATGAACAACTTCCAGTTTTATGTAACTTGGCCTTGGGAAAACTCTAATTTCAAATAATGTTTTTGAAACAATGACTTCTTCTGAAAACAATGTTGTTAAATGGTTGATTTTGAAAATTTTAAATTTCTTTGACTTTTTGGAGTATTATAATTTTTCAAGCCATGAGGGACTCGACCATTCATACTTCTCTTGATGAGCTCTCTTGTGGTACTTTTCCACAAGGTCATTGTTCATCTCAAAAGGCCAGTAGTCCTTATAGAATGTAACATCCCGTTTATGAAATAAATAAATAGACAAATTAACGAATGACTAGTAGCCCTAAAAATAAATAATAATATAGCAAGGTGTTGGTCTCGAGGATTTAATTGATACAATTATAGAAGTTGGAAGTTAAAAGTGTAAGTACTGTAGTAGTTTGTAAATATTTATGAAGGCAGGGACTGCTTGGCAATTTATTGGGACTTAATTTGTAGAGATTTGGGAGGCTAAGGGGCTGAATGGTAAGTCTTGGACCTAAAATGAAATGAATTTATGGAATCGGGGGCTAAATGGTAAATGTTGGATTAAAGCTGAAAAGATTTTGTGATGAGGGGCTGATTTCGGAAATATGGACAAGTTGAAATGAAACACGGGTTTAACCCCATATCTTTTTCTTTCCCTCTCGTTTGAATATTGAAACCCTAGCGCTACTATTCTATTACAGCCGTCACCATCTCATGTGAACCTTTCAGCCGCCAACCATCCTTCTCGTTCGTTATTCCGATCAGACGAGGCCGCCAAGTGGCTACCTCGCCATTAGAACGCCACCACAACACTGTTGCAGGCCAGGGACGTCATTGACAATTTGAAGAGCTACCGGAATCAAAGTTGAAGTTGGTTCATCATGTGTGGGTTGATAGCGAGTGGAAAGCCATCGGTAAGGTAAACGGCAACCCACCTTTGCTCACTCTCTCTCATTATTTTATGTGGTTGACGTCGGGTATGACGACTATGGTCGCCGGTGGCCAAGAGCCGTCCTTTTTGCTTGTTCCGACGACAACAACCTCCTAGTTTGTGGTTGGGAGCCTTGTTCTCATGTCATCTATATGTTTAAGTTGCTGCTATGAGCAAAATACATGGGTATGTGTACTTCATTGCTAGAAACCCACTGCCACTACCTCATGGTAGTGGCTGCCATCGTTTTCTGCCACCCATGGCTGCCTGCCACCGCGTGGGTGGCTGTATGTATGTCGTTTGGTGTGTGTGTGTGTGTGTGTGTATGCACATTTCCTTGATGATGGGTTGTTGATTTGGTGATTTGGTCGGAGAAAAGTCAAGAAAAACCACACCACAGTGAGGTGGTGGCTGCCGCCGTGAGTAGCCATCGGCCACTACCGCCCGAGGTGGCAGTGGGTGATGCTTGAGATACTAAAAACCTAATTGGCCCAATAGCTTAATCTTGGGCTTAGTGGGTTTGTGATTGTGTTGAAACCCTAAGTAGGGTTTACAAGACCCTAATTTTGGAAAAAGTTAGTTTTGGATTGTCGGGACCCGCGTTTGGACCAGTGGACTGAAGTTATGACTTATGTCGATTCCATTGTATGTTGGCCTAGTGGAGTAATGGACTTAATTGGTTAAGTCCTTAATAGGTTAAGTGAGAACACTTAACCCTAATCGTCATTTCATGTGAAACCCCTAATTGGGTTGAGTTTGAGTTGGGCCTAGATGTTTGGACTATAGATGGGCCATCCAAGAAAAAGTATATGGACTAGAATATTTGATTTGGGCTTTAGAATAAGGCCCATTGGATAGGCTTGGGCCCAATTGTGAAAACTAGGCCATAACTGGGCCATAATGATGATTAGATATTGGACTAGTGGATTGCCAAGTGTTTGGGCCAAAATAAATGGTTCGGCATCAAGTTAAGACTATGAATAGGTTTGGGTCTTGGCTGATTATTTGACTTTTAGGCCTTCAGAGTATAAGTTTGGGCCTTAATCTTGGACCAAGCTAGGTTAGGGGTAAAATGGTCCTTTTACACCAAGTAGGGATTTTAGAGTTATGCATAGGAAGCCCAAATGGTTAATTGGGTTTTGTTTGACAGCTTGGGGATATGTCAGCCAGCATCTCGAGATTTATTCGCGGAACTTCAGCAGTGCGACGCGAGTTTTCCTTTAGTAGGAACGGGTCTAAGGCACCAAGGTCGGCCCGTATAGGTGACATGTTAGTAGCTGAGTGTAGGCGGGGACCCATATCTCATTAGTGCCAGAGTATAGATATCAGTTTGACTGTTGGATTGTTATACTTGTTGTCTGTGTGATACTTGTGTGTGTTGTTTATGTATATGAGTGTGGACGGGGTCCGAATCTCATAGTAGCCGAGTGTGGGTGGGGCCCGATTGTCATAGCATTATTTGAGTATAGATATGTGATTGTTTGATAGGATTTGATATACTTGTCGTCTGTTTGATACTTGTATGCATGTTAGACATCGGAGTGTGGGCAGGGCCCGAATCTCCTAGACAAAGAAGTGTGGGTGGGGCCCGAATCTCCTTGACAGCAGAGTGTGAGCTGGGCCTGAATCTCCATTAGAGTGGGTGGGGCCCGTATCTCCTAGTTGCATGTTATGTGTATGGTATTTGGTAGTTTGGGGAGACTGACTAAGCTTTGTGCTTACAATTTTCAATTTTGGTTTCAGGTACTTCGGTGTTCAAAAGAGGAGCCCGGGATGATTGCAATGCACACACCATTTTTTATAGCATGGGATGTTTTTATTATGATATAATTAACAGATCTTTATAATATTTCAAGATACACTACTTATGGTTTTATATGATGTTTAATATTATGGTTTTCTTAATGATTTAAAATGAAATTTTTGGACTGTATTTTTGGGATGTTTCAAGTTGGTATCAGAGCCTTGGTTTGAGGGATTCAGGCACACTCTCAGGTGTGTCTGAACTCAAACTAAGGAATTGGTATAAAAATTTTCAAAAGAAATTCATTTTTATGAGAAACATTTTTAAAAGAGAAATGAACTTTGAAAAGAGAAAAGGTTGTGGTGCATGCAATCAACTGAGCTCAATTAAGTACTCTCAAATTACCCAAACACGTTATTTTGATATAATATGATTATGTGATCAGCACGCTAGATTAGGGCTAAGGATCTTGGAAGGATGCCTTGTATGCCTGCTTTATATGTATGAGAATTGCATGCTAGATTAGGGATAAGGATCTAGGAATAATGCCTTGTATGCCAGTTGTATGAGCTTTTGAGCAGTATGCTAGTACTGATTAGTCAATAATATGATAGCCAGAGTAGAGTATGCTTGATTATGGTTACTCAATGCTCGAATGTTGCTTGCTTTGTGCTCATAGGAGTCCTAGTTATCTTTACTTAACTAGTAAATGAATACGCTAAGTTACATATTACAAGGACTAAATAATTTCAGAAGGTTAGTTTTAGCCCTATTGCGCAACTCTCGTTTGAGTCCTAACTGTTGTAGGTAAAGACTTCTCATTCGAAGAATTATCTGGTCTGAGTAATATGTAATTGTATTCACGAGCTAGTTAGGGAAATGTAGCGGGGACTTCTTATGCAGCTGATGGCGGAGAGTAGGTCAGAGATTTCCCTAGGGCAATCCTAAGAAGAGATTAGCACGTGAAACAATGGTAGTAGAAGGGACTTGGTGGATTCAAGGCAATTCTTGAGGAAAGTACGGATAGATGTGGAAGGTAGTATGGGCTCGTACAACTGAAAGTAGAGGATCTGTACTCAAATCAAGAAGGGCTGGGATAAAGTCGGGGAACTTGGAGTGTGTGAGATCCTTCGAGTTATGATGAGCATGCAGATTGTTGTTATGGATGCTTCGAACATGGTGGCGTTATATGATAGGCCAGTTAGCAGTACGTATGTCGGTAAGAGATATGGTTCGGGCTCGGGATCCGGGCAGCTTGATGATCAGAGGTGGGTTATACACCTTGTCTTCAAAAGAGTTGAGTACATGATTAGACCGTTGTGGAGGTTTCGCGAGCCGTACACGAGAAGTTACCCGACATCTTTGGGCGTGTCGCTGATATAGTGACCGCTAAGTTCCCGGGTCAGACATCAGTTGTTCAGATGGTCGATAGGGTAGTCAAGGTAAGAACATGAGATTAATTTAGATAGGCAGTTAGGAAAGAGGGAACGGGATCATGGTCTGAGATGTCGACTTGAGCAGTCAAATATGACTGCAGCCAATATCGACTTGTGGGGTCGTATTGATTGAATGAAAGATGAAGAAGCCAGTTCAGTGTTTCAGGCAGTTCAATGCATCAGTCAGTTTAGTGTTGTAGGCAGTTCAGTGTTTCAGGCAGTTCAGTGCATTAGTCATTATAGTACTTCAGACAATTAGTGCTTCAGTCAGTTCATTTTTGTAGGCAGTTCAGTGCTATAGCGTTCAGTGTTCCGGATAGTTAGTGCTTCAGCCAACTCAGTGTTTTAGGTAGTTCAGTGCATCAGTCAGCTCCATGCTTCAAGCAGTTAGTGCTTCAGTCAGTTTAGTGTTGTAGGCAGTTTAGTGCTTTAGTCAGTGTTAGTGGTTGGGATATATCTTCAAGAGATGAAAGATGCCATTTGCATACCGTGGATCATTAGTGGTTAATAAAAGGTTGTTCCCTATTGGCGAGATTCAGTATTATCTTAGTTTGTGGATGGGATCGGTTCAGGGGTATTATGTGGAAGGTCTACGGTCAGGGTTCCGTAGGACGGTTCATCGTCAGGGTTCAGTAGTTTTAGTAACCGTTATTGATTGGCTGTTGAAAACGCGAAGGAAATGG
The DNA here is from genome assembly GCF_002870075.4 of Lactuca sativa. Lineage (NCBI taxonomy): Eukaryota > Viridiplantae > Streptophyta > Magnoliopsida > Asterales > Asteraceae > Lactuca > Lactuca sativa. Next base: position 53,432,955 of record NC_056623.2, read on the forward strand.
CTCGTTGCTAAGGTATGGATTGGAGCAACTGACTTTTGGTCTTCGAGATTTAAGTGTGGTACCATTTCAAGAGGAAAGGGCTACAGGATCCGCTGGAACTCGGGGAGTGCTCCGTCAATATCTAGGAGATATGTTGATTTAGCATTGGCTGTTTTGGAACACTAGCAGTGGTAAGTTTTGGTTTCTAGAAGATAGATCGGTGGATGGTAAGAAGGATTGGGAATCCTTTCCAGTTTTGTGTGATGTAAGATGTTAGTTGAACCCAAGTGGGGGAGAACCAGCCAAACGTTCGGGACCAGAAGTGGGCGTGAGACTAGAATGAGTTTGCATCCCCATCAGGGAGGAAGACAACCAAGCTGTTGTATGGAATGAGGATAGTGTGAGATGGAAGTTTGGAAAACTTGCCAATAATGAGATCATATTCTCGAAATGCTTGAGAGCAGGCCTTAGAGATTCAGGTTGGGGATTTCAGTGAGGACATGAGTTCAGTTTGGGATGCTAGGTCAGGTGTATGCTCGAATTTGGATGTGTTCGCTAGGGTAATCAGCGGTAAGACTGTGGTCAGCGGTTGAGTTAGTATGGAAAGTGATGTAAGACTACTGGATAGCTGTAGCATTCATTAGCACCCAGACAGTGTGGGAAGTGTTGTAAGATTGTGGGACAACTGTAGCATTCTTCATGTGATCAGATAGTGTTAGAAGTATTATAAGTCTACAGGTGTAGTCGTAGCATTCACAAGGTTGCAAGATAGTTTTAGAAGTGTTGTAGCCGTAGCATTCACAAGTTTATTCAGATGAGTTAGGCCCGAGTGGGTCAGTTCTTAGGATCGTGGGAAGGCCACAACGTGATTAGAATCAGGAAAGGGTAGGTTGAGCACCCATATATGCTCGGCAACGCTCTGTCGATTTAGACTAAAAGGGGTAGGTCAAGCATCCATATATGCTCGACATTAGCTGGTTGAATCAGACCGAAAGGGAGGCCAACACTCAGATATGCTTGGCAGTGCTAGATTCCTAGGATGTTATGCGAAAATGATTTAGTTCTAGTGGGACCCAAGGGTGAGGCCCGTATAATTATTGCTATGCAAGTGGGACTTGGTATAGACTGTTGGGTCAAGGCATGGGATAGGAGATCCCCGGATTTATAGGGCCGAGATTGACAATGTGGATAGGGTAGTTTTGGTAGCCGAAGTTTTCTTCGAAAGTCGGGGGAAGCAACTGAGAGCGTATTCATTACTTCAACGACTAGTTGGGAATCCATTATTCCAGTTAGTTGGCAGATAAGTTGGGACATGGGAGGTCTCGACTCATTCAGACAGTGGATAAGAGATAGTAGGATGTTCGGGCAGAAGTTGTGATAAGAGAATTCCTGCGTGAAGCAGCTAGTATGCTGAGGGATGCCAAGTGGGGGAGAGTTGTAACATCCCGTTTATTAAATAAATAAATAGACAAATTAATGAATGAATAGTATCCCTAAAAATCAATAATAATATAGCAAGGTGTTGGTCTCGAGGAGTTAATTGAAACAATTTTGGAAGTTGGGGGTTAAAAGTATAAGTTTCGGAGTGGTTTGTAAATATTTATGAAGGCAAGGACTGCTTGGTAAATTATTGAGACTTAAATTGAAGTGATTTGGGAGGCTAAGGGGCTGAATGGTTAGTTTTGGACCTAAAATGAAATGAATTTATGGAATCAAGGGCTAAAGGGTAAATGTTGGATTAAAGCTGAAAAGATTTTGTGAAGAAGGGCTGATTTTGGAAATATGGACAAGTTGAAATGAAACACGGGTTTAACCACGTATCTTTTTCTTTCCCTCTCGTTGGAATATTGAAACCCTAACCCTACTATTTTATTTTAGCCGCCACCATCTCATGTGAACCTTTCGGCCGCCACCCTCATTCTCGTTCGTTTTTCCGATTAGACGAGGACGCCAAGCGGCTACCTCGCCATTACAATGCCACCACAACATTGTTGTCGGCTGGAGACGTCATGGGCGGTTGGAAGAGCCACCAGAATCGAAGTTGAAGCTTGTTTGTCATGTGTGGGTTGAGAACGAATGGAAGTCATCGGTTAGGTAAACCGCAGCCCACATTTCCCTTCTCTCTCTCTCTCTCTCTCTCTCTCTCTCTCTCTTGTTATTTTTTGTGGATTTCGTCGAGTATAACGACTGTGGTCGTCGGTGGCCACGATCTGCCGTTTCTGCTTGTTTTGACAACAACAACCTCCTAGTCGGTGGTTGGGATCCTTGTTCTCGTGTCTTTTATTTGTTTGAGTTGCTGCTATGAGACGAATATGTGGGTATGTGTATTTTTTTTCTAGAAACCTACCGCCACCACCTCATAGTGGTGGCTGCCATCGTTTTCTGCCACCCATGGCCGCCTGTGACCGCATAGATAGCTGTATGTGTCGTTTGGAGTGTGAGTGCGCGTTTCCTTTTTGATGGATCGTTGATTTGGTCGGAGAAAAGTCAAGAAAAACCACCACCACCGTGAGGTGGTGGCTGCCATCGTGAGCCGCTCTCGACCACCACTGACCGAGGTGGCAGTGGGTGGTGCTTGATATAGTGAAACCCTAATTGGCCCAATAGCTTAATCTTGGGCTAAGTGGGCTTGTGATTGGGTTGAAAACCCTAATTAGGGTTTAGAAAGCCCTAATTTTGGATAATTTTTATTTTTGATTGTCGGGACCCACATTTGGACCAGTGGACTGAAGTTATGACTTATACCGATTCCATTGTATGTTGCCCTAGTGGAGTAATGGACTTAATGGGTTAAGTGAGAATACTTAACCCTAATCGTCATTTCATGTGAAAACCCTGATTGGGTTGAGTTTGAATTAGGCCTTTTTTTTGTTGGGCCTGGATGTTTGGAGTATTGATGGGCCATCCAAGAACAAGTATATAAACTACAATTTCGGAATTGGGCTTTAGGATAAGGCCCATTGGGCAGGCTTGGGCCCAATTAGGAAAACTAGGCCATAGATGGGCCATAGATGGGCCTTAATGATGATGATATATTGGACTAGTGGACTGCCAGATGTTTGGGCCTAAATAAATGGCTGGGCCTTAAGTTAATACCGTGTAGAGGTTTCGTCCTAATTTGGAAACTTGGGCCATAGTTGGACCTTGACTGATAATTTGACTTTTGGGCCTTAAGAGTATGATTTTAGGCCTTAATCTTGGACCAAACTTGGTTAGGGGTAAAATGGTCCTTTTTCCCCAAGTGGGGATTTTAGAGTTATGCATAGGAAGCCCAAATGGTTATTTGGGTTTTGTTTGATGTTGACAGCTTGGGGATATGTCAGCCAGCCGCTCGAGATTTATTCGCGAAACATCAGCAGTGCGAGTTGAGTATTCTTTCAGCAGGAACTGGTCTAAGGCACCAAGGCCAGCCTGTATATGTGATACGTTAGTAGCAGAGTGTAACATCCCAAAACTCATGCCCAAAAATTTCATTTTAAATTTAATTGAAACCACTTAGTAACTTTGCTCAAACATTGAAAAATATTCTACATAAACCCCCCGCGTACTCACAAACCACCCACGTCCATTTTCACTTTATATGCTGAGCTTTCCCAGCCATACACGTGCATGCATGGGACCTTATTGCCATTTCTCTTCATTAGGGACCAATAATGCCAATAACTTCATGGTGGTGTAACTTCTTCATTCTAAGTATGTTTCCGACAAACTTTATATCCACAAAAAAGTGGTGAGAAACCCTACACTCCCAGCTCCACACTCGAGCCCTACAACCTTCCGAATAAGACCCAAGACTCATAAAAGGTTGTATCGACATATTATGCTTATACCCTTGGCCTCCGAAGTCACAACCGAAGAATTTCTAAACCGGGTGTTACAAATCTCCCCCACTTAAATTAGACTTTGTCCTCGAAGCCCTCTACAATCCTCCATCTCAGAAATATATCACACACTAAGCATGCGGCTTAACTCCTTCCTATCCTGAATGATCTGATGAATTCCCCGGGAGCAACACACGTGATCCTGATGATACCACCATCGCCCATACGTTCTGCAGCTTTCCCAAGGTAGCTGAAACCGACTACTAAGACCTTCCAAACCGATGAGAAACATTCCTTACTGTCATGACGAGAACTACTTCTGATCTATCAAGATTTTAATTCCATAATGGTATGTCTCCCAGACGGTCCGCCTATGCTCACTAACTACCGTGCCAACACCAAAATGAATTCCTTGTCTGTAACTAGTTGTAGCATACTAATAGTTGACAGAAGGCTCATATAATCCTTTGAGTAGCAGATTCATCCCTAAAACGGTTAGACTCATACGAAAGTTGTGCAATAGGGTCAAACCTATTACTTTGAGATTACTCAATCCGTCTGTAAGTGACTTAGTACCTTCGTCCGGTGACATAATCCTCACACAAGATTCCTCCCATTACTCCCTTCTATCCGAACACCGTGCTGTCTCTTTACCACTTTCCGGATAAACCGAGACTACCTTGCTCCCAACTGATCTATCATTACTTGGAATACCGGACTCCCGCCGGTTACTGAACCCAAGCACAATCTCTCAGTCGCTTCCAGCGTCTTCCAAAGAAACTCCGGCTATCGAAACCACTCGATCCATACTGTCACTCACGGCTCCAAGATTCCTGCTGATCCTCCCGATCATACTGTTTGACTACTCATTGCCAGCGAATATACTACAAAAGGTGAATGCTACCAGAACTGCTGTAGTCTTACATTACTCCTGGTCTCCAACGACCTACTGCCTTCCGAATCCAATCATATTGTGGCCTACTTACATCCGTGCGGTCTGAGCTGCCCTGTTGTGAACTATCTAAAGAATCCCACAAGCGAGTCACGCATCTGATACATTCTCACTACCGACTAAAGACCGGCGAATGCTACGGGCCACCCCGCAGTCTTACTATACCAATATACTAATGGCTAACTAATGAATGCCATGGGCCACCCTGAAATCTTACTATGCCAATATGCTAATGGCTAACTGATGAATGATATGGGCCACCCCGCTGTCTTACTCTACTAATATACTAATGGCTAACTGACGGGTGCTACAGGCCACCCCGCAGTCTTACTGTACTAATATACTAATGGCTAACTGACAAATGCTACGAGCTACCCCACAGTCTTACAACTTTTCTACTCTATCTGCCAATTAGTGAACCCCATAATCTTACAACACTTCCACACTGTCCGCTAACTAGTGAACGCTACGATCCACCCCGCAGTCTGATAACACTTCTATATTGTCTGCCGACTAGTGTTGTGGGCCACCCCACACTCCTTCTGCATTCCCTATGCCACCTAATTACTGGTGAATGCTATGGCTACGCCTGTAGTCTTACAACACCCTAACACTATCTGGAGACCTTGTGAGTCCTACGGCTACACCCGCAAACTTACAACACTCTAACACTATTTGTCAACCTTGTGAATGTTACGGCCACACCGCAGACTTACAACACCGTCTCATACTATCTGTCTACTAGTGAATGCTACGGAAATCTAGCATTCTTACAACACTTTCCATACTGGGTCGAACATGCGCTTGACCTAACACTCAGCAGAACTCATGTCCTGACTGGAATCCCCAACCTGATTCCTTAAGGCCTGCTATCATTTGACCCTGTTACATCAGTATCGCAACCATGCCCATGATCGAAGCATCACGGTAAACCACGAAATCATCTGCACCCTCTGGCAGGGTGAGAATCGGTGCCTCGTACAACCTCTTTCTGAGAGTCTCGAAGGCTCTCTGCTGCTTAGGCCCCCAATGAAAGGCCACCGACTTCGTGGTAAGTCGGGTTAAAGGAACTGCAATCTCGGAGAAGTCCCGTATAACTCTCCGGTAATAACCCGCTAGACCCAAGAAACTCTGAATCTCAGTTGGAGACCTCAGAATTTGCCATTGCATCGTGGTCTCTATCTTGGCCTGATCCACCAGAATACCCTTCTGGTTGACAAGGTGACCAAGAAATTGCACCTCTTGGAACCAGAACTCACATTTGGAGAACTTTGCAAAAAGTCTCTCCCTTCTCAAAGTCTCTAGCATCTCCCTCAGGTGCTCCTCGTTTTACTCCTCGGTCTTGAATAACCCAAGATGACGCTGTACTCTTTAAATCTGGTTCAGTCTGACACTTCAATCCATCTCCCATGCTTACAACTGGAAGCCTAAGTCTTCACCCTGGCTGATGAATCCTCGTTCTCACTTCCACTCTCATAGCACCACTGAACTCTAATAGAACACAGCCCATGCGAGGAATGAAATTTTCTTGAACATCCAATGACCTAACACCCATGCGTCTAACACTCGCAACTGCCTCCACTATCTTCATGCCATCGTCCTTCCCTAGAAACGGTGGTGCCTTGAACCCCAAAGTTCATCCATAGACAATTGCCGACCATACCTAAACCATGATAGAACCACTAAACGCTGACTTCACAGAAGAACTATCACTCTAACCCTGAGCGAATATCCTCTAAGTAATACTCCTACACATATCCCGAAAAAGATCTGAAATGATAACGGTACATGTGGAACCCACTCCACAAAATGTGTCCCTCTGTGGGTTCATCAAGGACATTTCGGCATGCAGGATGGCATATATGATCCTTGATAACCTAGACCCTAGCAGAAAACTGACCCGAGACCTGACTTATCCAAACTCACTCATAATTCCTAAGCGATACGTATTCTCAACATCCATCTAGTAGCAGTAGAAGATGACATACCCGCAATATCTGGAGGAATCCTAATCACCTTTTGCTGACATGACCAACCCCGCTACCCTATAGCAGCCTAAACCGTTGGATCAACAAACACCCTTGTGCACTTTCCTGTACGTGTTGCACTGACTCCAGCCCTGCTGGCCTTTCACCCGATGATCAGAAGTCATGGATCTCTTCCCGACACACTCTACTATACGTACTTGGAACAACCCTCTCTTCCCAGGGTGCTCCAAATCGATCTCGCATCTACAAACTCTTGGAAATCATATCCTGCAGGGTCTGACACCCTTTCATGATCACTTGCCAATGGCTAAGCTGCAACAACTGGAACATCCTCTTTCCCTAAACCGGGTCACAAACTCCTCCTAGAAGCTTCTCATATTCTCCAAGACTCTCACCGATTCGAGTATGGATCCTGGGCTTTCAGTAGTACGAACCTAATACTACCTTCCACAGATAGCCATACTTTTCTCGTCAAACCTCCTGAGTCCTCCAAGTCACTCCCTCAAACTGATGCACCTAAGTCTCACTAAACTTCACTACTAACCCACTGAAACATATCCTAGGCTTTCCTACGTTCCTAAACCCACCCAGTCCTCATCTGCTAAAAGACTCTTCATGATGCCAATTAACCACTACATGAACACCATCATATGTGGCGAGGCTCGAATTATCCTTCGAGTAAAGGACTCATCCCTACAACGGTTAGACTCAGATGCGAGTTGTGTAATAGGCTCAAATCCAACACTCTGAGATTATTCAACCCTGGTCACATGTGACTTAATGTATTCATCTAGTAATGAATTCCCATCACTTGAATTCCCACAAAGCACAAAGCAAGCAACATTCAGAAAAATGGGAAATCTAACCAACACACTCCAATCAAACCATTCTATCCTCTTATCAGGAATCAATACTGACATGAGATTCTAAGGCTCATACAATCAGGCATAACCTAAATAGGCTATCCTATAGTGACTAATCAGTACTATCATGAAACTCATCAAGAATATACAACAGGCATATAAAGCATCTTCCTAGAACCTTAGTCCTATTCTAGCATGCAGTTCTCATACACATACAATAGGCATATAAGGCATCCTTCCTAGATCCTTATCCCTAATCTAGCATGCAGTTCTCATAATCATATCATATCATAACATAACATGTATGAGTATCTTGGGGAAAACTTACTTGAGCACACCTTGTTCTTTTCAAAGTTCCCTTCTCTTTTCAAATTCTTTTCAAACTCCTTTTTAATAAATGATTCTTCTTTTGAAAATTTTCATACCAAGTCCTTAGTTTGAGTCCAGGCACACCCGAGAGTGTTCCCGAATCCCTCAAACCAAGGCTCTGATACCAACTTGTAACATCCCAAAAATCATAGCAAAAAATTTCAGTTTAAATTAAATTGAAACAACTTAGTAACTTTGCTCAAACATTGAAAATCATTCTACATAAAACAATAATCAGAGTATTAATCCCAAAGAACATATAGTGCGGGAAATATAGTTTGATGTGCTGCGATCACCCCGAGCTCCTTCATTTAAAAACATAAGTACCTGAAATTGAAAGCCGTAAGCATGAAGCTTAGTGAGTTCCCCAGATACCACATACCATACATATCAAATGATCCATACATGTCATAAATAACCATGAGCCATACATATATCATAAAAAAATAAATTGCTATATGGCAAAACATAGTCTTGCCACTATGCCACGGGCCGCCACATGGTCTTTCTTGCCAAGTCGGGGGCCACCCCTTTGGTCTTATAGACAAGTGCCAAGATCCGCCCCTTGGTTTTCCATGAAAGTATCACAAAGACAACTAGCATACATACTACTCTACTTAGCTAATGTGCATACAGTGTGCCAGGAGTCACCTCCTGGTCTTTTATACATACTGCCTAGGGTTAACCACCGGGTCTTCCTATAGTACATAAGCTAACTGGGCCGACATTAGTACCTTCGACCCATACAAACAGTGTAGAGACTCACCTTGAATGCTAAAGCTCGCTGCCTAAACTTCCTAGCTGCTGCCCCGACGGTTTCCCAAACTAGTAATTACCAACACAATATCCAATTAGCAACTAAGTTCTAAACCATAATACATAATTTGGGGTTAAATAACCATTTTACCCATGGCCCAACAAGCTACATAACTAAGGCCCAAGTCCAAAACCAATCAAGCCTAAAAGTCTAAAATCCATAGAGGCCGCTAATGGCCCAATTTGCTAAATTGGGCCCACTCCCTCTAATGGGCCTTACCCTAAACCCAAAATATTCTTGCCCCAAATTATCTGACCTCTAATGGCCCATTCAGGCCCAATAGTTGATAAGTCCAAAGATTAGCCCAAACCGAGTCCCAATAACGCAAGCCCACTCTGACCGAGTACACGAGGCTTACTCATCTGTATGCAGGGCGTACATGCTATTTGACTTGTACACTGCACGTATAAGTTTGTACGACCATCGCACTCTCCTGTTAAGCCCTTTTTCCTTTAAGCACTTAATATTCCTTTCCAGAAGCGACAATCACATGTCCAAGGCCTTTTCAACGTCCTAATCCATAAAGTCGATTACTTGGTGGCTGGCAATCCACCAAATGAACGCAAACATGCAATATAGCTATAAACTTCCATGGAAATGGCTAGATCTTATACATGGTCACAATTGGTCCTTAAAGATTGAAAGTTTACTACTTAAAGGACTCATATATCACTAAGGGTGGCAACCCTGGACCTAGAAACGAGTTTGAGTCATGATGATCCATTCTTGGGACCAAAAGAGTCCATAAACTCACCCTAAGAGAGATTTAAGAGCTTAATCATCAAGCTCATAACTTTATACCTTGAAAAGGTCTGGAATGAGGAAAAACCCAGATCTACTACTGCTCCTTAGAATCACCACCTTGCTTTGCTCTTCTCTTCCTTGGAGAATGGATCCAAAACACCAAAATGCTCCGCCAAGTCCTTCCAAGCTCCAAGAACACCCAAGTATGGATTACGGTTTCGTAGTAGCTCTTTTAGGTTAGAAATGGAGGCTAGACTTGAGGCATATTGTTCCTTATATAGTGGCATACACTAAAATTTAAGGTTCTAGTCTGAATGGAATATGCCCTGCATACCTCTATGTATGCCCGACGTACTCAGAAACCACCAGCATCCGTTTTCACTTTATATGTTGGACGTTCCCAGCCAAACACGTGCATGTATCCCGTGCATATATCAACGAAAAGGAGGTGAGAAACCCTATGCTCCCAGCTCCACACCCAAGCCCTACAACCTTCCAAATAAGACTCGAGACCCATAAAATGCCAAATCGACAGATTATGCTTATACCACTGGCCTCCGAAGTCACAACCGAACACTTTCTAAACCGGGTGTTACACTGAGTATGGGCGGGGCCCGTATCTCCTTATTGTCAGAGAATAGATATCAGTTAGATTTTTGGATTGCTATACTTGTTGGTTGTATGATATTTGTATGTGTTGTTTAAGTATATGAGTGTGGGTGGGCTTGTATCTCATTATTATTCGAATGTGGGGGGGGGGGGGGGGGGGGTCCGAATCTCATAGTAGTCGAGTGTAGGCAGGGCCCGAATCTCGTAGTATTATTTGAGTATAGATATGTGACTGTTTGATAGGAGTAGATATACTTGTCGTCCGTGTGATACTTGTGTGCATGTTAGACAGCGGAGTGTGGGCGGGGCCCGAATCTCCTAGACAGAAGAGTGTGGGTGGGGCCCAAATCTGCTAGACAGGAGAGTGAGGGCGGGGCCCGAATCTCCTATACAGTGAAGTGTGGATGGGGCCCGAATCTCCTAGAAAGCGGACTGTAGGCGGGGCCCGAATCTCCTTGAGAGTGGTCAGGGCCGTATCTCCTAGTTGCATGTTATGTGTATGGTATGTGGTAGTTTGGGGAGACTCACTAAGCTTCGTGCTTATAGTTTTCAGTTTTGCTTTTAGGTACTTTGGTGTTCAAAAGAGGAGCTCGGGATAATTGCAGTGCACACACCATTTGTTAGAGCCTGGGATGTTTTTACTCTGATATAATTGACAGATGTTTATAATATTTCAAGATACACTACTTATGGTTTTATATGATTGTTAATATTATGGTTTTCTTAATGACTTAAAATGAAACTTTTGGACTGTATTTTTGGGATGTTTCATAGAACCTCTGCAATTGAGGACTCATTGTGGCAACCATGACGCAAGCAAATTTTGTTCCTTCATCGTAGTGTTTTATGTAGGAGACTAGTTATTCAGGAGTAGCAGTAGGTTCATAGATATCAACGAGTTTCTCTTCAAGGACATATTATTTGCCCTCAAAGTGAAGAGCCATTATGATTTTACGCATTCAATCATTATATTTGGAGCCATCAAAAGTAACTTTGCAGACGATGGAGAGTAGGGAGAAACCCGAGATGTGGGTAGAAGATGATGGTGCAAAAGCATCAATAGGAGTAGACATCTATAGAGAAAAAGAATAATAGTTTTAGTTAGATGAAAATTATCCTTAATATTTAACCCATAATAAATTATTAAGGATAGGATCCAAAATAACAATTCACAACTAAGAAGAGAGATGTTGTAATCTTATTGCAAATTTATGAAGGTAGGTAAAAGCAATTCACAAATTTCGAACTATGAAATTCCTAGATCTTTTGAGATTCATTAAAAATATCAATGGCATGTTTAATATCATATTATTCTATTCTATTTGTGATCGGGAAACTGAGGATCATAAACGAGATGTGAATAACCATACAAATTAGCTTGACACTCTTGATGTCATTTATCATCTCATTTTAATGTGTCGGTTAACCATACATGCTCCATTAATCAATGATAACTTTTGAGATGCCCATTATTACTCTTTATAGTCACTATTAGTGTGCCGGTTAACCATGTGTGCTCCATTAACTACTATAAAGTGTAATCTGAAATTTTATGGATCAGCATACTTTTCGTATTTTCCTAAAGTAACTAACTGTGGGACTTTATAAAGATATTTAGTTACTTTTTATGTCATTATACTTATTAATGAAGTTATGTCCTATCAAATTCATCCGTCTAACGACCCTCCACCATACAAAAGAGCAGTCGGTAAGAATGGATACCCAAAGACGGTCATTTTAAAGGCCGTTTCCATAAACTTCCCTTATAATATGACTTGGTAAATGAGGCGTACTAGCAAATTGACTAAGTTAACCTTATATATATATATATATATATATATATATATATATATAGTAATTAACTTTTAATATATTATATATAAGGTGTTTTTTAAAACTTTTGAAAAATACAAGGTTTAAATTAAAATTTCAAAATTAAGGAATTAATTTAATATAAAATAAACCAATTATGTTTTTGATCTTTATCTTTTAATAAATCAAATAATTAAATAAAACATAAAGATAATTCACAAATTCAAGATAAGGATATTTGATTAATAAGATAATTTACTCAGTTTTATATTGAATTAAATACATTATCTAATGTAATTATCCTGATCAATTTATGAATTAAACAAAATTGGTTTTTTAGTAGATCTGAGGGTCCACCACGTCGTGGTAAATAATTACCATGTCGTGGTCAAACGAAAAGGAAAACGAATTCACGGATCACCACGTTGTAGTGGAAAATACCACGTCGTGGTGGAGTGACAGAATGACCATTCTGTTTTCCTCATTTTGGTTTTGTTTAAGTTCAAGAAACGTACATTTAATTGTTAGACAATCATACGCTCTGATATCACTGATGGGTTTTACATGTATTAACGCGGATAAATCTTTAACACTTAAGGGTACATGTAACCTAAACATCTATATATATATATATATATATATATATATATATATATATATATATATATATATATATATATATATATATATATATTTATCCTATTCATATTCTTTATGTAAGTCAAAGTCAGTAGATTTTTTTGAGGAATCAGTTTACTCTCGGGATATATTGAATGCTTTTAAGGCATCTAGAATTCTAAACCATAAACTTACCCAAAAAAACACGTGTTTATCGACCAAACCAAACGTTTATTCAATGATACTAGGTAACAAATTATTAGGCTTGGAAAATATGTCATTGAGGCACATATTATAGCCAGTAGATTCTTCAATGAGACTATGTATATACATTGCATGAAGTTAACTCTGTCTGATAAAAGAATTCCCTTTTGTTTTCAGTAGAGGAAATTCCATGTAGATGTTTGTTTTGCTGTGACCATTAAGAGTCAAAGACAATCATTATCAACTATTAGATTGTATGTGTGTAGACCCGTCTTAACTCATGGTTAGTTATATCTAGCTGTTTCTCGCGTGACATGTAAAAAAGGCTTGAATGTATTCATATGTGACGAGGAAGGTCGTCCAACTGGTAAAACAAAAAATATTGTACAAAAAGGTCCTTCAAAGATTATAGATATTGATACATTTCATTTTATTTTTTAAACTTTTCAATATAATAAATAACGAGAAGTGTTTCGTATCATTTTTTAATTATTGTGTTGGTTTTTTATGACTTTATATATATATATATATATATATATATATATATATATATATATATATATATATATATATATATATATATATATATTACCCTGCGGTTTACGCGGCCAACAATTTAGTGTCTATATCATCTCAAAGTTTAACAACATTAAGCGAGCTAGGGAAAATTTAAAATCCTACAACTCACCACTAAAATTATTATATTTCTACTATGACAATATTATTTTATAACATTTCATTATTTTAGTTCATGTAACAAAAAAATCATAATAGATATTTTTAGTGTTAGAAAAACACAAAGTATTATTTTATATTCATTTTATGGAGAAAAATATATTTAACTTAAATAATAAAAGTTTCAATAACTATAGTGTTGATTTATACATTTAATACAGTTAATATTTTACATATATAATAGAGGTATTTTAATTAATGAAATTGATTAATTTTTTATTAATAAAAAATAAGAATAATGACATGTAGAATTTAAATAATTTAAAAATCTTGCATAATGACATGTGACAAAAGTTTTGAAGTAACATGCAATAAAATGTTTTTTCATTTATTATGGTAGATGTCGATGAAAAGATGACAGTCAGTATAATAATACATAACAAGAAATGACATCTTTAGGGACGAAAAAATGCGTCGCAAATAGTCAAGCAAGTCGCCCCTAAAGGTATTAGGGACGACATGTCGTCCCAATTGGGTCGCCGCAAATACCTTGTAGCTAATACTAAAAAGCCGTCTCTAAAGGCGTCGTCTCTAATACCTGTTGTCGCTAATAAAAGTTGTCGTCCCTAAAGGCGGCGTCCCTTATAATATTCCGGTAACCGGCTAGTATTATTCCGGCCAAATATTCCGGCGGGATGTGTCATCGCTAATGCTGAAGATCGTCCCTAAAGGTGTTGCCACTAATGCTTGTTTTTTAGATAAAATTTATATTTTATATTAGTTTATATTATAAAAATACATAATTTATAAAATTATAAAACTTATAAGTAATCTGCATTACATAAAACATCAAATAACATAGAGAAAATATATCACATTAACATCATCTAAATCCATAATAACATCATCTATATCATAAAACAATATATATTAATCGTTGTCCCCATCATCGTTTTCCTCGTCGTTGTTGGTCGCATTGTCAACTTGCTTGCTAAATGAGCGGATAATATCTCCAAGTGCAGTCACAAACGCAAAGTTTTGGAGAAAAGCATTAACATCCACATCCTACAAAGTAAGAATATAAGTTAAAATATATCATACTATAAGAACAAATTATTATTACATAACAATTAAGTCACAAACACATGAAGTCCTTAACAATTTAACAAACTACCAAATTCATAACAATTTAACAAACTAAATAAACATTAATGTAACTTACGTTTTTGAAAGAAGCACTACCGTAGCTGCACGTCCCTCCACGATTCTTAACTACTTGCTTCTTCCGACATTCTTTGTTTACACCGGATCATTTACAATGTGTATCAGTTAAGAAGTAGTCAATAGTAGCACTCCAACGCGCTGAATCCATACCCACGGAGGGTCGAGCCCTTGCTGCCTCCGCACCCTATAGCAATATGAAATACAATGAATTAGAAAAAATCTTAATTACCATCACTCTGGTGAACACCAAAATCTCCACCGAACGGATGTGGTGGCTCGTCACCACCATCGCCTCCATGGCCCATCACAGCAGCCCTGAGATGAACCAATGCAACCCAAAAAAGGACACAAGTGCAGTGGCAAATCTAGAAAAAGATATAGAATATGCAATGTTTACACAAATTATTACTATCAAGATATTTAGGTCAAAAGTCGACAAAAACATATAATAAATTAAGAAATGTCGTAATATAGTTAACAACATAAAAAATGATGACAAAATACAATATTTTTAAAACTAAAAATGAAAAATCACAATCGGCAATTAGTATATATAAATTTTGATTAATTTTACAATCCAAAACATAAAAAACAAAATAAGTATCCTACAATTTATAATTAACTTGTACCTCCACGATTTTTTAATTAAATTATTATTAAATTAAAAGGTTATATACAATTAACAAGCACTACAAGAATAACAGACTATCGCGACGACACGTATCCCGACGACAAAAGTCGCCGCTAAAAGGTGGTCTCTACCGACGACAAGTAGTCTCCAAAACATTTGACTACTTTGACCAGATCTGTTTGACCTTAAAAGGTATCCTGATGACAAGTCGTCGGGATAGAGTGGGCGGGAAAGACAAAAATTTCCGCGGTCTTCTGAAACTCTATGCCAACGACAAGTCGTCGGTATAGGGTACAACAAATTGAATTTTTATTTATTTTTATATCATATTGTAAAACACCGAAATGACATAGTTTTCTGAAACTCTGTGCTGACAACAAGTCGTCGGTATCGGGAAAGAATCCAACGTGGCGATCCGCGTGAAAATTAATTTCTTTTAATAAAGACAAAAGATAGAAACGTTGTCGTTATTTGAACCCTATACCGACGACATGTCGTCGGCATAGGATTTTGCCCTTATAGAATATATTAGTGCATCGCTCATTGTTCAGTTGCATACAATCTTTCTCTCTCGGACTGGACAGGCGATTTTGCACATCTTCACCGACCGACAAGATATGGGTACATATTTGGTCCTTGTTTTCTTTATTGTTTATGATTGCTCAAAATTTTAACTCAAAATTAGGGGTTTTTTTTTTTTGTTTTTTTTTTTGTGCTTTTCCGATGCCCACCAGCGACCACCATCAACTCCAACCACCGGAATCCGGCCATCACATCGAGAATAACAAAATAGGTTCGTGTTTTTTTTGTTGAAATTTGATATATGTTTGATTTCATGTTTATAATTATAGATTTGTACATGAAGATTTCTTTTTTGTTTTCTAATTTTCATAGTAGATGTTTATTATGTGTTTTTTTTTTTTTTTTTGTTAATTTTTTTCTTATTCTGAAGATGAAGACTTGTTTTTTTTTTTGTTATTTAAAAAAAAGCTTATAATAAAACTTTTTTTTTACCTCAAAAATCTTTCCCGACGATCCTTTATAGACGACAAGTCGTCGGCATAGGTGGATCTGTACCGACGACAATTTCGATTTTTACCGACGGAGCTATACCGACAACTTTGTACGGTCGACAAGTCGTCGCTATAGGTTTTACCGACGAGATGTCGTCGGTATAGGTGTTGAAAAAGTCATCGGCGTAGGCCTCGTTCCTTGTAGTGAAGCCTAGGTAGAAAAAAAAAAGTTAAATTATAAAAAAAACTGTATTATAATTTATAGATAATACAAATAATTACATTACAAATATTGAGTAATATTATTAACGAAATCATAAAAGTTAATAAAATTAACAAAAAAAAAAACACATAATCAAACACATTCTTAAAACCAAATACACGTACTCACGATATATAACTTTTGATTACACTAAATTAACATATAATCAAACACATTTTCAAATACACATATATACACTCATATATCAAATTCATGCATATTTATATATATATATATATATATATATATATCTAATTCATATATACATATATCCACACATATATCAAATTAATACACATATACATCAAATTCATATATCACATTCATACATACATACATAGACTATTATTAATGCACATGTGGTTGTGGTTGTGGTTGTGGTTGTAGAACTAAAACTAGAACTGAAAATGGTGGAGATGGCGGCAGTGGCGGTTGGGAATTCACTGGAGACAACACAGGCAGTAGTGGCGGTGCTTGGTGGTTGTAATGGGGAAATCTCTTTAAGACCACCAAAAGCAGTAAAAATGGAAACAAAAACAAAAAACGGTGGAAATCAGAAAGGAAAACAAACTTTGTCAGTGGAGAAGTACGTCGGAAACTTAGAACATCGCCGGTGGAGCAGGTACGCCGGTGAGGAGCTGGAAATCACTTCGGTTGAAGAAGTGGGGTGCACCGGTGGTTAATAGTCGATGGAAGATGCAAAACGAATCTCTGGTCGCCGGCAAAGTGTTGAAATCGCCGGAAGAACGAGATAGAAATGGAGTGGAGGTGGTAACTGATCTGCGATTTGCTACCTGGAGGGGAACAAAAAGGCCACATTTTAGGGGCGACGCCTTTACCGACGCCGATTTAATCATTAGCGGCGACATGTTGGAGGGAAAACACACACCTATTTTTTCGTTAACCCCATCCGTCGGATCAAGATGTAATCGTAGGGCCAGAACTTGATCCGGAGGCATTCACACGGATCGTCGGTACCACCCTTTAGAGACGACGCTATTAGCGACGACAAAAACGCGAATTGTCGGATGTCGTCCCTAATAGTCGCTCCCCTAAAAGTTATATTTCTTGTTGTGAAAATTATAATTCTAAATTCTAAATAAAATTAAAATTAAAAAGGTTTTATTAGTATGCTAAAACCCATGAATCATGAACCATGACGCGTTTAACTCTAACTTTAAATATTTAAAAAAATATATAATTTCATATATTAAATAAAATCCAAAAGAAATATTAACCGTCTTTTTTTATGATAAGACTGTTGAGATAAGTAGTCACTGAAATCATATAGAAATATAATTGACTATACTAAAACCTATATTATGAAAATATAAAATATTTGATAGATAGGAAAGAGCGAAGATCATACTTTAAACTAAAATGAATAAAAAGAAATAACATAACGTGGGCTGATCTGGAAAAAGAAAAGCCATAATTATAAAATGAATTAATACTAAGGATACTTGATCTATTAAAACATTTTGTTAACGTCGAGTAAAAAACAACCATACATAATCAAACTCATTAAGTTTTTATATATTAAATACATTAAATAAAATTAAACTAAAAAAAAAAAACACCAACTAAACAAACTAGATGATAAGTGGTAGTTGGATGAATGTTTGTTTGAATTGTGATTGTGATTTATGATCTTCGTAATAGTTTTATAAGCATAAAATAAGTGTATTTGAATCTTGCAATAAACCGGCTCTTTGAATTATGCAAATAGTTATCTTTTTAACCAACCGTACACTTTATTTGTATAACTAATAGCATGTCCAAGATGTTGGGTATGTTTTCACAAAACTAGTTGTAGTTGGATGTTAGATATGAAATTTGATTGAGCTTTTTTTGTTTAAAATTTAAAGTTTTAGTTTTGTATATCCGAAAAAAGTAAGGTTTTATTTTTTTATTTTTTTTTTAAATCTAAGAACTAAAAGATTCCAAAAGCTCTAAAAAATTTGTTATCGAACATATCCTTCATCTACGAGTACAAAAACAGTGTTTATATTATTACTGTTGAAAAATTATGTAGAAATAACAAGCAAACTTAGTTAAACTTTAAAAGAATTATGAGGTAGATGAAGAAGTGAGGCTAGAATGAAAGTACTTAAGAATGTAAAGTTTTAAAGGAAATCTAAGATTAAGATTGAAAATGGAAGATGTGCAAAATGAGGACGAAATTTAGGTTTTGTTAGGAACCAAACTCATATGTTTATGTTGTTAAATGAGGATGAAAGTACTTGGAAGCCTTCTTGTTCCTATAGGTAAACCAACGAAAAGATAAGTTTAAAATACTATAAAAAAAATTGTTTTTTGCACTCAGAATGGCAAAAAAATAACCATGTTCCTATAGGACCGGATAACCCAAAGCATCGTCGAGCACAACGCCTCCAGGACCTACCATTCGATCCCTACTAGGCACTAGCAAAGTATCAATCCAATTAATAAATTGAGACTGGTCCACAAAATTTGGAATCGTCAAATCCAACCACAAACCGACTCTACTCCAAATTTGACAAGCCAAGTCACAATGAAAGAATAAATGAGCCACATCCTCTTGAGCATTTTGACAAACAGGACAGATAATAGATTCTAACTCTACACCTCTTTCCACCAGAAGCATTCTAAGAGGTAATCTTTATAGTAAAATGCGCCAAAAAAGTATATTAACTATTAAAGGCCTATAAGAATTCCATCTAGTACAAATTCCCCCCACTGGAAGGGTAGCACCGTCAATTTGTGTCCTTGCCGACTTAACCGAGAAACACCGACTGGGATCACGATCCCAAGACCACTTATCCGGGGTAGCAGACAACACCGATGACAAAATAAATAAAAGATCATCTAATTGCATAGATTCAGCCCCACCTCTAATAGGCCTACCCCTGGAGAGAAACTCCAACCTATAGATAGAAATCACAAAATTTACCATCTTTGAGAAGAGAATGGGCATATAATCTGTGAAACTCAGATTTGAACACAACTCCACCACACCAAGCATCCTCCCAAAATCTAAGAGTAAGATTGAAAATGAAAGATGTGCAAAATGGAGACAAAATTTGGGTTTTGTTAGGAATGAAACTCATATGCTTATTTTGTTAAGTTAAATTGTAATGACATCGTAACATATATCTCTTATATGTTGAGAATAAGACATACTCAAAGTTGAACACCAAATAAAAATGATTGTGATCAATATCCCATGTTCAATATTATAAATATTGTTTTTCTCACATATCATCTATCAATTAATTTTATGAATTTATATACTTGATTGAATATCATACAACTTTTAATATAAGAAATGGTAACAACGCCTTAGGTAACATGTATGTAGAAAATCGTACACCATGGAACCTCGAAATGTCCAAATAGATGCCGACTCCAAAAATGCAACTAATTCATATTTGTCATTTGATAAATTAAAATAATGCACCACCATGAATGTCCAAACAAACGCTGATTTGCAAAATGCAACCACCCCATGTTTGTCTTTCGATTAATTAAAATAATTAGCCATTATTCATCCATGTGCAACCCATAGTTCTATAAATACCACATTTCAAAGAAGCAAAATTCAAAACAATTTAAAGAGTGATTTAATATCATGGCAGTTATAACTTCTGAGTTCGAGATTGCATCTTCCCTCCCAGCTTCCAAATTTTTCAATGCCTATCGCGACTTTAACAACATTGCACCAAAGGTCGATCCAGAAACATACAAAACCCTAGTGGACATCGAAGGTGATGGAGGCGCTGGAACTATCAGGGACATCTCTTTTGGCGATGGTTAGTAAGATCTAAATAGATTTTTATGTACTCTTTGAAATTATTTTAATGTTTGACTTGTATTTTGTTTATCTTTATCCAATTTACTGTGGGATAACACATGCGTCCCATTTACAAATGGAAAGTTGAAACTTGACGTTGTAGATAGCAACAACTTCAGTATTATATACACAATCTTTGAAGGAGACATCTTGATGGGACAACTAGATTCGATGACTCATCATGTGAAGTTTATACCTTCACCTGATGGAGGATGTGTATACAAGCCTACCGTTGTGTATAATTGTAAAGGTGAAACTCAGCTTCCGGAGGAAGCTCTCAATATGGTAAAAGAAGGATTCAAAAAAACTTTCAACGCGATTGAGGGTTTATCCATGCAAATCCTCAAACTTATTGATCAATGCTATATATGGTGTGTCATGTTCTTGGTTCAGTAAAAATAAAACGGATTTTAGTCCGGTTATATTTTATATATGTACTCGGCTTGTTTGATATTTTATTTTCTTGTAATTTGATTTTTAAATATATCAGGAATCCCTTGCAAACATGTCTATGTAAACAATTTCTAGGATGTGATATGCATGTTATGAGCATTAATTTTACCATCATGCATGCAGAAATGATAGTTGCAAACCACAAAAGTCCATTCAATTTGCATTCTAGTGAATGAGAATTTTTATTGAGATAACCACCAGTTTTGAAATGGTTGCAAATCTATGAGACTGTAGAGAGGGAGGTGAGAAACAGTGGTTGATAACTGCTTGACATTTTGCTTTGAGTTACATTCATTATGATAAGCCACGCGAGAGATCTACCTGATGATACCTGACGCAACCTTTTTGCCTAAGAAAAGAAAACTGAACAGAAAAGGAAGGAAGAAAGAAGAGAACAGGGCAAAACAGGGGAAGAATGAAAAAAACACTAGCTGTGAAATACTTGCTGGAAAATATACTTTTATTGCTGACTACTTGATTAAATAAACATAAAACAATACCCTTATTTATACTATAACAGATGGTATCCTAAACTAACACAAATAATGCTTAAAAGGAAAGTTTCCATAAAAATTTCCAAAATGCCCCTGAGGCCTAATTCCTGAATTACGCCAAAAATTTCAAGTAAATGAGATATTTTCTGTTTTGCAACTTTTTTCTTACATCTTTTGTGAAGAGTTTTCGTAAGTCAATTGAGATTATACCAAAGTTGAAAGAAATGGATGGATTCAACCAAGAAGAAGAATTGAACTTTATGAGATTTGTTTTCTCGTACTTCCAAGAACCTGTGTCTTATATACTTCTATAAATGATAGTTGATTTTGACCTTTTATCTGTCATTCAACCAGAAATAAGATTTGACCTATTTGTCATGTGTGAGAGTCTCCACAAGAGTGCTTCAGTTAGATATATCCAAGAGAGAATCCCAAAATATTGATTAACAAATTTTGTTAGTCTATATGTTAAGTGGAACTTAAAAAGGCTAAACAAATTCATTTTGTTATTCAGACTAAAAATCTATACATCAGTTTCTTCTAGAAACACCATCAGACTCTTGGTGTAGAGAGTATCGACATTTTGATGTTCCTTCATCGCCTCCTCACCAAGCTCTATACTTCGTCGCCGGCCAGCCTCCCTACATCGGAGCGTCCGTGCAGCCACCAGCACCGCCCCATAGGTAAACATCTCATCTCTTTTTTTTTTTTTTTTTTTTTTTTTATCTATCTTTGGATTGGAGAGTACCAGATGTGAACCTTCATATGTTTCATCTTATTTTCTATCTTCTGATTTTCGAGCATGGGATTTAGGAGCACCATTTCATATATAAAGTTTCAATTAGAAATTCTGATTTTAATATACATTTTGTGTAATTATTGTTTAATTTTGATTTTGTACAACATATTATACGTTTTTATAACTATTTATCAATTCCATCCATCACAGTATAGAATGGCGGGGTAATGTTTTTTTCATTATTCAACTCAGTCAATCAGATGTACAATTAAACAACATGATTTATTTTCCAGTCAGTAAACTTTCCCAGATAGTACTTTCCCTAACACCTATCAATGGGGCCCTAAGATCACTTATTCTTCATGGACCAAGCTATTTTGTTGTAACATCCCAAAAATTGTAAGTTAAAAATTTCATTTTTAGATCAACCATAAACATCATTTAATCATTTCAATTATTCAAAACTATATTAGACTAAAATAGTTATCATAATACAATTTTCAAACTCATAGAGTGCAGACACATGGGTGGCTGCATTACGATCAAGTCAAACCCTTCCGTCGCGAACCGAGATTACGTGAAAAACATTTTAAACATAAATCATAAGCACGAAGTTTAGTAAGTTCCCCAAAATATCGCGTACCATACATATCTGCCAGCTTGAGGTTTTGTCAGGTCTATTTCACCCCCGATTCTATTTCAACTCATGTGTCACCCAAGGCCATGCCAGGTCTATTTCACCCTCAGCTATGTTACACCCCTGAATCTATTTCAACTCATATGTAAGCACTAGGTTGTACCAAGTCTATTTCACCCTACACACATATAAAAAACAGGCACACAAGCATATAACGCATACAACATGAGTCACAAAGGCTACAAGCACATAACATATCCTAGTGTTCTATAGTATAGCGAGCAACCTCACCTCAGTCCGCGGACAATCCAAAAAATGCTCGAGCTACTAGACTGGAAAATCTCCATGCTAACCAATCAAGTAAAATCATGATCAATAATCAGGTCATAACCATAATCGGGACTTAATTCACTAATCCTGACTCCTAGGGTAAAAGACTATTTTACCCTTCCCCTTAATTGGCCCAAAGACCAAGGCCCAAACTCAATGTCTCTAAAAGCATAATATCCGACCCAAATCCAAAAGACACCTAAGGCCCAATACAGGTCCATCCATAAAGGCCCAACCAAAAGCCCAAACTGTCAACTATCTATCCTCACGTCATGACCAGTCCTTGGTCACGTCATTAGATTTCACTTTGTCCGATTCCAACTCATCCTGACTCAACTCGGACATGAAAATTCACTAGATAGGCTATAGGCCTTGTGAGGCGGTCCAATTAGGCTGGCAACCCCTAGAGCAGTTTGGATAGGCAATAGGCCCTGCAAGGCGGTCCAGTCATACTGAAGGCTCGTAGAGCGTGCCAGATCGGCTGTAGGCCCTGCGAGGTTATTCAATCAGCTTGACTGCTCATATATGTATGCTTGTTGGACATGCGGTGTGTTGTTACTTTTGGGAAACTTACTAAGCTCTGGCTTACAGTTTTAGTTTATGGTTTATGGAACTTTAGTGGATCTTGGGAATGCGAAGGCGTGATCATGAACAACTTCCAGTTTTATGTAACTTGGCCTTGGGAAAACTCTAATTTCGAATAATGTTTTTAAAACAATGACTTCTTTTGAAAACAATATTGTTAAATGGTTGATTTTGAAAATTTTAAATTTCTTTGACTTTTTGGAGTATTATAATTTTTCAAGCCATGAGGGACTTGACCATTCATACTTCTCTTGATGAGCTCTCCTGTGGTACTTTTCCACAAGGTCATTGTTCATCTCAAAAGGCCAGTAGTCCTTATAGAATGTAACATCCCGTTTATGAAATAAATAAATAGACAAATTAACGAATGACTAGTAGCCCTAAAAATAAATAATAATATAGCAAGGTGTTGGTCTCAAGGAGTTAATTGATACAATTTTTGAAGTTGGAGGTTAAAAGTGTAAGTACTGTAGTAGTTTGTAAATATTTATGAAGGCAGGGACTGCTTGGCAAATTATTGGGACTTAATTTGTAGAGATTTGGGAGGCTAAGGGGCTGAATGTTAAGTGTTGGACCTAAAATGAAATGAATTAATGGAATCGGGGGGCTAAAGGGTAAATGTTGGATTAAAGCTGAAAAGATTTTGTAAGGAGGGGCTGATTTCGGAAATATGGACAAGTTGAAATGAAACACGGGTTTAACCCCATATCTTTTTCTTTCCCTCCCGTTGGAATATTGAAACACTAATCCTACTATTCTATTGCAGCCGTCACCATCTCATGTGAACCTTTCAGCCGCCAACCATCCTTCTCGTTCGTTATTCCGACCAGACGAGGCCGCCAAGTGGCTACCTCGCCATTAGAACGCCACCACAACACTGTTGCAGGCCAGGGACGTCATTGACAATTAGAAGAGCTACCGGAATCAAAGTTGAAGCGGGTTCATCATGTGTGGCTTGATAGCAAGTGGAAAGCCATCGGTAAGGTAAACTGCAACGCACCTTTCCTCGCTCTCTCTCATTATTTTCTGTGGTTGACGTCGGGTATGACGACTGTGGTCGCCGGTGGCCAAGAGCCGTCCTTTATGCTTGTTCCGACGACAACAACCTCCTAGTCGGTGGTAGGGAGCCTTGTTCTCGTGTCATCTATATGTTTAAGTTGCTGCTATGAGCAGAATACGTGGGTATGTGTACTTCATTGCTAGAAGCCCACTGCCAGTACCTCATGGTAGTGGCTGCCATCCTTTTCTGCTACCCACGGCTGCCTGCCACCGCGTGGGTGGCTATACGTATGTCGTTTGGTGTGTGTGTATGCATATTTCCTTAATGATGGGTTGTCGATTTGGTGATTTGGTCGGAGAAAAGTCAAGAAAAACCACACCACTGTGAGGTGGTGGCTGCCGCCGTGAGCAGCCATCGGCCACTACCGTCCAAGGTGGCAGTGGGTGGTGCTTGAGATACTAAAAGCCTAATTGGCCCAATAGCTTAATCTTGGGCTTAGTGGGTTTGTGATTGTGTTGAAAACCCTAAGTAGGGTTTACAAGACCCTAATTTTGGAAAAAGTTAGTTTTGGATTGTCGGGACCCGCGTTTGGACCAGTGGAAGGAAGTTATGACTTATGCTGATTCCATTGTATGTTGGCCTAGTGGAGTAATGGACTTAATGGGTTAAGTCCTTAATAGGTTAAGTGAGAACACTTAACCCTAATCGTCATTTCATGTGAAACCCCTAATTGGGTTGAGTTTGAGTTGGGCCTTGATGGGCCATCCAAGAAAAAGTATATGGACCAGAATATTTGATTTGGGCTTTAGGATAAGGCCCATTGGACAGGATTGGGCCCAATTGTGAAAACTAGGCCATATATGGGCCATAACTGGGCCATAATGATGATGAGATATTAGACTAGTGGACTGCCAAGTGTTTGGGCCAAAATAAATGGTTCGACATCAAGTTAAGACCATGAACAGGTTTGGGTCTTGGCTGATTATTTGACTTTTAGGCCTTCAGAGTATAAGTTTGGGCCTTAATCTTGGACCAAGCTAGGTTAGGGGTAAAATGGTCCTTTTACCCCAAGTAGGGATTTTAGAGTTATGCATAGGAAGCCCAAATGGTTAATTGGGTTTTGTTTGACAGCTTGGGGATATGTCAGCCAACATCTCGAGATTTATACGCAGAACTTCAGCAGTGCGACGTGAGTTTTCCTTTAGTAGGAACGGGTCTAAGGCACCAAGTTCGGCCCGTATATGTGACATGTTAGTAGCTGAGTGTAGGCGGGGACTCGTATCTCATTATCGCCAGAGTATAGATATCAGTTTGACTGTTGGATTGTTATACTTGTTGTCTGTGTGATACTTGTGTGTGTTGTTTATGTATATGAGTGTGGACGGGGCCCGAATCTCATAGTAGTCGAGTGTGGGCGGGGCCCGATTATCATAGCATTAGTCGAGTGTGGACGGGGCCCGAATCTCCTTGACAGCAGAGTGTGAGCTGGGCCTGAATCTCCATGAGAGTGGGTGGGGGCCGTATCTCCTAGTTGCATGTTATGTGTATGGTATATGGTAGTTTGGGGAGACTGACTAAGCTTTGTGCTTACAATTTTCAATTTTGGTTTCAAGTACCTCGGTGTTCAAAAGAGGAGCCCGGGATGATTGCAATGCACACACCTTTTTTTACAGCAGAGGATGTTTTTATTATGATATAATTAACAAATCTTTATAATATTTCAGGATACACTACTTATGGTTTTATATGATGTTTAATATTATGGTTTTCTTAACGATTTAAAATGAAAATTTTGGACTGTATTTTTGGGATGTTTCAAGTTGGTATCAGAGCCTTGGTTTGAGGGATTCAGGCACACTCTCAGGTGTGTCTGAAGTCAAACTAAGGAATTGGTATAAAAATTTTCAAAAGAAATTCATTTTTATGAGAAGCATTTTTAAAAGAGAAAAGAACTTTGAAAAGAGAAAAGGTTGTGGTGCATCCAATCAGCTGAGCTCAATTAAGCACTCTCAAATTACCCAAACACGTTATTTTGATATGATATGATTATGTGATCAGCATGCTAGATTAGGGCTAAAGATCTAGGAAGCATGCCTTGTATGCCTACTTTATATGTATGAGAATTGAGAATTGCATGCTAGATTAGGGATAAAGATCTAGGAATAATGCATTGTATGCCAGTTGTATGAGCTTTTGAGCAGTATGCTAGTACTGATTAGTCAATAATATGATAGCCAGAGTAGAGTATGCTTGATTATGGTTACTCAATGCTCGAATGTTGCTTGCTTTGTGCTCATAGGAGTCCTAGTTATCTTTACTTAACTAGTAAATGAATACGCTAAGTTACATATTACAAGGACTAAATAATTTCAGAAGGTTATTTTTAGCCCTATTGCGCAGCTCTCGTTTGAGTCCTAACTGTTGTAGGGAAAGACTTCTCATTCGAAGAATTATCTGGTCTGAGTAATATGTAACTGTATTCACGAGCTAGTTTGGGAAATGTAGCAGGGACTTCTTATGCAGCTGATGGCGGAGATTAGGTCAGAGATTTCCCTAGGGCAATCCTAAGAAGAGATTAGCATGTGAAACAATGGTAGTAGAAGGGACTTGGTGGAGTCAAGGCAATTCTAGAGGAAAGTACGGATAGATGTGGAAGGTAGTATGGGCTCGTACAACTAAAAGCAGGGGATCTATACTCAAATGAAGAAGGGATGGGATAAAGTCGGGGAACTTGGAGTGTGTGAGATCCTTTGAGTTATGATGAACATTCAGATGGTTGTTATGGATGCTTCGAGCATGGTGGCGTTACATGATTGGCCAGTAAGCAATACGTATGTTGGTAAGAGATCTGGTTCGGGCTCGGGATCCGGGCAACTTGATGATTAGAGGTGGGTTATACACCTTGTCTTCGAAAGAGTTCAGTACAGGATTAGACCGTTGTGGAGGTTTCGCGAGCCGTACACAAGAAGTTATCCGACATCTTTGGGCGTGTCGCTGATATGGTGACCGCTAAGTTCCAGGGTCAGACAGCAGTTGTTCAGATGGTCGATAGGGTAGTCGAGGTAAGAACATGAGATTGGTTTAGATAGGCAGTTGGGAAAGAGGCAACGAGATCATGGTCTGAGATGTCGACTTAAGCAGTCAAATACGCATGCATCCAATATCGACCTGTGGGGTCGTATTGATTGAATGAAAGATGAAGCAGCCAGTTTAGTGTTTCCAGACAGTTCAATGCATCAGTCAGTTTAGTGTTGTAGGCAGTTCAATGCATCAGTCATTTCAGTACTTCAGACAATTAGTGCTTCAGTCAGTTCATTTTTGTAGGCAGTTCAGTGCTTTAGGCAGTTCAGTGTTCCGGACAGTTAGTGCTTCAGCCAGTTCAGTGTTTTAGGTAGTTCAGTGCATCAGTCAGCTCCATGCTTCACGCAGTTAGTGCTTCAGTCAGTTTAGTGTTGTAGGCAGTTTAGTGCTTTAGTCAGTGTTAGTGGTTGGGATATATCTTCAAGAGATGAAAGATGCCATTTGCATACCGTGGATCAGTAGTGGTTAATAAAAGGTTGTTCCCTATTGGCGAGATTCAGTATTATCTTAGTTTGTGGATGGGATCGGTTCAGGGGTATTATGTGGAAGGTCTACGGTCAGGGTACCGTAGGACGGTTCATCGTCAGGGTTCAGTAGTTTTAGTAACCGTTATTGATTGGCTGTTGAAAACGCCAAGGAAATGGCTCGTTGCTAAGGTATGGTTTGGAGCAGCTGACTTTTGGTCTTCAAGATTTGAGTGTGGTACCATTTCAAGAGGAAAGGGCAACAGGTTCCGCTGGATTTTGGGGAGTGCTCCGTCAGTATCTAGGAGATATGTTGATTTAGCATTGGCTGTTATGGAACACTAGCAGTGGTAAGTTTTGGTTTCTAGAAGATAGATCGGTGGATGGTAAGAAGGATTGGGAATCCTTTCCAGTTTTGTGTGATGTAAGATGTTAGTTGAACCCAAGTGGGGGAGAACCAGCCAAACGTTCGGGACTAGAAGTGGGCGTGAGACTAGAATGAGTTTGCATCACCGTCAGGGAGGAAGACAACCGAGTTGTTTTATGGAATGAGGATAGTGTGAGTTGGAAGTTCGGAAAACTTGCCAATAATGAGATCATATTCTGGGAATGCTTGAGAGCAGGCCTTAGAGATTCAGGTTGGGGATTTCAGTTAGGACATGAGTTCAGTTTGGGATGCTAGGTCAGGTGTATGCTCGACTTTGGATGTGTTCGCTCGGGTAATCAGCGGTAAGACTGTGGTCAGCGGTTGAGTTATTATGGAAAGTGATTTAAGACTGCGGGATAGCTGTAGCATTCATTAGCACCCAGACAGTGTGGGAAGTGTTGTAAGATTATGGGACAACTGTAGCATTCTTCATGTGATCAGATAGTGTTAGAAGTATTATAAGTCTACAGGTGTAGTCGTAGCATTCACAAGGTTGCCAGATAGTTTTAGAAGTGTTGTAAGTCTGCGGTTGAAGCCATAGCATTCACAAGTTTATTCAGATGAGTTAGGCCTGAGTGGGTCAGTTCTTAGGATCGTGGGAAGGCCACAACGTGATTAGAATCAGGAAAGGGTAGGTTGAGCACCCATATATGCTCGACAACGCTCGGTCGATATAGACTAAAAGGGGTAGGTCGAGCATCCATATATGCTCGGCATTAGCTGGTTGAATCAGACCGAAAGGGAGGCCAACACTCAGATATGCTTGGCAGTGCTAGATTCCTAGGATGTTATGCGACAATTATTTAGGTCTAGTGGGACCCGAGGGTGAGTCCCGTATGATTATAGCTATGCAGGTGGGACCTGGTATAGACCGTTGGGTGAAGGCATGGGATCGGAGATCCCCGGATTTATAGGGCCGAGAGTGACAATGTGGATAGGGTAGTTTCGGTAGCCGAAGTTTTCTTCGGAAGTCGGGGGAAGCAACTGAGAGCGTATTCATTACTTCAGCGACTAGGTGGGAATCCATTATTCCAGTTAGTTGGCAGATAAGTTGGGACATGGGAGGTCTCGACTCATTCGGACAGTGGATAAGAGATAGTAGGATGTTCGGGCAGAAGCTGTGATAAGAGAATTCCTGTGTGAAGCAGCTAGTATGCTGAGGGATGCCAAGTGGGGGAGAGTTGTAACATTCTGTTTATTAAATAAATAAATAGACAAATTAATGAATGAATAGTATCCCTAAAAATCAATAATAATATAGCAAGGTGTTGGTCTCGAGGAGTTAATAGAAACAATTTTGGAAGTTGGGGGTTAAAAGTATAAGTTTCGGAGAGGTTTGTACATATTTATGAAGGCAAGGACTGCTTGGTAAATTATTGAGACTTAAATTGAAGTGATTTGGGAGGTTAAGGGGCTGAATGGTTAGTTTTGGACCTAAAATGAAATGAATTTATGGAATCAAGGGCTAAAGGGTAAATGTTGGATTAAAGCTGAAAAGATTTTGTGTGGAAGGGCTGATTTCGGAAATATGGACAAGTTGAAATGAAACACGGGTTCAACCACATATCTTTTTCTTTCCCTCTCGTTGGAATATTGAAACCCTAACCCTACTATTTTATTTTAGCCGCCACCATCTCATGTGAACCTTTCAGCCACCACCCTCATTCTCGTTCGTTTTTCTGATTAGACGAGGCCGCCAAGCGGCTACCTCGCCATTACAATGCCACCACAACATTGTTGTCGGTCGGAGATGTCATGGGCGGTTGGAAGAGCCACCAGAATCCAAGTTGAAGCTTGTTCGTCATGTGTGGGTTGAGAGCGAATGGAAAGCCATCGGTAAGGTAAACTGCAACCCACATTACCTCTCTCTCTCTCTCTCTCTTGTTATTTTTTGTGGATGACGTCGAGTATAAAGACTATGGTCTTCGGTGGCCAAGATCTGCCGTTTCTGCTTGTTTTGACGACAACAACCTCGTAGTCGGTGGTTGGGATCCTTGTTCTCGTGTCGTCTATGTGTTTGAGTTGCTGCTATGAGACGAATATGTGGGCATGTGTATTTTTTTTCTAGAAACCTACCGCCACCACCTCATAGTGGTGGCTGCCATCGTTTTCTGCCACCCATGGCCGCCTGCCACCGCATAGGTAGCTGTATGTGTCGTTTGGAGTGTGAGTGCGCGTTTCCTTTATGATGGGTCGTTGATTTGGTGATTTGGTCGGAGAAAAGTCAAGAAAAACCACGACCACCGTGAGGTGGTGGCTACCGTCGTGAGCCGCTGTCGACCACCACTGCCCGAGGTGGCAGTGGGTGGTGCTTGATATAGTGAAACCCAAATTGGCCCAATAGCTAAATCTTGGGCTTAGTGGGCTTGTGATTGCGTTGAAAACCCTAATTAGGGTTTAGAAAGCCCTAATTTTGGATAATTTTTATTTTTGATTGTCGGGACCCACATTTGGACCAGTGGACTGAAGTTATGACTTATGCCGATTCCATTGTATGTTGCCCTAGTGGAGTAATGGACTTAATGGGTTAAGTGAGAATACATAACCTTAATCGTCATTTCATGTGAAAACCCTGATTGAGTTGAGTTTGAGTTAGGCCTTTTTTTTGTTGGGCCTAGATGTTTGCAGTATTGATGGGCCATCCAAGAACAAGTATATAAACTACAATTTCGGAATTGGGCTTTAGGATAAGGCCCATCGGGCAGGCTTTGGCCCAATTGGGAAAATTGGGCCATAGATGAGCCATAAATAGGCCTCTACAATCCTGCATCTCAGAAACATATCACACACTAAGCATGCGGCTTAACTCCTTCGTATCCTGAACAATCTGATGAATTCCACGAGAGCAAAACACGTGATCCTGATGATACCACCATCGCCCATACGTTCTGCAGCTTTCCCAAGGTTGCTGAAACCGACTACTAAGACCTTCCAAAATGACGAGAAACATTCCTTACTGTCATGATGAGAACTACTTTTGATCTATCAAGATTTTAATTCCATAATGGTATGTCTCCCAGACGGTCCGCCTATGCTCACTAACTACCGTGCCAACACCAAAATGAATTCCTTGTCCATAACTAGTTGTAGCATACTAATACTTGACAGAAGGCTCATATAATCCTTTGAGTAGCAAATTCATCCCTAAAACGGTTAGGCTCATACGAAAGTTGTGAAGTAGGGTCAAACCTATTACTCTGAGATTATTCAATCCGTCTGTAAGTGACTTAGTACCTTCGTCCGGTGAGACAATCCTCACACAAGATTCCTCCCATTACTCCCTTCTATCCGAACACCCTGCTGTCTCTTTACCACTTTCCGGATAAACTGAGACTACCTTGCTCCTAACTGATCTATCATTACTTGGAATACCGGACTCCCACCGGTTACTGAACCCAAGAACAATCTCTCAATCGCTTCCAGTGTCTTCCAAAGAAACTCCGGCTATCGAAACCACTCGATCCATACTGTCACTCACGACTCCAATATTCCTGCTGATCCTCCTGATCATACTGTCTGACTACTCATTGCCAGCGAATCTACTACAAAAGGTGAATGCTACCAGAACAGTTGTAGTCTTACATTACTCATGGTCTCCAACGACCTACCGCCTTCCGAATCCAATCATACTGTGGCCTACTTACATCCGTGTGGTCTAACCTGCCCTGTTGTGAACTATCTAAAGAATCCCACAAGCGAGTCACGTATCTGATACATTCTCACTGCCGACTAAAGTCCGGCGAATGCTACGGGCCACCCCGCAGTCTTACTATACAAATATACTAATGGCTAACTAATGAGTGCCATGGACCACCCTGAAATCTTACTATGCCAATATGCTAATGGATAACTGATGAATGATATGGGCCACCCCGTAGTCTTACTCTATTAATATACTAATGGGTAACTGACGGATGCTACAGGCCATCCCGCAGTCTTACTGTACAAATATACTAATGGTTAACTGACGAATGCTACGGGCTACCCCACAGTCTTACAACGTTTCTACTCTATCTGACAATTAGTGAATGCTACAGGCCACCCCATAGTCTTACAACACATCCACATTGTCCGCTAACTAGTGAACGCTACGGTCCACCCCGCAGTCTGACAACAATTCTATATTGTCTGCCGACTAGTGTTGTGGGCCACCCGATACTCCTTCCGCATTCCCTATGTCACCAAATTACTGGTGAATGCTACGGCTATGCCTGCAGTCTTACAACACCCTAACACTATCTGCAGACCTTGTGAGTCCTACTGCTACACCCGCAGACTTACAATACTCTAACACTATTTGTCAACCTTGTGAATGTTACGGTGACACCGCAAAATTACAACACCCTCTCATACTATTTGTCTGCTAGTGAATGCTACGGAAATCCAGCATTCTTACAACACCCTCTCATACTATTTGTCCTGACTGTAATCCCCAAACTGATTCCCTAAGGCCTACTATAATGTGACCCTGCTACATTAGTACCGCACCCATGCCCATGATCGAAGCATCACGGTAAACCACGAAATCATCTACACCCTCTGGCAGGGTGAAATCGGTGCCTCGCACAACCGATTTCTGAGAGTCTCGAAGTCTGTCTGCTTCTTAGGCCCCCAAAGAAAGGCCACCGACTTCGTGGTCAGTCGGGTTAAAGGAACTGCAATATCGGAGAAGTCTCGTATAACTCTCCGGTAATAACCCGCTAGACCCAAGAAACTCTGAATCTCAGTTGGAGACCTCAGAATTTCCCATTGCATCGTGGTCTCTATCTTGTCCTGGTCCACCAGAATACCCTTCTGGTTGACAAGGTACCCAAGAAATTGCACCTCGTGCAACCAGAACTCACATTTGGAGAACTTTTCAAAAAGTCTCTCCCCTCTCAGAGTCTCTAGCATCTCCCTCAGGTGCTCCTCGTTCTACTCCTCAGTCTTGAATAACCCAAGATGACGCTATACTCTTGAAATCTGGTTCAGTCTTACACTTCAATCCATCTCCCACGCTGACAACTGGAAGCCTAAGTCTTCACCCTGGCTGATGAATCCTTGTTCTCACTTCCACTCTCATAGCACCATTGAAATCTAACAGAACACAACCCATGCGAGGAATGAAATTTTCTTGAACATCCAATGACCGAACACCCATGCGTCTAACACTCGCAACTGCCTCCACTATCTTCATGCTATTGTCCTTCTCTAGAAACGATGGTGCCTTGAACCCCAAAGTTCATCCATAGACAATTGCCGACCATACCTAAACCATGATAGAACCACTGAACGCTGACTTCACTGAAGAACTATCACTCTAACCCTTACCGAATATCCTCTAAGTAATACTCCTGCACATATCCCAAAAAAGATCCGAAATGATAACGGTACATGTGGAACCCACTCCATAAGATGTGTCCCTCTGTGGGTTCATCAAGGACATTTCGGCATGCAGGATGGCATATATGATCCTTGATAACCTAGACCCTAACAGAAAATCGACCCGAGATCTGACTTATCCAAACTCACTCATAATTCCTAAGCGATATGTATTCTCAATATCCATCTAGTAGCAGTAGAAGATGACATACCCGCAATATATGGAGGAATCCTAATCACCTTTTGCTGACATGACCAACCCCGCTACCCTATAGCAGCCTAAACCCTTGGATCAACAAACACCCTTGTGCACTTTCCCGTATGTGCTGCACTGACTCCAGCCCTGCTGGCCTTTCACCCGATGATCAGAAGTCATGGATCTCTTCCCGGCACACTCTACTATACGTACTTGACACAACCCTCTCTTCCTAGGGTGCTCCAAATCGATCTCGCATCTACAAACTCTTCGAAATCATATCCTTCAGGGTCTGACACCATGTCATGATCACTTGCCAATGGCTAAGCTGCAACAACTGGAACATCCTCTGTCCCTAAACCGGGTCACAAACTCCTCCCAGAAGCTTCTCATATTCTCCAAGACTCTCACCCATTCGAGTATGGATCCTGTGCTTTCAGTAGTACGAACCTAATACTACCTTCCACAGATACCCATACTTTTCTCGTCAAACCTCCTGAGTCCTCCAAGTCACTCCCTCAAACTGATGCACCTAAGTCTCACTAAACTTCACTACTAACCCACTGAAACATATCCTAGGCTTTCCTAGGTTCCTAAACCCACCCAGTCCTCATCTGCTAAAAGACTCTTCATGATGCCAACTAACCACTACATGAACACCATCATATGTGGCGAGGCTCGAAATATCCTTCGAGTAAAGGACTCATCCCTACAACGGTTAGACTCAGATGCGAGTTGTGCAATAGGTTCAAATCCAACACTCTGAGATTATTCAACCCTGGTCACATGTGACTTAATGTATTCATCTAGTAATGAATTCCTATCACTTGAATTCCCACAAAGCACAAAGCAAGCAACATTCAGAAAAATGGGAAATCTAACCAACACACTCCAATCAAACCATTCTATCCTCTTATCAGGAATCAATACTGACATGAGATTCTAAGGCTCATACAATCAGGCATAACCTAAATAGGCTATCCTATCAGTGACTAATCAGTACTATCATGAAACTCATCAAGAATATACAGCAGACATATAAAGCATCTTCCTAGAACCTTAGCCCTATTCTAGCATGCAGTTCTCATACACATACAATAGGCATATAAGGCATCCTTCCTAGATCCTTATCCCTAATCTAGCATGCAGTTCTCATAATCATATCATATCATAACATAACATGTATGAGTATCTTGGGGAAAACTTACTTGAGCATCGGCTAAGTGCACGCGTCGCACACCTTGTTCTTTTCAAAGTTCCCTTCTCTTTTCAATTTCTTTTCAAACTCCTTTTTAATAAATGATTCTTCTTTTGAAAATTTTCATACCAAGTCCTTAGTTTGAGTCCAAACACACCCGAGAGTGTTCCCGAATCCCTCAAACCAAGGCTCTGATACCAACTTGTAACATCCCAAAAATCATGGCAAAAAATTTCAGTTTAAATTAAATTGAAACAACTTAGTAACTTTGCTCAACCATTGAAAATCATTCTACATAAAACAATAATCAGAGTATTAATCCCAAAGATCATATAGTGCTGGAAATATAGTTTAATGTGCTGCGATCACCCCGAGCTCCTTCATTTAAAAACATAAGTACCTGAAATTGAAAGTTGTAAGCATGAAGCTTAGTGAGTTACCCAGATACCACATACCATACATATCAAATGATCCATACATGTCATACATAACCATGAGCCATACATATATCATAAAAAAAATAAAATGCTATATGCCAAAACATAGTCTTGCCACTATGCCACGGGCCGCCACATGGTCTTTCTTGCCAAGTCGGGGGCCACCCCTTTGGTCTTATAGACAAGTGCCAAGATCGACCCATACAAATAGTGTAGAGACTCACCTTGAATGCTAAAGCTCGCTGTCTGAGCTTCCTAGCTGCTGCCCCGACGGTTTCCCAAACTAGCAATTACCAACACGATATCCAATTAGCAACTAAGTTCTAAGCCATAATCCAAAATTTGGGGTTAAATAACCATTTTACCCCTGGCCCAACAAGCTACATAACTAAGGCCCAAGTCCAAAACCAATCAAGCCTAAAACTCTAAAATCCATAAAGGCCGCTAATGGCCCAATTTGCTAAATTGGGCCCACTCCCTCTAATGGGCCTTACCCTAAACCCAACATATTCTTGTCCCAAATTATCTGACCTCTAATGGCCCATTCAGGCCCAGTAGATAATAAGTCCAAAGAACGTCCCAAACCAAGTCCCAATAACGCAAGCCCACTCTGACCGAGTACACGAGGCTTACTCATCTGTACGCAGGGCGTACATGCTATTTGACTTGTACGTTGCGCGTATAAGTTTGTACGACCATCGCACTCTCCTGTTAAGCCCTTTTTCCTTTAAGCACTTAATATTCCTTTCCAGAAGCTACAATCACAGATCCAAGACCTTTTCAACATCCTAATCCATAAAGTCGATTACTTGGTGGCTGGCAATCCACCAAATGAACGCAAACATGGAATATAGCCATAAACTTCCATGGAAATGGCTAGATCTTATACATGGTCACAATTGGTCCTTAAAGATTGAAAGTTTACTACTTAAAGAACTCATATATCACTAAGGGTGGCAACCCTGGACCTAGAAACGAGTTTGAGTCATGATGATCCATTCTTGGGACCAAAAGAGTCCATAAACTCACCCTAAGAGAGATTTAAGAGCTTAATCATCAAGCTCATAACTTTATACCTTGAAAAGTTCTGGAATGAGGAAAAACCCAGATCTACTACTGCTCCTTAGAATCACCACCTTGCTTTGCTCTTCTCTTCCTTGGAGAATGGATCCAAAACACCAAAAATGCTCCGCCAAGTCCTTCCAAGCTCCAAGAACACCCAAGTATGGATTACGGTTTCGTAGTAGCTCTTTTAGGTTAGAAATGGAGGCTGGACTTGAGGCATATTGTTCCTTATATAGTGTCATACACTAAAATTTAAGGTTCTAGTCTGAATGGAATATGCCCTGCATACCTCTATGTATGCCCGACGTACTCACAAACCACCAACATTCGTTTTCACTTTATATGTTGGACGTTCCCAGCCAAACACGTGCATGTATCCCTTTCATGCATGGGACCGTATTTCCATTTTTCTTCATTAGGGACCAATATTGCCAATAACTTGAAGGTGGTGTTACTTCTTCATTATAAGTCCGTTTTCGACGAACTTTATATCCACGAAAAGGAGGTGAGAAACCCTATGCTCCCAGCTCCACACCCGAGCCCTACAACCTTCCAAATAAGACTCGAGACCCATAAAATGCCAAATCGACAGATTATGCTTATACCACTGGCCTCCGAAGTCACAACCGAACACATTCTAAACCGGGTGTTACAGTGAGTATGGGCAGGGCCCGTATCTCCTTATTGTCAGAGAATAGATATCAGTTAGATTGTTGGATTGCTATACTTGTTATTTGTATGATATTTGTATGTGTTGTTTGGGTATATGAGTGTGGGTGGGCCCGTATCTCATTATTATTCAAATGGGGGGGGGGTCCGAATCTCATAGTAGTCGAGTGTAGGCAGGGCCCGAATCTCGTAGTATTATTTGAGTATAGATATGAGACTGTTTGATAGGAGTAGATATACTTATTGTCCGTGTGATACTTGTATGCATGTTAGACAGCAGAGTGTGGGTGGGGCCCAAATCTGCTAGACAGCGGAGTGTGGGTGGGGCCCGAATCTGCTAGACAGCGCAGTAAGGGCGGGGCCCGAATCTCCTATACAGTGAAGTGTGGATGTGGCCCGAATCTCCAAGAAAGCGGAGTGTAGGCGGGGCCCGAATCTCCTTGAGAGTGGTCGGGGCCGTATCTCCTAGTTGCATGTTATGTGTATGGTATGTGGTAGTTTGGGGAGACTCACTAAGCTTCGTGCTTATAGTTTTCAGTTTTGCTTTTAGGTACTTTGGTGTTCAAAAGAGGAGCTCGGGATAATTGCAGTGCACACACCATTTGTTATAGCCTGGGATGTTTTTACTCTGATATAATTGAAACATGTTTATAATATTTCAAGATACACTACTTATGGTTTTATATGACGTTTAATATTATGGTTTTCTTAATGAATTAAAATGAAACTTTTGGGCTGTATTTTTGGGATGTTTCATAGAACCTCTGCAATTGAGGACTCATTGTGGCGACCATGATGCAAGCAAATTTTGTTCCATCATCGTAGTGTTTTATGTAGGAGACTAGTTATTCAGGAGTAGCAGTAGGTTCATTGATTTCAACGAGTTTCTCTTCAAGGACATATTATTTGCCCTCAAAGTGAAGAGCCATTATGATTTTACACATTCAATCATTATATTTGGAGCCATCAAAGGTAACTTTGCAGACGATGGAGAGTAACGAGAAACCCGCGATGTGGGTAGAAGATGATGGTGCAAAAGCATCAATAGGAGTAGACATCTATAGAGAAAAAGAATAATAGTTTTAGTTAGATGAAAATTATCCTTAATATTTAACCCATAATAAATTATTAAGGCTAGGATCCAAAATAACAATTCACAACTAAGAAGAGAGATGTTGTAATCTTATTGCAAATTTATGAAGGTAGGTAAAAGCAATTCACAAATTTCGAACTATGAAATTCCTAGGTCTTTTGAGATTCATTAAATATATCGATGGCATGTTTAATATCATATTATGCTATTTTATTTGTGATCGGGAAACTGAGGATCATAAACGAGATGTGAATAACCATACAAATTAGCTTGACACTCTTGATGTCATTTATCATCTCATTTTAATGTGTCGGTTAACCATACATGCTCCATTAATCAACGATAACTTTTGAGATGCCTATTATTACTCTTTATAGTCACTATTAGTGTCCCGGTTAACCATGTGCGCTTCATTAACTACTATAAAGTGCAATCTGAAATTTTATGGATCAACATACTTTTCATATTTTCCTAAAGTAACAAAGAGTGGGACTTTATAAAGATGTTTAGTTACTTTCTAGGTCATTATACTTATTAATGAAGTTATGGCCTATCAAATTCATCCGCCTAACGACCCTCCACCATACAAAAGAGCAGTCGGTAAGAATGGATACCCAAAGGCGGTCATTTTAAAGGTCGCTTCCTTAAACTTCCCTTATAATATGACTTGGTGAATGAGGCGTACTAGCGATTTGACTAAGTTAATCTTATATATATATATATATATATATATATATATATATATATATATATATATATATATATATATAGTAATTAACTTCTAATATATTATATATAAGGTGTTTTTTAAAACTTTTGAAAAATACAAGGTTTAAATTAAAATTTCGAAATTAAGGAATTAATTTAATTTAAAATAAACCAATTATATTTTTGATCTTTATCTTTTAATAAATCAAATAATTAAATAAAACATAAGGATAATTCACAAATTCAAGATAAGGATATCTGATTAATAAGATAATTTACTCAGTTTTATATGGAATTAAAAACATTATCTAATGTAATTATCCTAATCAATTTATGAATTAATCAAAATCGGTTTTTTAGCAGATCTGAGGGTCCACCACGTCGTGGTAAACAATTACCATGTCGTGGTCAAACGAAAAGGAAAACGAATTCACGGATCACCACGTTGTAGTGGAAAATACCACGTCGTGGTGGAGTGACAGAATGGCCATTCTGTTTTCCTCCTTTTGGTTTTGTTTAAGTTCAAGAAATGTACATTTAATTGTTAGACAACCATAAGCTCTGATATCACTGATGGGTTTTACATGTATTAACGCGGATAAATCTTTAACACTTAAGGGTACATGTAACCTAAACATTTATATATATATATATATATATATATATATATATATATATATATATATATATATATATATATATATATATCCTATTCAGATTCTTTATGTAAGTCAAAGTCAGTAGATTTTTTTGAGGAATCAATTTACTCTCGGGATATATTGAATGCTTTTAAGGCATCTAGAATTCTAAACCATAAACTTACCCAAAAAAACACGTGTTTATCGACCAAACCAAACATTTATTTAATGATACTAGGTAACAAATTATTAGGCTTGGAAAACATGTCATTGAGGCACATATTATAGTTGGTAGATTCTTCAATGAGACTACGTATATACATTGCATGAAGTTAACTCTGTCTGATAAAAGAATCCCCTTTTGTTTTCAGTAGAGGAAATTCCATGTAGATGTTTGTTTTGCTATGACCATTAAGAGTTAAAGACAATCATTATCAACTATTAGATTGTATGTGTGTAGACCCGTCTTAACTCATGGTTAGTTATATCTAGCTATTTCTCGCGTGACAAGTAAAAAAGGCTTGAATGTATTCATATGTGATGAGGCAGGTCGTCCAACTGGTAAAACAAAAAATATTGTAAAAGAGGTCCTTCAAAGATTATAGATATTGATACATTTCATTTTATTTTTTTAATCTTTTCAATATAATAAATAACGAGAAGTGTTTATGTTACTATATCATTTTTTAATTGTTGTGTTGGTTTTTTTTATGACTTTATATATATATATATATATATATATATATATATATATATATATATATATATATATATATATATATATATATATATATATATATATATATATATATATATATATATATATATATATATATATATATATATATGTTACCCTGTGTTTTACGCGACCAATAATTTAGTGTCTATATCATCTCAAAGTTTAACATCATTAAAAACGAGCTAGAGAAAATTTAAAATCCTACAAGTCACCACTAAAATTATTATATCTCTACTATGACAATATTGTTTTATAACATTTCATTATTTTAGTTCATGTAACAAAAAAAATCATAATACAGATTTTTAGTGTTAGAAAAACACAAACTATTATTTTATATTCATTTTATGGAGAAACATATATTTAACTTAAATAATAAAAGTTTCAATAACTATAGTGTTGATTTATATATTTAATACAGTGAATATTTTACATATATAATAGAGGTATTTTAATTAATGAAATTGATTAATTTTTTATTAATAAAAAAAAATACTGACATGTAGAATTTAAATAATTTAAAAATCTTACATAATGACATGTGACAAAAGTCTTGAAGTGACATGCAACAAAATGTTTTTTCATTTATTATGGCAAATGTCGATGAAAAGATAACAATCAGTATAATAATACATAACAAGAAATGACATCTTTAGGGACGAAAAAATGCGTCGCAAATAGTCAAGCAAGTCACCCCTAAAGGGACGACATGTCGTCCCAATTGGGTCGCCGCAAATACCTTGTAGCTAATACTAAAAAGTCATCTCTAAAGGCGTCGTCCCTAATACCTGTCGTCGCTAATAAAAGTTACCGTCCCTAAAGGCGGCGTCCCTTATAATATTCCAGCAACCGGCTAGTATTATTCCGGCAGGATGTGTCATCGCTAATGCTGAAGATCGTCCCTAAAGGTGTCGCCACTAATGCTTGTTTTTTTAGATAAAATTTATATTTTATATTAGTTTATATTATAAAAATACATAATTTATAAAATTATAAAACTTATAATTAATCTGCATTACATAAAACATCAAATAACATAGAGAAAGTATATCACATTAACATCATCTAAATCCATAATAACATCATCTATATCATAAAACAATATATATTAATCGTTGTCCTTATCATCGTTTTCCTCGTCGTTGTTGGTCGCATTGTCAACTTGCTTGCTAAATGAGCGGATAATATCTACAAGTGCAGTCACAAACGCAAAGTTTTGGAGAAAAGCATTAACACCCACATCCTACAAAGTAAGAATATAAGTTAAAATATATCATACTATAAGAACAAATTATTATTACTTAACAATTAAGTCACAAACACATGAAGTCCTTCGTAATTTAACAAACTACCAAATTCATAACAATTTAACAAACTAAATAAACATTAATGTAACTTACGTTTTTGAAAGAAGCACTACCGTAGCTGCACGTCCCTCCACGATTTTTAACTACTTGCTTCTTCCGACATTCTTTGTTTACACTGGATCGTTTACAATGTGTATCAGTTAAGAAGTAGTCAATAGTAGCACTCCAACGCGCTGAATCCATATCCACGGGGGGTCGAGCCCTTGCTGCCTCCGCACCCTGTAGCAATATGAAATACAATGAATTAGAAAAAATCTTAATTACCATCACTCTGGTGAACACCAAAATCTCCACCGAACGGATGTGGTGGCTCGTCACCACCATCGCCTCCATGGCCCATCACAGCAGCCCTAAGATGAACCAATGCAACCCAAAAAATGACACATGTGCAGTGGCAAATCTAGAAAAAGATATAGGATATGCAATGTTTACACAAATTATTACTATCAAGATATTTAGGTCAAAAGTCGACAAAAACATATAATAAATTAAGAAATGTCGTAATATAGTTAACAACATAAAACATGATGACAAAATACAATATTCTTAAAACTAAAAATGAAAAATCACAATTGGCAATTAGTATATATAAATTTTGATTAATTTGACAATCCAAAACATAAAAAACAAAATAAGTATCCTACAATTTATAATTAACTTGTACCTCCATGATTTTTTTATTAAATTATTATTAAATTAAAAGGTTATATACAATTAACAAGCACTACAAGAATAACAGACTATCGCGACGACACGTATCCCGACGATAAAAGTCGCCGCTAAAAGGTGGTCTCTAACCACGACAAGTAGTCTCCAAAACATTTGATTACTTTGACCAGATCTGTTTGACCTTAAAAGGTATCCAGATGACAAGTCGTCGGGATAGAGTGGGCGGGAAAGATAAAAATTTTCACGGTCTTCTGAAACTCTATGCCAACGACAAGTCGTCGGGATAGGGTACAACAAATTGAATTTTTATTTATTTTTATTCCATATTGTAAAACACCGAAATGACATAGTTTTCTGAAACTCTATGCCGACAACAAGTCGTCGGTATAGGGAAAGAATCCAACGTGACGATCCGCGTGAAAATTAATTTCTTTTAATAAAGACAAAAGATAGAAACGATGTCGTTATTTGAACCCTATACCGACGACATGTCGTCAGCATAGGATTTTGCCCTTACAGAATATATTAGTGCATCGCTCATTGTTCAGTTTCATACAATCTTTCTCTCTCGGACTGGACAGCCGATTTTGCACATCTTCACCGACGACAAGATATGGGTACATATTTGGTCCTTGTTTTCTTTATTGTTTATGATTGCTCAAGATTTTAACTCAAAATTGGTGTTTTTTTTTGTTTTCTTTTTTTGTGCTTTTTCGGTGCCCACCAGCCACCGCCATCAAATCCAACCACCGGAATCCTTCCCGACGATCCTTTATAGACGACAAGTCGTCGGCATAGGTGGATCTGTACCGACGACATCTATACCGACGACAATTCCGATTTTTACCGACGGAGCTATACCTACAACTTTGTACGGTCGACAAGTCGTCGCTATAGGTTTTACTGACGACATGTCGTCGGCATAGGTGTTGAAAAAGTCGTCGGCGTAGGCCTCGTTCCTTGTAGTGAAGCCTAGGTAGAAAAAAAAAAAGTTAAATTATAAAAAAAATTGTATTATAATTTATAGATAATACAAATAATTACATTACAAATATTGAGTAATATTATTAATGAAATCATAGAAGTTAATAAAATTAACAAAAAAAAAAACACATACTCAAACACATTCTTAAAACCAAATACACGTACTCACGATATATAACTTTTGATTATACTAAATTAACATATAATCAAACACATTTTCAAATACACATATATACACTTATATATATCAAATTCATGCATATATATATATATATATATATATATATATATATATATATATATATATATATATATCAAATTCATATATACATATATCCACACATATATCAAATTAATACACATATACATCAAATTTATACATACATACATAGACTATTATTAATGCACCTATGGTTGTGGTTGTGGTTGTAGAACTAGAACTTGAACTGAAAATGGTCGAGATGGCGGCAGTGGCGGTTTGGAATTCACCGGAGACAACACAGGCAGTAGTGGCGGTGCTTGGTGGTTGTAATGGGGAAATCTCTTTAAGACTACCAAAAGCAGTAAAAATGGAAACAAAAACAAAAAACGGTGGAAATCAGAAAGGAAAACAAACTTTGTCAGTGGAGAAGTACGTCGGAAACTCAGAACATCGCCGGTGGAGCAGGTACGCCGGTGAGGAGCTGGAAATCACTCCGGTTGAAGAAGTGGGGTGCACCGGTGGTTAATAGTCGATGGAAGATGCAAAACGAGTCTCCGGTCGCCGGCAAAGTGTTGAAATCGCCGGAAGAACGAGACAGAAATGGAGTGGAGGTGGTAACTGATCTGCGATTTGCTACCTGGAGGGGAACAAAAAGGCCACCTCTTAGGGGCGACGCCTTTACCGACGCCGATTTAACCATTAGCGGCGACATGTTGGAGGGAAAACACACACCAATTTTTTCGTTAACCCC
Source organism: Lactuca sativa (assembly GCF_002870075.4). Lineage (NCBI taxonomy): Eukaryota > Viridiplantae > Streptophyta > Magnoliopsida > Asterales > Asteraceae > Lactuca > Lactuca sativa. The sequence goes on from NC_056623.2 coordinate 53,477,655, forward strand.
ATCCGTCGGATCAAGATGTAATCGTAGGGCCAAAACTTGATCCGGAGGCATTCACACGGATCGCCGGTACCACCCTTTAGAGACGACGCTATTAGCGACGACGGGGACCTTTAGCGACGACAAAAACGCGAATTGTCGGATGTCGTCCCTAATAGTGGCTCACCTAAAAGTTATATATCTTGTTGTGAAAATTATAATTCTAAATTCTAAATAAAATTAAAATTAAAAAGGTTTTATTAGTATGCTAAAAACCCAAGAATCATGAACCATGACGCGTTTAACTCTAACTTTAAATATTTAAAAATATATATAATTTCATATATTATATAAAATCCAAAAGAAATATCAACCGTCTTTTTTAATGATAAGACTGTTGAGATAAGTAGTCACTAAAATCATATAGAAATATAATGCACTATACTGAAACCCATATTATGAAAATATAAAATATTTGATAGATAGGAAAGAGCGAAGATCATACTTAAATCATATAGAAATATAATGCACTATACTGAAACCCATATTATGAAAATATAAAATATTTGATAGATAGGAAAGAGAGAAGATCATACTTTAAACTAAAATGAATAAAAAGAAATGAACATAACGCTGGGCTGATCTGGAAAAAAGAAAAGCCATAATTATAAAATGAATTAATACTAAGGATGCTTGATCTATTAAAACATTTTGTTAACGTCGAGTAAAAAACAACCATACATAATCAAACTCGTTAAGTTTTTATATATTAAATACATTAAATAAAATTAAACTAAAAAAAACACTATCTAAACAAACTAGATAATAAGTGGTAGTTGGATGAATGTTTGTTTGAATTGTGATTGTGATTTATGATCTTCGTAATAGTTTTATAAGCATAAAATAAGGTGTATTTGAATCTTGCAATAAACCGGCTCTTTGACATATGCAAATAGTTATCTTTTTAACCAACCGTACACTTTATTTGTATAATTAATTAGGTGTAAAACCCGTGTATTACACGGCCTGACTAAAAAAGTTAAATATAAGGTGTAGTTCAATCTATACTAATAAAAAAATATTATCATATTTAAAAAAATCATGTTGAATATGAATGTGTAAAAATTAAGTATTTTTTAGAGCAAACTTTCAAAATAAATACAATAAATAGAATAAACCACAAGGACCATTTATGTAATTTGTCTTAATTAATCTATACTAATAAAACTAATTAATATAAATTTACAAATGGAATTCATTAAATAGAAATATGAATTCATAAATGGAAGGTTTATTATATACATTAATTCACATTAATTACTATAAGGTGGCATTTAATAGATGGAAGTTGAATAAAAATGAAAAAAAATACAAAAATGACAAGTGGAAAAAAAAAATAATTTTAAAATTATGAGAAAATCACATGTGTCAAATTCAATAAGAAGTTGACATTTGACAAAATTATCTTTATTTATTATGCACTACTAGAAAAAAGGCCTTTTACGACGCGCAAACCACGACACTCATTGATTTATGTTACGCAAAAGAGAGTGACATTAAAGAAGTGTCATCTCTTCAAAAAATTCAAGGATTTATGTCACGCATTATTGCGTGCCCTTAGATTGGTGTCTCATGTAAAAAAAATAAAAACACGGAGGGCACTTTATCTAAAATGCGCGTCCTCTGTGAATGTCACTTTATGTTTTACTCAAAACGCGCGTTCTTGAAAGGGGGAATTGTAATCCACTCAAAATTCTTAAATTTTTTAATACCCCGCTTCAACAAAATTCTTAAATTTTTTAATACCCCGCTTCAACAAAATTCTTAAATTTTTTAATACCCCGCTTCAAGATCCATTTCATTCTCTTCTTCCTTCTCTCTGCAAACCCTAATCACGATATACACCTCCAACAACTCGTAACCCTATTCAACATATGCAACCTATGCCTGATCACAAATGAAGATCTCACCTCGCCGCCCCTTACCGGCAACATCAGGTCCGACGACCTTAGAGCTTTCCAGAGCTCCTCTCAACCCTATGTCACTTGTCGTTCTTCTCCTCATGTTCCCTGCTCCTTTCTCCTCTTATCTACAATAACCTTCCTTCTTCAACCTCCACCTTCACCTCCTCTTTCTTCAACCCAGGCAAGGCCGCCTTCAAAACGTGCACCTCCGACGTCTCCTTCTAGTCGATTCTGGCATTGGCGATTGATGCTGTTTCGCGTGATGGTCCGGTAAGGTTGTTAAGAGCACTGGAAAGGCCCTGGAAAGGGTCCCAGATGTCGAGGGAGAAGTGATCGAATACATTGCTCCTCCTCTTGCTAAATCCCTTTTTCTTCCTGGCTTAATTTTTCTCCATTTGATTCAAGATCGAAGGAACAAACTTACGATTCTTGTTAAATCCCTTTTTCTTCATTTATTAAATAAAATTTGGTTTGGTTCAGGGGATTAGCTATTCAGTTGCTTCATTTCTAAATTTTTTTCTCAATGTGATTTGAAGATAAACACACCTTTTGTTGCAGGAGGACCAGCCTGATGATAAAGGACAATCCTTGTATACCCGTTTTAATATTTCTGGAATGGATATGCAGAATTAGCTGATCAAAGAAAGGAAAGACATTAAAATATCAATGGAGTTATGGAGAGCAATCCTTGACCATCATTCACATAGGTACAGCGATTTCTAGGACTGAAAGGTTTGAACTTCTTGATTTCCCTAATTTGTCATCTTCCTCACAGAGTTATGGAGAGCAATCCTTGACATGGCATTCTTAAGGTTGATTAGGCACATAAAGCCTGATGTGTTTTTTTAGACTATAGTGAATGGATCTTACAGTTCTCTATTTTCTTTCACTCGTTTCCAGGAGTCATGGTGTACTTTTTAGACTATAGTGAATGGATCTTACAGTTCCCTAATCTGTCATCTTCCGTCACATCCACCACCTCAAACCTCCAAACCTTTTTCAGCGAGTAGCTCTCATACCTGAAGTCATGGTGTACTTTTTAGTTTAAGCAAACATTTTGATACCTGATGAATAATCTATAAATAACATTTTGAACATGTCCATAGCAAACAGAGAAGGCTCTTCCCCTCCAGTTCCTGATCCAAAATTGAATTTCAGAAATTTGATTTGGCATTATTATTATTGTAATCATAACATATACCTGCTCTGACTTCCAAAATGCAGTCCCTTTCATCTGCATCATCCTTAGGTAGTAAAGCCTTGAGCAGCAGATTATGCACATATCCTTCTTCTTTCAACGCCTGCTCCAGTTCTTTGTATGCCATGGCCCGCATGTCTTTATCTTGTATATGATCCTAAATGATAGTCTCGGTCTTGGCAGATATACTAATGTTGTTTGAAACCCTATACTTTGAGGTTTGTGACTGATTTCAGTATGCACACATTTTCTCTGGTGTTTATTTTTGATTCATAGTCATAACTCTTGGACTGTTTGGGTTTAAAAGAAAATAGGGACATGGGCTTTTCTTGTTTCTTGTGATAGCCAAATGGTGATGTCTTACCTTTCATTTGCGTAAAGATGTAGGGTTGACTTTGCTGATACTCATTTCCCATTAGAAGAATTTTCTCTTTTTGTTTAACTAATGCACCTTTCATTAGCATTATGCCTTTGTGTATGCTTGTCTTTTCATGGGTATATACATTTTAAGCCAAAAGGAATGAATAATCTTCCCAGCTTTTCAAAACCTTTAAGATTTAGGCACCTTTGGTAGGGTTTCAATTTTGTTTTTCTTGGCATATATCTATCTTTAATTTAGGCAACAGGAAACAGTTTGTTGACTTTTCATATTATATATTTTAACATGAAGTAACACACAGTGGAGATTAACATCCACTATGTCTGACCTAATTTAGGCAACTGGATTGTAACTCTATGTAAACATCTACTATTCGATTCAACAAGCATTTAACTACATTTCAATCTTTATGTGCACATGTATATTTATCTACATGTAATAAACTATAAGTTAAAAAATCACCATATAATGAAATTGTATTTATCTACAGAAAGACCAGATCGTCTTCGAGCAATTGCTGCCAGCCTGGCAACTGCACGTGTGTGACTAGGATTCCTTGTTTTTTTTTTTTTAAATTATTTTTTTTTATTCTCTAAATTGTCATTTCTGTAAATTTTAGGTATATTTCTTGGAAGATGCCAACCGATTTCAGCAAGAGAAATTACACGTGAAGAACATATAAAGTAGAGTTAGAACTTAACACTATACAATGTATCTTAATCTAATAAAAAATTTATTCCATTCTTACACACCAACCAAACATGATTCTGGAATGTAATGACTGATTCCATTCCATTCTATTGTTTTCAGATCCACTCTCATGAGAATATTGAATCTGTTGAACTCACAAGCCAACATGTTGCTAGGTACATTAAATATCAATTACTTATATAACCTCTTAACATTTTAGTATTTCTCCATTATATTTAAGGTTTATCTCAAAAAAGACCTTATATTTTATGTTTTTTCCGGATTAAACCACAAATTTATTTTTTGCCTGAAAAAGACCTTGTGTTTTTTCATTTTTTCCGAAAAAACCCTCAACCTCCTAAATACTTCCAAATAAACCCTCAACCTTTTTAGTTTTTCTCCAAAAAAAAACCCTCACTCACATTTTACAATTTTTTTGGCAAATACAATGTAAAAAACATTCACCCTCTTCCCGATTCTGCAACAAATTTGTTTCTTTATTAGAAAATATGCACCGATGTATTATTTATTGTAGGACCAAAACATACGATGTTTTACCAGCAACCTGTTTAACCTGATGAAACATGGGTGTATAAGTTGCATAAATAGGTTAAATAGGGAAAGATGATTGCATAAATTGGTAAAAGACAATTCACTTATTATGTGTATTATGTATATATATATATATATATATATATATATATATATATATATATATGTGTGTGTGTGTGTGTGTGTGGTTCAGGTTGCAAGCATTTTTGTCCCTATGGTGGTTGGTTTGTCATTAATGACGCTGCTAGGGTGGTAAGTTTCGAATCCATAGACTTGCAATAAATTACATAATACATAAGAGAAGAGAAGAGAAATGACATGTGGTAAATTTGATTAGTCCTCTATCCAACTCTTTGGCATCCTTATGAGTCTTCTTTCATGTGTTCAAAACTGAATATCTTTTGGTGCTATGATCATTTATTTGAAGCTCTGATGTTTACCAAATACTTGACTTTTTAACTTTGTTTGTGGTTTCATTTAGTAATAATCCTTTTGAGGGGGTGTTTGTTGGGCTGCTTCTTTCAATGTCATTAACAACAGTGGTAAGTAAAATATTAGTACTATGAACCTCTTTTGCTTAAACCTACCTTATTGACCTCTAGCTGATTAAACATTAAATTAATTATGCAGGTTTTGAAGTTTTTGATGGAAAAGAATAGTGTTAATGCTCTTCATAGAAAAGTATGTTGGTATTTTAGGAAATTTGGCTAATAATTTAGTTAATTATATAAAAAATGTTGAAATATTATATTTGTCTACTATTGGAATGATTATTTGTAGTATTACATTTGTCTACTATTCGAATGATTATTTGTATAACATTAACTTTTGTGCAATGCATTGTATTATTTGTATATGGTATTTTATTTTCCATTATGTGACATAAAATGCAAATTTAATATGAAAATAAGCAAATCCATAAATAATTTTTTTTTTAAATTTAAAATTACGATACGCAAAAAAGTGTGTCATCTTCATTTATGACATGGCCTTTCTTGACAGGGGCTTTCTTGATACGCATTGCGTGTCATTAACACGCGCGTCGTAAGGTTACGACACGCGAATGCGTGTCGTCTTCCTTTATGACAGGGCCTTCCTTGATACGCATTGCGTGTCGTAACCGCGCGTCGTAAATGCGCGTCGTCTCTCTTTATGACAGGGCCTTCCTTGACACGCATTTGCGCGTCGTCTGAGCGTTTTACGACGCGCAATGAGCGTCGTAAAAGACCTTTTTTCTAGTAGTGATGGTAGATAGAATGTCCCAGATGTTGGGTATGTTTTCACAAAACTAGTTGTAGTTGGATGTTAGATATGAAATTTGATTGAGCTTTTTTTGTTTAAAACTTAAAGTTTTAGTTTTGTATATCCGAAAAAAGTAAGGTTTTATTTTTTTATTTTTTTTATTTATTTATTTATTTATTTTTTTAAATCTAAGAACTAAAAGATTCCAAAAGCTCTAAAAAATTTGTTATCGAACATATCCTTCATCTACGAGTACAAAAACAGTGTTTATATTATTACTGTTGAAAAATCATGTAGAAATAACAAGCAAACTTAATTAAACTTTAAAAGAATTATGAGGTAGATGAAGAAGTGAGGCTAGAATGAAAGTACTTGAGAATGTAAAGTTTTAAAGGAAATCTAAGAGTAAGATTGAAAATGGAAGATGTGCAAAATGAGGACGAAATTTAGGTTTTGTTAGGAACCAAACTCATATGTTTATGTTGTTAAATGTGGATGAAAGTACTTGGAAGCCTTCTTGTTCCTATAGGTAAACCAACGAAAAGATAAGTTTAAAATACTATAAAAAAATTGTTTTTTGCACTAAGAATGGCAAAAAAATAACCATGTTCCTATAGGACCGGATAACCCAAAGCATCGTCGAGCACAACGCCTCCAGGACCTACCATTCGATCCCTACTAGCCACTAGCGAAGTATCAATCCAATTAATAAATTGAGACTGGTACACAAAATTTGGAATCGTCAAATCCAACCACAAACCGACTCTACTCCAAATTTGACAGGCCAAGTCACAATGAAAGAATAAATGAGCCACATCCTCTTGAGCATTTTGACAAACAGGAAAGATAATAGATTCTAACTCTACACCTCTTTCCACCAGAAGCATTCTAAGAGGTAATCTTTGTAGTAAAATGCGCCAAAAAAGTATATTAACTTTTAAAGGCCCATAAGAATTCCATCTAGTACAAATTCCCCCCACTGGAAGGGTAGCATCGTCAATTTGTGTCCTTGCCGACTTAACCGAGAAACACCGACTGGGATCAAGATCCCAAGACCACTTATCCGGGGTAGCAGACAACACCGATGACAAAATAAATAAAAGATCATCTGATTGCATAGATTCAGCCCCACCTCTAATAGGCCTACCCCAGGAGAGAAACTCCAACCTATAGATAGAAATCACAAAATTTACCATCTTTGAGAAGAGAATGGGCATATAATCTGTGAAACTCAGATTTGAACACAACTCCACCACACCAAGCATCCTCCCAAAATCTAAGAGTAAGTTGAAAATGAAATATGTGCAAAATGGAGACAAAATTTGGGTTTTGTTAGGAATGAAACTCATATGCTTATTTTGTTAAATTAAATTGTAATGACATCGTAACATATATCTCTTATATGTCGAGAATAAGACATACTCAAAGTTGAACACCAAATAAAAATGATTGTGATCAGTATCCCATGTTCAATATTATAAATTTTGTTTTTTCTCACATATCATCTATCAATTAATTTTATCAATTTATATACTTGATTGAATATCATACAACTTTTAATATAAGAAATGGTAACAACACATTAGGTAACATGTACGTGGAAAATCGTACACCATGGAACCTCGAAATGTCCAAATAGATGCCGACTCCAAAAATGCAACTAATTCATATTTGTCATTTGATAAATTAAAATAATGCACCACCATGAATGTCCAAACAAATGCTGATTTGCAAAATGCAACCACCCCATGTTTGTCTTTCGATTAATTAAAATAATTAGCCATTATTCATCCATGTGCAACCCATAGTTCTATAAATACCACATTTCAAAGAAGCAAAATTCAAAACAATTTAAAGAGTGATTTAATATCATGGCAGTTATAACTTCTGAGTTCGAGATTGCATCTTCCCTCCCAGCTTCCAAATTTTTCAATGCCTATCGCGACTTTAACAACATAGCACCAAAGGTCGATCCAGAAACATACAAAACCCTAGTGGACATCGAAGGTGATGGAGGCGCTGGAACTATCAGGGACATCTCTTTTGGCGATGGTTAGTAAGATCTAAATAGATTTTTATGTACTCTTTGAAATTATTTTAATGTTTGACTTGTATTTTGTTTATCTTTATCCAATTTACTGTGGGATAACACAGGCGTCCCATTTACAAATGGAAAGTTGAAACTTGACGTTGTAGATAGCAACAACTTCAGTATTATATACACAATCTTTGAAGGAGACATCTTGATGGGACAACTAGATTCGATGACTCATCATGTGAAGTTTATACCTTCACATGATGGAGGATGTGTATACAAGCCTACCGTTGTGTATAATTGTAAAGGTGAAACTCAGCTTCCGGAGGAAGCTCTCAATATGGTAAAAGAAGGATTCAAAAAAACTTTCAACGCGATTGAGGGTTTTATCCATGCAAATCCTCAAACTTATTGATCAATGCTATATATGGTGTGTCATGTTCTTGGTTCAGTAAAAATAAAACGGATTTTAGTCCGGTTATATTTTATATATGTACTCGGCTTGTTTGATATTTTATTTTCTTGTAATGTGATTTTTAAATATATCAAGAATCCCTTGCAAACATGTCTATGTAAACAATTTCTAGGATGTGATATGCATGTTATGAGCATTAATTTTACCATCATGCATGCAGAAATGATAGTTGCAAACCACAAAAGTCCATTCAATTTGCATTCTAGTGAATGAGAATTTTTATTGAGATAACCACCAGTTTTGAAATGGTTGCAAATCTATGAGACTGTAGAGAGGGAGGTGAGAAACAGTGGTTGCTAACTGCTTGACATTTTGCTTTGAGTTACATTCATTATGATTAGCCACGCGATTTTTGTTATAGATCTACCTGATGATACCTGACGCAACCTTTTTGCCTAAGAAAAGAAAACTGAACAGAAAAGGAAGGAAGGAAGGAAGAAGAGAACAGGGCAAAACAGGGGAAGAATGAAAAAAACGCTAGCTATGAAATACTTGCTGGAAAATATACTTTTATTGCTGACTACTTGATTAAATAAACATAAAACAATACCCTTATTTATACTATAACAGATGGTATCCTAAACTAACACAAATAATGCTTAAAAGGAAAGTTTCCATAAAAAATTCCAAAATGCCCCTGAGGCCTAATTCCTGAATTACGCCAAAAATTTCAAGTAAATGAGATATTTTCTGTTTTGCAGCTTTTTTCTTACATCTTTTGTGACTACTGAAGAGTTTTCGTAAGTCAATTAAGATTATACCAAAGTTGAAAGAAATTGATGGATTTAACCAAGAAGAAGAATTGAACTTTATGAGATTTGTTTTCTCGTACTTCCAAGAACTTGTGTCTTATATACTTCTATAAATGATAATTGATTTTGACCTTTTATCTATCATTCAACCAGAAATAATAAGATTTGACCTATTTGTCATGTGTGAGAGTCTCGACAAGAGTGCTTCAGTTAGATATATCCAAGAGAGAATCCCAAAATATTGATTAACAAATTTTGTTAGTCTATATGTTAAGTGGCACTTAAAAAGGCTAAACAAATTCATTTTGTTATTCGGACTAAAAATCTATACATCATTTGCTTATTTTAATATACATTTTGTGTAATTTTTAATTTTGTGTAATTATTGTTTAATTTTGATTTTGTACAACATATTATACGATTTTAATAACTATTTATCAATTCCATCCATCACAATATAGACTGTCGGGGTAATGTTTTTTTCATTATTCGGCACAGTCAATCAGATGTACAATTAAACAACATTATTTATTTCCCAGTCAGTAATCTTTCCGAGATAGTACTTTCCCTGACAACAACTATCAATGGGGCCCTAAGATCACTTATTCTTCATGGACCAAGCTATTTTGTTGTAACATCCCAAAAATTGTAAGGTAAAAATTTCATTTTTAGTTCAACCATAAACATCATTTAATCATTTCAATCATTCAAAACTATATTAGACTAAAATAGTTATCATAATACAATTTCCAAACTCATAGAGTGCAGACACATGGGTGGATGCGTTACGATCAAGTCAAACCCTTCCGTCGCGAACCGAGATTACATGAAAAACATTTTAAACATAAATCGTAAGCACGAAGTTTAGTAAGTTCCCCAAAATATCGCATACCATACATATCTGCCAGCTTGAGGTTTTGTCAGGTCTATTTCACCCCCGATTCTATTTCAACTCATGTGTCGCCCAAGGCCATGCCAGGTCTATTTCACCCTCGGCTATGTTACACCCCTGAATCTATTTCAACTCATATGTAAGCACTAGGTTGTACCAAGTCTATTTCACCCTACACACATATAAAAAACAGGCACACAAGCATATAACGCATACAACATGAGTCACAAAGGCTACAAGCACATAACATATCCTAGTGTTCTATAGTATAGCGAGCAACCTCACCTCAGTCCGCGGACAATCCAAAAAATGCTCGAGCTACTAGACTGGAAAATCTCCATGCTAACCAATCAAGTAAAATCATGATCAATAATCAGGTCATAACCATAATCGGGACTTAATTCACTAATCCTGACTCCTAGGGTAAAAGACTATTTTACCCTTCCCCTTAATTGGCCCAAAGACCAAGGCCCAAACTCAATGTCTCTAAAAGCATAATATCCGACCCAAATCCAAAAGACACCTAAGGCCCAATACAGGTCCATCCATAAAGGCCCAACCAAAAGCCCAAAATGTCAACTATCTATCCTTACGTCATGACCAGTCCTTGGTCACGTCATTAGATTTCACTTTGTCCGATTCCAACTCATCCTGACTCAACTCAGTCAACTCGGACATGAAAATTCACTAGATAGGCTATAGGCCTTGTGAGGCGGTCCAATTAGGCTGGCAACCCCTAGAGCAGTTTGGATAGGCAATAGGCCCTGCAAGGCGGTCCAGTCATACTGAAGGCTCGTAGAGCGTGCCAGATCGGCTGTAGGCCCTGCGAGGTTATTCAATCAGCTTGACTGCTCATATATGTATGCTTGTTGGACATGCGGTGTGTTGTTACTTTTGGGAAACTTACTAAGCTCTGGCTTACAGTTTTAGTTTATGGTTTATGGAACTTTAGTGGATCTTGGGAATGCGAAGGCGTGATCATGAACAACTTCCAGTTTTATGTAACTTGGCCTTGGGAAAACTCTAATTTCGAATAATGTTTTTAAAACAATGACTTCTTTTGAAAACAATATTGTTAAATGGTTGATTTTGAAAATTTTAAATTTCTTTGACTTTTTGGAGTATTATAATTTTTCAAGCCATGAGGGACTTGACCATTCATACTTCTCTTGATGAGCTCTCCTGTGGTACTTTTCCACAAGGTCATTGTTCATCTCAAAAGGCCAGTAGTCCTTATAGAATGTAACATCCCGTTTATGAAATAAATAAATAGACAAATTAACGAATGACTAGTAGCCCTAAAAATAAATAATAATATAGCAAGGTGTTGGTCTCGAGGAGTTAATTGATACAATTTTGGAAGTTAAGGGTTAAAAGTGTAAGTATTGTAGTAGTTTGTAAATATTTATGAAGGCAGGGACTGCTTGGCAAATTATTGGGACTTAATTTGTAGAGATTTGGGAGGCTAAGGGGTTGAATGGTAAGTCTTGGACCTAAAATGAAATGAATTTATGGAATCAGGGGTTAAAGGGTAAATGTTGGACTAAAGCTGAAAAGATTTTGTGAGGAGGGGCTGATTTCGGAAATATGGACAAGTTGAAATGAAACACGGGTTTAACCCCATATCTTTTTCTTTCCCTTTCGTTGGAATATTGAAACCCTAGCCCTACTATTCTATTGCAGTCGTCACCATCTCATGTGAACCTTTCAGCCGCCAACCATCATTCTCGTTCGTTATTCCGATCAGACGAGGCCGCCAAGTGGCTACCTCGTCATTAGTACGCCGCCACAACACTGTTGCCGGCCAGAGACGTCATTGACAATTGGAAGAGCTACCGGAATCAAAGTTGAAGATGGTTCATCTTGTGTGGGTTGATAGCGAGTGGAAAGCCATCGCTAAGGTAAACTGCAACCCACCTTTCCTCGCTCTCTCTCATTATTTTCTATTGTTGACGTCGGGTATGACGACTGTGGTCGTCGGTGGCCAAGAGCTGCCCTTTCTGCTTGTTCCGACGACAACAACCTCCTAGTCGGCGGTTGGGAGCCTTGTTCTCGTGTCATCTATATGCTTGAGTTGCTGCTATAAGTAGAATATGTGGGTATGTATACTTCATTGCTAGAAACCCACTGCCACTACCTCATGGTAGTGGCTGCCATCGTTTTCTGCCACCCATGGCTGCCTGCCACTGCGTGGGTGGCTGTATGTATGTCGTTTGGTGTGTGTGTGTGTGTATGCACATTTCCTTGATGATGGGTTGTCGATTTGGTGATTTGGTTGGAGAAAAGTCAAGAAAAACCACACCACTGTGAGGTGGTGGCTGCCACCGTGAGCAGCCATCGGCCACTACCACCCGAGGTGGCAGTGGGTGGTGCTTGAGATACTGAAAACCTAATTGGCCTAATAGCTTAATCTTTGGCTTAGTGGGTTTGTGATTGTGTTGAAAACCCTAAGTAGGGTTTACAAGACCCTAATTTTGGAAAAATTTAGTTTTGGATTGTCGGGACCCACGTTTGGACCAGTGGACTAAAGTTATGACTTATGTCGATTCCATTGTATGTTGGCCTAGTGGAGTAATGGACTTAACGGGTTAAGTCCTTAATAGGTTAAGTGAGAACACTTAACCCTAATCGTCATTTCATGTGAAACCCCTAATTGGGTTGAGTTTGAGTTGGGCCTAGATGTTTGGACTATTGATGGGCCATCCAAGAAAAAGTATATAGAGTAGAATATTTGATTTGGGCTTTAGGATAAGGCCCATTGGACAGGCTTGGGCCCAACTGTGAAAACTAGGCCATAGATGGGCCATAACTAGGCCATAATGATGATGAGATATTGGACTAGTGGACCTCCAAGTGTTTGGGCCAAAATAAATGGCTCGGCATTAAGTTAAGACCATGAACAAGTTTGGACCCAATTTGGAAAATTGGGCCATAGTTGGGCCTTGGCTGATTATTTGACTTTTAGGCCTTCTGAGATTAAGTTTGGGCCTTAATCTTGGACCAAGCTAGGTTAGGGGTAAAATGGTCCTTTTACCCCAAGTAGGGATTTTTAGAGTTATGCATAGGAAGCCCAAATGGTTAATTGGGTTTTGTTTGACAGCTTGGGGATATGTCAGCCAGCATCTCGAGATTTATTCGCGGAACTTCAGCAGTGCGAGGTGAGTTTTCCTTTAGTAGGAACGGGTCTAAGGCACTAAGGTCGGCCCGTATATGTGACATGTTAGTAGCTGAGTGTAGGCGGGGACCTGTATCTCATCATTTTCAGAGTATAAATATCAGTTTGACTGTTGGATTGTTATACTTGTTGTCTGTGTGATACTTGTGTGTGTTGTTTATGTATACGAGTGTGGGCGGGGCCCGAATCTCATAGTAGCCGAGTGTGGGCGGGGCCCGATTCTCGTAGCATTATTTGAGTATAGATATGAGATTGTTTGATAGGATTTGATATACTTGTCGTCTGTTTGATACTTGTATGCATGTTAGACAGCGGAGTGTGGGCGGGGTCCAAATCTCCTAGACAGCGAAGTGTGGGTGGGGCCCGAATCTCCTTGACAGCAGAGTGTGAGCTGGGCCTGAATATCCATGAGAGTGGGCGGGGCCTGTATCTCCTAGTTGCATGTTATGTGTATGGTATGTGGTAGTTTGGGGAGACTTACTAAGCTTTGTGCTTACAATTTTCAATTTTGGTTTCAAGTACTTCGGTGTTCAAAAGAGGAGCCCGGGATGATTGCAATGCACACACCATTTTTTATAGCATGGTATGTTTTTATTATGATATAATTAACAAATCTTTATAATATTTCAAGATACACTACTTATGGTTTTATATGATGTTTAATATTATGGTTTTCTTAACGATTTAAAATGAAAATTTTGGATTGTATTTTTGGGATGTTTCAAGTTGGTAGTAGAGCCTTGGTTTGAGGGATTTTGGCACACTCACAGGTGTGTTTGAACTCAAACTAAGGAATTGGTATAAATTTTTTCAAAAGAAAATCATTTTTATGAAAAGCATTTTTAAAAGAGAAAAGAACTTTGAAAAGAGAAAAGGTTGTGGTGCATGCAATCAGCTGAGCTCAAGTAAGTACTCCCAAATTACCCAAACAAGTTATTTTGATATGATATGATTATGTGATCAGCATGCTAGATTAGGGATAAAGATCTAGGAAGCATGCCTTGTATGCCTACTTTATATGTATGAGAATTGCATGCTAGATTAGGGATAAGGATCTAGGAATAATATGATAGCCAAAGTAGAGTATGCTTGATTATGGTTACTCAATGCTCGAATTTTGCTTGCTTTGTGCTCATAGGAGTCCTAGTTATCTTTACTTAACTAGTAAATGAATACGCTAAGTTACATATTACAAGGACTAAATAATTTCAGAAGGTTAGTTTTAGCCCTATTGCGCAGCTCTCGTTTGAGTCCTAACTGTTGTAGGGAAAGAATTCTCATTCGAAGAATTATCTGGTCTGAGTAATATGTAACTGTATTCACGAGCTAGTTAGGGAAATGTAGCAGGGACTTCTTATGTAGTTGATGGCGGAGAGTAGGTCAGAGATTTCCCTAGGGCAATCCTAAGAAGAGATTAGCACGTGAAACAATGGTAGTAGAAGGGACTTGGTGGAGTCAAGGCAATTCTTGAGGAAAGTACGGCTAGATGTGGAAGGTAGTATAGGCTCGTACAACTGAAAGCAGAGGATCTGTACTCAAATCAAGAAGGGCTGGGATAAAGTCGGGGAACTTGGAGTGTGTGAGATCCTTCGAGTTATGATGAGCATTCAGATGGTTGCTATGGATGCTTCGAGCATGGTGGCGTTACATGATTGGCCAGTTAGCAGTACGTATGTTGGTAAGAGATCTGGTTCGGGCTCGGGATCCAGGCAGCTTGATGATCAGAGGTGGGTTATACACCTTGTCTTCGAAAGAGTTCAGTACAGGATTAGACCGTTGTGGAGGTTTCGCGAGCCGTACACGAGAAGTTACCCGACATGTTTGGGTGTGTCGCTGATATGGTGACCACTAAGTTCTAGAGTCAGACAACAGTTGTTCAGATGGTCGATTGGGTAGTCGAGGTAAGAACATGAGATTGGTTTAGATAGGCAGTTGGGAAAGAGGGAACAGGATAATGGTCTGAGATATCGACTTGAGCAGTCAAATACGACTGCATCCAATATCGACCTGTGGGGTCGTATTGATTGAATGAAAGATGAAGCAGCCAGTTTAGTGTTCAGGCAGTTCAATGCATCAGTTAGTTCAGTGTTGTAGGTAGTTCAGTGTTTCAGGCAGTTCAGTGCATCAGTCATTTCAGTACTTCAGAAAATCAGTGTTTCAGTCAGTTCATTGTTGGAGGTAGTTCAGTGCTTTAGCCAGTTCAGTGTTCCGGACAGTTAGTGCTTCAGGCAGTTCAGTGTTTTAGGTAGTTTGGTGTATCAGTCAGCTCCATGCTTCAAGCAGTTAGTGCTTCAGTCAGTTTAGTGTTGTAGGCAGTTTAGTGCTTTAGTCAGTGTTAGTGGTTGGGATATGTCTTCAAGAGATGAAAGATGTCATTTGCATACCGTGGATCATTAGTGGTTAATAAAAGGTTGTTCCATATTGGCGAGATTCAGTATTATCTTAGTTTGTGGATGGGATCGGTTCAGGGGTATTATGTGGAAGGTCTACGGTCAGGGTTTCGTAGGACATTTCATCGTCAGGGTTCAGTAGTTTTAGTAACCGTTACTGATTGTCTGTTGAAAACGCCAATGAAATGGCTCGTTGCTAAGGTATGGTTTGGAGCAGTTGACTTTTGGTCTTCGAGATTTGAGTGTGGTACCATTTCAAGAGGAAAGGGCTACAGGTTCTGCTGGAACTCGGGGAGTGCTCCGTTAGTATCTAGGAGATATGTTGATTTAGCATTGGCTGTTTTGGAACACTAGCAGTGGTAAGTTTTGGTTTCTAGAAGATAGATCGGTGGATGGTAAGAAGGATTGGGAATCCTTTCCAGTTTTGTGTGATGTAAGATGTTAGTTGAACCCAAGTGGGGGAGAATTAGCCAAACGTTCGGGACCAGAAGTGGGCGTGAGACTAGAATGAGTTTGCATCCCCGTCAGGGAGGAAGACAACCAAGGTGTTGTATGGAATGAGGATAGTGTGAGATTGAAGTTTGGAAAACTTGCCAATAATGAGATCATATTCTCGGAATGCTTGAGAGCAGGCCTTAGAGATTCAGGTTGGGGATTTCAGTGAGGACATGAGTTCAGTTTGGGATGCTAGGTCAGCTGTATGCTCTACTTTGGATGTGTTCGCTAGGGTAATCAGCGGTAAGACTGTGGTCAGCAGTTGAGTTAGTATGGAAAGTGATGTAAGACTGCGGGATAGCTGTAGCATTCATTAGCACCCACACAGTGTGGGAAGTCTTGTAAGATTGTGGGACAACTGTAGCATTCTTCATGTGATCAGATAGTGTTAGAAGTATTATAAGTCTACAGGTGTAGTCGTAGCATTCACAAGGTTGCCAGATAGTTTTAGAAGTGTTGTAAGTCTGTGGTTGTAGCCGTAGCATTCACAAGTTTATTCAGATGAGTTAGGCCCGAGTGGGTCAGTTCTTAGGATCGTGGGAAGGCCACAACGTGATTAGAATCAGGAAGGGTAGGTTGAGCACCCGTATATGCTCGGCAACGCTCGGTCGATTTAGACTAAAAGGGGTAGGTCGAGCATCCATATATGCTCGACATTAGCTGGTTGAATCAGACTGAAAGGGAGGCCAACACTCATATATGCTTGGCAATGTTATATTCCTAGGATGTTATGCGACAATGATTTAGTTCTAGTAGGACCCGAGGGTGAGGCCCATATGATTATAGCTATGCAGGTGAGACCAGGTATAGACCGTTGGGTCAAGGCATGGGATCGGAGATCCCTAGATTTATAGGGCCGAGAGTGACAATGTGGATAGGGTAGTTTCGGTAGCCGAAGTTTTCTTCGGAAGTTAGAGGAAGCAACTGAGAGCGTATTCATTACTTTAGCGACTAGGTGGGAATCCATTATTCTAGTTAGTTGGCAGATAAGTTGGGACATGGGAGGTCTCTACTCATTCGGACAGTGGATAATAGATAATAGGATGTTTGGGTAGAAGTTGTGATAAGAGAATTCCTGTGTGAAGCAGCTACTATGCTGAGGGATGCCAAGTGGGGGAGAGTTGTAACATCCCGTTTATTAAATAAATAAATAGACAAATTAATGAATGAATAGTATCCCTAAAAATCAATAATAATATAGCAAGGTGTTGGTCTCGAGGAGTTAATTGAAACAATTTTGGAAGTTGGGGGTTAAAAGTATAAGTTTCAGAGTGGTTTGTAAATATTTATGAAGGCAAGGACTGCTTGGTAAATTATTGAGACTTAAATTGAAGTGATTTGGAAGGCTAAGGGGCTGAATGGTTAGTTTTGGACCTAAAATGAACTAAATTTATGGAATTAAGGGCTAAAGGGTAAATGTTGGATTAAAGCTGAAAAGATTTTGTGAGGAAGGGTTGATTTCGGAAATATGGACAAGTTGAAATGAAACACGGGTTTAACCACGTATCTTTTTCTTTCCCTCTCGTTGGAATATTGAAACCCTAACCCTACTATTTTATTTTAGCCGCCACCATCTCATGTGAACCTTTCAGCCGCCACCCTCATTCTCGATCGTTTTTTCCGATTAGACGAGGCCGCCAAGCGGCTACCTCGCCATTACAACGCCACCACAACATTGTTGTCGGCCGGAGACATCATGGGCGGTTGGAAGAGCCACCAGAATTGAAGTTGAAGCTTGTTCGTCATGTGTGGGTTGAGAGCGAATGGAAAGCCATCGGTAAGGTAAACCGCAACCCAGATTTCCTCTCTCTCTCTCTCTCTCTCTCTCTCTCCCTCGTTATTTTCTGTGGATGACGTCAAGTATAAAGACTCTGGTCGTCGGTGGCCAAGATCTGTCGTTTCTGCTTGTTTTGACGACAACAACCTCCTAGTTTGTGGTTGGGATCCTTGTTCTCGTGTCGTCTATGTGTTTGAGTTGCTGCTATGAGACGAATATGTGGGCATGTGTATTTTTTTTCTAGAAGCCTATCGCCACCACCTCATAGTGGTGGCTGCCATCGTTTTCTACCACCCATGGCCGCCTGCCACCGCATATGTA
The DNA here is from genome assembly GCF_002870075.4 of Lactuca sativa. Lineage (NCBI taxonomy): Eukaryota > Viridiplantae > Streptophyta > Magnoliopsida > Asterales > Asteraceae > Lactuca > Lactuca sativa. Next base: position 53,495,968 of record NC_056623.2, read on the forward strand.
GCTGTATGTGTCGTTTGGAGTGTGAGTGTGCGTTTCCTTTATGATGGGTCGTTGATTTGGTGATTTGGTCGGAGAAAAGTCAAGAAAAACCACCACCACCGTGAGGTGGTGGCTGCCGTCGTGAGCCGCTGTCGACCACCACTGCCCGAGGTGGCAGTGGGTGGTGCTTGATATAGTGAAACCTTAATTGGCCCAATAGCTTAATCTTGGGATTAATGGGCTTGTGATTGGGTTGAAAACCCTAATTAGGGTTTACAAAGCCCTAATTTTGGATAATTTTTATTTTTGATTTTTGGGACCCACATTTGGACCAGTGGACTGAAGTTATGACTTAAGCCGATTCCATTGTATGTTGCCCTAGTGGAGTAATGGACTTAATGGGTTAAGTGAGAATACTTAACCTTAATCGTCATTTCATGTGAAAACCCTGATGGGGTTGACTTTGAGTTAGGCCTTTTTTGTTGGGCCTAGATGTTTGGAGTATTGATGGGCCATCCAAGAATAAGTATATAAACTACAATTTCAGAATTGGCTTTAGGATAAGGCCCATTAGGCTGGCTTGGGCCCAATTGGGAAAATTGGGCCATAACTGGGCCTTAATGATGATGATATATTGGACTAGTGGACTGCCAGATGTTTGGGCCAGAATAAATGGTTGCGCCTTAAGTTAATACCATGTAGAGGTTTTGTCCTAATTTGGAAACTTGGGCCATAGTTGGACCTTGACTGATTATTTGACTTTTGGGCCTTAAGAGTATGAGTTTAGGCCTTAATCTTGGACCAAACTAGGTTAGGGGTAAAATGGTCCTTTTTCCCCAAGTGGGGATTTTAGAGTTATGCATAGGAAGCCCAAATGGTTATTTGGGTTTTGTTTGATGTTGACAGCTTGGGGATATGTCAGCCAGCCGCTCGAGATTTATTCGCGAAACATCAGCAGTGCGAGTTAAGTATTCCTTCAGTAGGAATTGGTCTAAGGCACCAAGGCCAGCCTGTATATGTGATACGTTAGTAGCAGAGTGTAACATCCCAAAACTCATGGCCAAAAATTTTGAAACATACCAAAAATATGACCCGAAAATTTCACTTTTAATATAACAAAAATCATAAAATTGAGTATCATAAAATAAAACCATACGTTGCGTATCTCAAACCATACTAAAATACTGTGAGAAAAACTGTGTCACAACTGTATCAAAACATATCTAAGAAACTGAATCAACTCCCAGGACAAAAACTGAAGCTGTGGTGTGTGCGATGCCATCATCCCGAGCTCTTCCCTTTACTTGCGGAAGTACTTGAAACCAAAACCGAAACCGTAAGCACGAAGCTTAGTGAGCTCCCCAAACTACCACATACCATACAATAACAAATAAAGCACATATTGGGCCTTGCCCACTGCATCGGACCAAAGTCCGGAACTAGCTGCATCGGACCGAAGTCCGGAACTGACTGCATCAGACCGAAGTCCGGAACTGACTGCATCGGACCGAAGTCCAGAACTGACTGCATCGGACCGAAGTCCGGAACTGACTGGGACCTTGTCCCCTGCATCGGACCGGAGTACGAAACTAGCTGCATCGGACCGAAATCCGGAACTGTCTGAACATAGCATCACATAAACACGTATCTCCTAACATAACACATATACTGCATCAGACTGATGTCCGGAACACATAACACAAAACATGCTTGAATCACAAAGACATCAAGCACTCTAACTACTGCATCAGACTGAAGTCCGAAACTACTACTAACTAAATGGACCGGCATTGTGGCCGTAGACCCGTTCCTACTATAAGGAAACTCACCTCGTGAACTGGCTGCTGAGTGTATGGCTCTAGAAGCTATCTGCTGCTGCTCAGGTATCTCCCCGGCTACAATTCCATAAACACACTCAATCAAATACTAATAACTGAATTGGGGTAAAATGACTCTTTTACCCCTGGTCAAAGTCAACTCTCCCGGTCAAAGTCAACCTACAGTTGACCTGACTCGCCGAGTTGGGCCGCCAACTCGCCGAGTCCCTATTCTCACTTCTCAACCCTACTCACTGCTACTCGTCGAGTATGGCATCAACTCGACGAGTTCCCTTTCGATTCTAAAACTAAGGCTATCTGCATCCGACTCGCCGAGTTGTATGAACAACTCGTCGAGTCCCCCATTACTGAGTCTGACCTCCAACTCACTGGTCCCCACTCGGCATCACTCAAAAGGGGAAAAATCAGGGACTCGCGACTCGACTCGCCGAGTCGTTCTTCCGACTCGCTGAGTCGCATGCATGCAGCTACTCTAAACTCGATTCTGCTTGAATCCAGTGCATAAAACTTATAGATCTGGGCTCCCTTAGCTCGATTAACACGTAAAGATTCTATCTTTACGTGCCCATATGCACCCATGAAGATTAAAAGGTTCAAAAAGCACAATAAAGGCTAGATCTAGGGTTCTCAAGCAAGGAAACTTTGAAAAGGCTCTAGATCAGGGCTCTAACACACCTAAATGAACAGATGTAGGGATATCTCGACCCTACAAGGAATCCATACAACTATAAAGCTTTGAAAATACATTTAACTAGCCTTAGAGGTGTTCTAAAAAATGACAGCAGCCCTGAGATGAACCAATGCAACCCAAAAAATGACACAAGTGCAGTGACAGATCTAGAAAAAGATATAGGATATTCAATGTTTACACCAATTATTACTATCAAGATATTTAGGTCAAAAGTCGACAAAAACATATAATAAATTAAGAAATGCCGTAATATAGTTAACAACATCAAAAATGATGACAAAATACAATATTCTTAAAACTAAAAATGAAAAATCACAATTGGCAATTAGTATATATAAATTTTGATTAATTTGACAATCCAAAACATAAAAAACAAAATAAGTATCCTACAATTTATAATTAACTTGTACCTCCAAGATGTTTTTATTAAATTATTATTAAATTAAATGGTTATATACAATTAACAAGCACTACAAGAATAACAGGCTATCGCGACGACATGTATCTCGACGACAAAAGTCGTCGCTAAAAGGTGGTCTCTACCGACGATAAGTAGTCTCCAAAACATTTGACTACTTTGACCATATCTGTTTGACCTTAAAAGGTATCCAGATGACAAGTCGTCGGGATAGAGTGGGCGGGAAAGACAAAATTTTTCGCGGTCATCTGAAACTCTATGCCGACGACAAGTCGTCAGTATAGGGTACAACAAATTGAATTTTTATTTATTTTTATTCCATATTGTAAAACACCGAAATGACATAGTTTTCTGAAACTCTGTGCCGACAACAAGTCGGTATAGGGTAAGAATCCAACGTGGCGATCCGCGTGAAAATTAATTTCTTTTAATAAAGACAAAAGATAGAAACGTCGGCATAGGATTTTGCCCTTACAAAATATATTAGTGCATCGCTCATTGTTCAGTTGCATATAATCTTTCTCTCTCGGAGTTGCATATAATCTTTCTCTCTCGGACTGGACAGGCAATTTTGCACATCTTCACCGACGACAAGATATGGGTACATATTTGGTCCTTGTTTTCTTTATTGTTTATGATTACTCAAGATTTTAACTCCAAATTGGGGTTTTTTTTGTTTTCTTTTTTTGTGCTTTTCCGGTGCCCACCAGCCACCACCATCAAATCCAACCACCGGAATCCGACCATCACATCAAGAATAACAAAATAGGTTAGTGTTTTTTTTTTGGTTGAAATTTGATATATGTTTGATTTCATGTTTATAATTGTAGATTTGTACATGAAGATTTCTTTTTTGTTTTCTTATCTTCATAGTAGATGTTTATTCTGTTTTTTTTTTTGTTAATCTTTTTGTTATTTTGAAGATGAAGACTTGTTTTTTTTTTTGTTATTTAAAAAAGAAAAGCTTATAATATATATTTTTTTTACCTCGAAAATCTTTCCCGACGATCCTTTATAGACGACAAGTCGTCGGCATAGGTGGATCTGTACCGACGACATCTATACCGACGACAATTTCGATTTTTACCGACGGAGCTATACCGACAACTTTGTACGGTCGACAAGTCATCGCTATAGGTTTTACCGACGACATGTCGTCGGCATAGGTGTTGAAAAAGTCGTCGACGTAGGCCTCGTTCCTTGTAGTGAAGCCTAGGTAGAAAAAAAAAAAAGTTAAATTATAAAAAAAAAAAAAAAAAAAAAAAAAAAAAAAAAAAAAACTGTATTATAATTTATAGATAATACAAATAATTACATTACAAATATTGACTAATATTATTAATGAAATCATAGAAGTTAATAAAATTTAAAAAAAAAAAACACATAATCAAACACATTTTTAAAACCAAATACACGTACTCACGATATATAACTTTTGATTATATTAAATTAACATATAATCAAACACATTTTCAAATACACATATATACACTCATATATCAAATTCATGCACATATATATATCAAATTCATATATACATATATCCACATATATATCAAATTAATACACATATACATCAAATTCATATATCAAATTCATACATACATACATAGACTATTATTAATGCACCTGTGGTTGTGGTTGTGAACTAGAACTGAAAACGGTGGAGATGGCGGCAATGCGGTTGGGAATTCACCGGAGACAACACAGGCAGTAGGGGCGGTGCTTGGTGGTTGTAATGGGGAAATCTCTTTAAGACCACCAAAAGCAGTAAAAAAATGGAAACAAAAACAAAAAACGGTGGAAATCATAAAGGAAAACAAACTTTGTCGGTGGAGAAGTACGTCGGAAACTCAGAACGTCGCCGGGGGAGCAGGTACGCCGATGAGGAGCTGGAAATCACTCCGGTTGAAGAAGTGGGGTGCACCGGTGGTTAATAGTCGACGGAAGATGCAAAACGAGTCCCCGGTCGCCGGCAAAGTGCTGAAATCGCCGGAAGAACGAGATAGAAATGGAGTGGAGGTGGTAACTGATCTGCGATCTGCTAGTTGGAGGGGAACAAAAAGGCCACCTTTTAGGGGCGACGCCTTTACCGACTCCGATTTAACCATTAGCGGCGACATGTTGGAGGGAAAACACACACCAATTTTTTCGTTAACCCCATCCGTCGGATCAAGATGTAATCGTAGGGCCAGAACTTGATCCGGAAGCATTCACACGGATCGCCGGTACCACCCTTTAGAGACGACGCTATTAGCGGCGACGGGGACCTTTAGCGACGACAAAAACGCGAATTGTCGGATGTCGTCCCTAAAGGTACATGTCGTCCCTAATAGTGGCTCCCCTAAAGTTATATTTCTTGTTGTGAAAATTATAATTCTAAATTCTAAATAAAATTAAAATTAAAAAGGTTTTATTAGTGTGCTAAAAACCTAAGAATCATGAACCATGACGCGTTTAACTCTAACTTTAAATATTTAAAAATATATATAATTTCATATATTATATAAAATCCAAAAGAAATATCAACCGTCTTTTTTTAATAATAAGACTGTTGAGATAAATAGTCACTAAAATCATATAGAATATAATGCACTATACCGAAACCCATATTATGAAAATATAAAATATTTGATAGATAGGAAAGAGCGAACGAAGATCATACTTTAAACTAAATTGAATAAAAAGAAATGAACATAACGTGGACTAATGTGGAAAAAAGAAAAGCCATAATTATAAAATGAATTAATACTAAGGATACTTGATCTATTAAAACATTTTGTTAACGTCGAGTAAAAAACAACCACACATAATCAAACTCATTAAGTTTTTATATATTAAATACATTAAATAAAATTGAACTAAAAAAAAAAAAAACACCATCTAAACAAACTAGATAATAAGTGGTAGTTGGATGAATGTTTGTTTGAATTGGGATTGTGATTTATGATCTTCGTGATAGTTTTATAAGCATAAAATAAGTGTATTTGAATCTTGCAATAAACCGGCTCTTTCTTTTTAACCAACCACACACTTTATTTGTATAACTAATAGCATGTCCAAGATGTTGGGTATGTTTTCACAAAACTAGTTGTAGTTGGATGTTAGATATGAAATTTGATTGAGCTTTTTTTTTTAAAATTTAAAGTTTTAGTTTTGTATATCCAACCCATAGAATTCCAAAAATCACACCTCTAATAGGCCTACGCCAGGAGAAACTCCAACCCATCGAATTCCAAAAATCACAAAATTTACCATCTTTGAGAAGAGAAGGGGCATATAATCTGTGAAACTCAGATTTGAACACAACACCACCACACCAAGCATCCTCCCAAAATTTAAGAGTAAGATTGAAAATGGAAGATGTGCAAAATGGAGACAAATTTTGGGTTTTGTTAGGAATCAAACTCATATGCTTGTTTTGTTAAATTAAATTGTAATGACATCGTAACATGTATCTCTTATATGTTGAGAATAAGACATACTCAAAGTTGAACACCAAATAAAAATGATTGTGATCAATATCCCATGTTCAATATTATAAATTTTGTTTTTTCTCACATATCATCTATCAATTAATTTTATCAATTTATATACTTGATTGAATATCATACAACTTTTAATATAAGAAATGATAACAACGCCTTAGGTAACATGTATGTAGAAAATCGTACACCATGGAACCTCGAAATGTCCAAATAGATGTCGACTCCAAAAATGCAACTAATTCATATTTGTCATTTGATAAATTAAAATAATGCACCACCATGAATGTCCAAACAAATGCTGATTTGCAAAATGCAACCACCCCATGTTTGTCTTTCGATTAATTAAAATAATTAGCCATTATTCATCCATGTGCAACCCATAGTTCTATAAATACCACATTTCAAAGAAGCAAAATTCAAAACAATTTAAAGAGTGATTTAATATCATGGCAGTTATAACTTCTGAGTTCGAGATTGCATCTTCCCTCCCAGCTTCCAAATTTTTCAATGCCTATCGCGACTTTAACAACATTGCACCAAAGGTCGATCCAGAAACATACAAAACCCTAGTGGACATCGAAGGTGATGGAGGCGCTGGAACTATCAGGGACATCTCTTTTGGCGATGGTTAGTAAGATCTAAATAGATTTTTATGTACTCTTTGAAATTATTTTAATGTTTGACTTGTATTTTGTTTATCTTTATCCAATTTACTGTGGGATAACACAGGCGTCCCATTTACAAATGGAAAGTTGAAACTTGACGTTGTAGATAGCAACAACTTTAGTATTATATACACAATCTTTGAAGGAGACATCTTGATGGGACAACTAGATTCGATGACTCATCATGTGAAGTTTATACCTTCACCTGATGGAGGATGTGTATACAAGCCTACCGTTATGTATAATTGTAAAGGTGAAACTCAGCTTCCGGAGGAAGCTCTCAATATGGTAAAAGAAGGATTCAAAAAAACTTTCAACGCGATTGAGGGTTTTATCCATGCAAATCCTCAAACTTATTGATCAATGCTATATATGGTGTGTCATGTTCTTGGTTCAGTAAAAATAAAACGGATTTTAGTCCGGTTATATTTTATATATGTACTCGGCTTGTTTGATATTTTATTTTCTTGTAATGTGATTTTTAAATATATCAAGAATCCCTTGCAAACATGTCTATGTAAACAATTTCTAGGATGTGATATGCATGTTATGAGCATTAATTTTACCATCATGCATGCAGAAATGATAGTTGCAAACCACAAAAGTCCATTCAATTTGCATTCTAGTGAATGAGAATTTTTATTGAGATAACCACCAGTTTTGAAATGGTTGCAAATCTATGAGACTGTAGAGAGGGAGGTGAGAAACAGTGGTTGATAAATGCTTGACATTTTGCTTTGAGTTACATTCATTATGATAAGCCATGCGATTTTTGTTAGAGATCTACCTGATAATACCTGACGCAACCTTTTTGCCTAAGAAAAGAAAACTGAACAGAAAAGGAAGGAAGGAAGGAAGAAGAGAACAGGGCAAAACAGGGGAAGAATGAAAAAAACGCTAGCTGTGAAATACTTAGCTGGAAAATATACTTTTATAGCTGACTACTTGATTAAATAAACATAAAACAATACCCTTATTTATACTATAACAGATGGTATCCTATACTAACAAAAATAATGCTTAAATGGAAAGTTTCCATAAAAATTTCCAAAATGCCCCTGAGGCCTAATTCCTGAATTACGCCAAAAATTTCAAGTAAATGAGATATTTTCTGTTTTGCAGCTTTTTTCTTACATCTTTCGTGACTACTGAAGAGTTTTCGTAAGTCAATTAAGATTATACCAAAGTTGAAAGAAATGGATGGATTTAACCAAGAAGAAGAATTGAACTTTATGAGATTTGTTTTCTCGTACTTCCAAGAACCTGTGTCTTATATACTTCTATAAATGATAATTGATTTTGACCTTTTATCTGTCATTCAACCAGAAATAATAAGATTTGACCTATTTGTCATGTGTGAGAATCTCGACAAGAGTGCTTCAGTTAGATATATCCAAGAGAGAATCCCAAAATATTGATTAACAGATTTTGTTAGTCTATATGTTAAGTGGCACTTAAAAAGGCTAAACAAATTCATTTTGTTATTCAGACTAAAAATCTATACATCATGTGCATCTAGAAACACCATCAGACTCTTGGTGTTGAGAGTATCGACATTTTGATGTTCCTTCTTTTTTGGAATATATGAAAAACCATCAGCTTTATTAATAATATTAAATCTGCACTCGTCATTAGACATCATCGCCTCCTCACCAAGCTCTATACTTCGTCGCCGGCCAGCCTCCCTACGTCGGTGCAGCCCCCGGCACCGCCCCATAGGTAAACATCTCATCTCTTTTTTTTATCGATCTTTGGATCGGAGAGCACCAGATGTGAACCTTCATATGTTTCATCTTATTTTCTATCTTCTGATTTTCGAGCATGGGATTTAGGAGCACCATTTCGTATATAAAGTTTCAATTAGAAATTCTGATTTTAATATACATTTTGTGTAATTTTTAATTTTGTGTAATTAGTGTTTAATTTTGATTTTGTACGGCATATTATACGTTTTTATAACTATTTATCAATTCCATCCATCACAATATAGAATGTCGGGGCAATGTTTTTTTCATTATTCAGCACAGTCAATCAGATGTACAATTAAACAACATTATTTATTTCCCAGTCAGTAAACTTTCCGAGATAGTACTTTCCCTGACAACAACTATCAATGGGGCCCTAAGATCACTACTTCATGGACCAAGCTATTTTGTTGTAACATCCCAAAAATTGTAAGGTAAAAATTTCATTTTTAGTTCAACCATAAACATCATTTAATCATTTGAATCATTCAAAACTATATTAGACTAAAATAGTTATCATAATACAATTTCCAAACTCATAGAGTGCAGACACATGGGTGGATGCGTTACGATCAAGTCAAACCCTTCCGTCGCGAACCGAGATTACGTGAAAAACTTTTTAAACACAAACCGTATGCACGAAGTTTAGTAAGTTCCCCAAAATATCGCATACCATACGTATCTGCCAGCTCGAGGTTCTGTCAGGTCTATTTCACCCCCGATTCTATTTCAACTCATGTGTCAGCCCAAGGCCATGCCAGGTCTATTTCACCCTCGGGTATGTTACACCCCTGAGTCTATTTCAACTCATATGTAAGCACTAGGTTGTACCGAGTCTATTTCACCCCACACACATATAAAAAACAGGCACACAAGCATATAACGCATACAACATGAGTCACAAAGGCTACAAGCACATAACATATCCTAGTGTTCTATAGTATAGCGAGCAACCTCACCTCAGTCCGCGGACAATCCAACAAATTCTCGACCTACTAGACTGGAAAATCTCCATGCTAACCAATCAAGTAAAATCATGATCAATAATCAGGTCATAACCATAATCGGGACTTAATTCACTAATCCCGACTCCTAGGGTAAAAGACTATTTTACTCTTCCCCTTAATTGGCCCAAAGACCAAGGCCCAAACTCAATGTCTCTAAAAGCATAATAATCGACCCAAATCCAAAAGACACCTAAGGCCCATTATAGGTCCATCCATAACGGCCCAACCAAAAGCCCAAAATGTCAACTATATATCCTCACGTCATGACCAGTCCTTGGTCACATCGCTAGATTTCACTCTGTCCGATTCCAACTTATCCTGACTCAACTCAGTCAACTCGGACATGAAAATTCACTAGTAGAAGCATTTTTAAAAGAGAAAAGAACTTTGAAAAGAGAAAAGGTTGTGGTGCATGCAATCAGCCGAGCTCAAGTAAGTACTCCCAAATTACCCAAACAAATTATTTTGATATGATATGATTATGTGATCAGCATGCTAGATTAGGGCTAAGGATATAGGAAGCATGCCTTGTATGCCTGCTTTATATTTATGAGAAATGCATGCTAGATTAGTGATAAGGATCTAGGAATAATGCCTTGTATGCCAGTTGTATGAGCTTTTGAGCAGTATGCTAGTACTGATTAGTCAATAATATGATAGCCAGAGTAGAGTATGCTTGATTATGGTTACTCAATGCTTGAATGTTGCTTGCTTTGTGCTCATAGGAGTCCTAGTTATCTTTACTTAACTAGTAAATGAATACGCTAAGTTACATATTACAAGGACTAAATAATTTCAGAAAGTTAGTTTTAGCCCTATTGCGCAGCTCTCGTTTGAGTCCTAACTGTTGTAGGGAAAGACTTCTCGTTCGAAGAATTATTTGGTCTGAGTAATATGTAACTGTATTCACGAGCTAGTTAGGGAAATGTAGCAGGGACTTCTTATGCAGCTGATGGCAGAGAGTGGGTCGGAGATTTCCCTAAGGTAATCCTAAAAAGAGATTAGCGCGTGAAACAATGGTAGTAGAAGGGACTTGGTGGAGTCAAGGAAATTCTAGAGGAAAGTACGGATAGATGTGGAAGGTAGTATGGGCTCGTACAACTGAAAGCAGAGGATCTGTACTTGAATCAAGAAGGGCTGGGATAAAGTCGAGGAACTTGGAGTATGTGAGATCCTTCGAGTTATGATGAGCATTCAGATTGTTGTTATGGATGCTTCGAGCATGGTGGCGTTACATGATAGGCCATTTAGCAGTACGTATGTTGGTAAGAGATCTGGTTCGGGCTCGGGATCCGAGTAGCTTGATGATCAGAGGTGGGTTATACACCTTGTCTTCGAAAGAGTTCAGTACAAGATTAGACCGCTGTGGAGGTTCGCGATCCGTACACGAGAAGTTACCCGACATCTTTGGGCGTGTCGCTGATAGGGTGACCGCTAAGTTCCAGGGTCAGACAGCAATTGGTCAGATGGTCGATAGGGTAGTCGAGGTAACTTAAGAACATGAGAGTGGTTTAGATAGGCAGTCGGGAAAGGGGAAACGGGATCATGGTCTGAGATGTCGACTTGAGCAGTCAGATACGACTACAGCCATTATCGACCCGTGGGGTCGTATTGATTGAATGAAAGATGAAGCAGCCAGTTCAGTGTTTCAGGCAGTTCAATGCATCAGTTGGTTCAGTGTTGTAGGCAGTTCAGTATTTCAGGCAGTTCAGTGCATCAGTCATTTCAGTACTTCGGACAATTAGTGCTTCAGTCAGTTCATTTTTGTAGGCAGTTCAGTGCTTTAGCCATTTCAGTGTTTCGGACGGTTAGTGCTTCAGCCAGTTCAGTGTTTTAGGTAGTTCAGTGCATCAGTCAGCTCCATGCTTCAAGCAGTTAGTGCTTCAGTCAGTTTAGTGTTGTAGGCAGTTCAGTGCTTTAGTTAGTGTTAGTGGTTGGGATATATCTTTAAGAGATGAAAGATGCCATTTGCATATCGTGGATCATTACTGGTTAATAAAAGGTTGTTCCCTATTGGCGAGATTTAGTATTATCTTGGTTTGTGGATGGGATCGGTTCAGGGGTATTATGTGGAAGGTCTACGGTCAGGGTTCTGTAGGACGGTTATACAGCATCGTCTAGTAACTGTTATTGATTGGCTGTTGAAAACGCCAAGGAAATGGCTCGTTGCTAAGGTATGGTTTGGAGCAACTGACTTTTGGTCTTCGAGATTTGAGTGTGGTACCATTTCAAGAGGAAAGGGCTACAGGTTCCACTGGAACTCGGGGAGTGCTCCGTCAGTATATAGGAGATGTGTTGATTTACAATTGGCTATTTTGGAACACTAGCAGTGGTAAGTTTTGGTTTCCAAAAGATAGATCATTGGATGGTAAGAAGGATTGGGAATCCTTTCCAGTTTTTTTGTGATGTAAGATATTAGTTGAACCCAAGTAGGGGAGAATCAGTCAGACGTTCAGGAACAGAAGTGCGCGTGAGACTAGAATGAGTTTGCATCCCCGTCAGGGAGGAAGACAGCCAAGTTGTTGTATGGAATGAGGAGAGTGTGAGTTGGAAGTTCGAAAAACTTGCCAATAATGAGTTCGCATTCTCTGAAGGCTTGAGAGCAGGCCGTAGAAAATCAGGTTGGGGATTTCAGTGAGGACATGAGTTCAGTTTGGGATGCAAGGTCAGATGTATGCTCGACTTTAGATGTGTTCACTAGGGTAATCAACGATAAGACTGTGGTTAGCGGTTGAGTTAGTATGGAAAGTGATGTAAGACTGCGGGATAGTTGTAGCATTCATTAGCAGCCAGACAGTGTGGGAAGTGTTATAAGGTTGTGGGACAACTGTAGCATTCTTCATGTGATCAGATAGTGTTAGAAGTATTGTAAGTCTACAGGTGTAGTCGTAGCATTCACAAGGTTGCTAGATAGTTTAGAAAGTGTTGTAAGTCTGCGGTTGTAGTCGTATCATTCACAAGCTTATTCAGATGAGTTAGGCCCAGGTGGGTCAATTCTTAAGATCGTGGGAAGGCCACAACGTGATTAGAATCAGGAAAGGGTAGGTTAAGCACCCATATATGCTCAGCAACGCTCGGTCGATTTAGACTGAAAGGGGTAGGTCGAGCATCCAGATATGCTCACCATTAGCTGGTTGAATCAGACTGAAAGGGAGGCCAGCACTCAAATATGCTTGGCAGTGCTAGAGTCCTAGGATGTTATGCGACAATGATTTAGTTCTGGTGGGACCTGAGGGTGAGGCCCGTATGATTATAGCTATGCAGTTGGGACATGGTATAGACCGTTGGGTCAAGGCATGGGATCGAAGATCCCCGGATTTATAGGGCCGATAGTGACAATGTGGATAGGGTAGTTTCGGTAGCTGAACTTTTCTACGGAAGTCGTGGGAAGCAACTAAGGGCGCATTCATTACTTCAACGACTAGGTGGGAATCCAGTATTCCAGTTAGTTGGCAGATAAGTTGGGACATGGGAGGTCTCGACTCATTCGACAGTGGATAAGAGATAGTAGGATGTTTAGGAAGAAGTTGTGATAAGAGAATTCTTGTGTGAAGCAGCTAGTATGTTGAGGGATGCCAAGTGGGGGAGAGTTGTAACATCCCGTTTATTAAATAAATAAATAAACAAATTAATGAATGAATAGTATCCCTAAAAATCAATAATAATATAGCAAGGTGTTGGTCTCGAGGAGTTAATTGAAACAATTTTGGAAGTTGTGGGTTAAAAGTATAAGTTTCAGAGTGGTTTGTAAATATTTATGAAGGCAAGGACTGCTTGGTAAATTATTGAGACTTAAATTGAAGTGATTTGGGAGGCTAAGGGGCTGAATGGTTAGTTTTGGACCTAAAATGAAATGAATTTATGGAATCAGGAGCTAAAGGGTAAATGTTGGATTAAAGCTGAAAAGATTGTGTGAGGAAGGGCTGATTTCGGAAATATGGACAAGTTGAAATGAAACACGGGTTTAACGACATATCTTTTTCTTTCCCTCTCGTTGGAATATTGAAACCCTAACCCTACTATTTTACTGTAGCCGCCACTCAACATGCGTTTGACCTAACACTCAACATAACTCATGTCCTGACTGGACTCCCCAACCTGATTCCCTAAGGCCTGCTATCGTGTGACCCTGCTGCATCAGTACCGCACCCACGCCCATGATCGAAGCATCACGGTAAACCACGAAATCATCTACACCGTCTGGCAGGGTGAGAATCGGTGCCTCACACAACCGCTTTCTGAGAGTCTCGAAGGCTCTATGCTGCTTAGACCCCCAAAGAAAGGCCACCGACTTCGTGGTCAGTCGGGTTAAAGGAACCGCAATCTCGGAGAAGTCTCGTATAACTCTCCGGTAATAACCCGCTAGACCCAAGAAACTCCGAATCTTAGTTGGAGACCTCGGAATTTCCCACTGCATCGTGGTCTCTATCTTGGCCTGATCCACCAGAATACCCTTCTGGTTGACAAAGTGCCCAAGAAATTGCACCTCATGCAACCAGAACTCACATTCGGAGAGCTTTGCAAAAAGTCTCTCCCCTCTCAGAGTCTCAAGCATCTCCCTCAGGTGCTCCTCGTTCTACTCCTTAGTCTTGAATAACCCAAGATGACACTGTACTCTTGAAATCTGGTTCAGTCTGACACTTCAATCCATCTCCCATCCAATGACCGAACACCCATGCGTCTAACACTCGCAACCGCCTCCACTATCTTCATGTTATCGTTCTTCCCTATAATCGGTGGTGCCTTGAACCCCAAAGTTCATCCATAGACAATTGCCGACCATACCTAAACCATGATAGAACCACTGAATGCTGACTTCACTGAAGAACTATCACTCTAACCCTGACCGAATATGCTCTAAGTAATACTCTTGCACATATCCCGAAAAAGATCAGAAATGATAACGATACATGTGGAACCCACTCCACAAGATGTGTCCCTCTGTGGGTTCATCAAGGATATTTCGGCATGCAGGATGGCATATATGATCCTTGATAACCTAGACCCTAGCAGAAAACTAACCCGTGATCTGACTTATGCAAACTCACTCATAATTCCTAAGCGACACGTATTCTCAACATTCATCTAGTAGCAGTAGAAGATGACATATCCGCAATATCTGGAAGAATCCTAATCACCTTTTGCTGACATGACCAACCCCGCTACCCTATAGCAGCCTAAACCCTTGGAGCAACAAACACCCTTGTGCACTTTCCCGTACGCGCTGCACTGACTCCAGCCCTGCTGGCCTTTCACCCGATGATCAGAAGTCATGGATCTCTTCCCAGCACCCTCTACTGTACGTACTTGGCACAACCCTCTCTTCCCAGGGTGCTCCAAATCGATCTTGCATCTACAAACTCTTGGAAATCATATCCTTCAGGGTCTAATACCCTGTCATGATCACTTGCCAATGGCTAAGCTGCAACAACTGGAACATCCTCTGTCCTTAAACCGGGTCACAAAATCCTCCCATAAGCTTCTCATATTCTCCAAGACTCTCACCGATTCGAGTATGGATCCTATGCTTTCAGTAGTACGGACCTAATACTACCTTCCACAGATATCCGTACTTTTCTCAGCAAACCTCCTAAGTCCTCCAAGTCACTCCCTCAAACTAATGCACCTAAGTCTCACTAAACTTCACTACTAACCCACTGAAACATATCTTAGGCTTTCCTAGGTTCCTAAATGCACCCAGTCATCATCTACTGAAAGACTCTTCATGATGCCAATTAACCACTACATGAACACCATCACATGTAGCGAGGCTTGGATTATCCTTCGAGTAAAGGACTCATCCCTACAACGGTTAGACTCAGACGAGAGTTGTGCAATAAGGTCAAATCCAGCACTATGAGATTATTCAACCCGGGTCACATGTGACTTAGCGTATTCATCTAGTAATGAATTCCCATCACTTGAATTCCCACAAAGCACAAAGCAAGCAACATTCAGACAAATGGGTAATCTAACCAACACACTCCAATCAAACCATTCTTTCCTCTTATCAGGAATCGATACTAACATGAGATTCTAAGGCTCATACAATCAGGCATAACCTAAACAGGCTATCCTATCAGTGACTAATCAGTACTATCATGAAACTCATCAAGAATATACTTCAGGCATATAAAGCATCTTCTTAGATCCTTAGCCCTAATCTAGCATGCAGTTCTCATACACATATAATAGGCATATAAGGCATCCTTCCTAGATCCTTATCCCTAATCTAGCATGCAGTTCTCATAATCATATCATATCATAACATAACATGTATGAGTATCTTGGGGAAACTTACTTGAGCATCGGCTGAGTACACGTGTCGCACACCTTGTTCTTCTCAAATTTCCCTTCTCTTTTCAAATTCTTTTCGAACTCCTTTTTAATAAATGATTATTCTTTTGGAAATTTTCATACCAAGTCCTTAGTTTGAGTCCAAACACACCCGAGAGTGTTCCCGAATCCCTCAAACCAAGGCTCTGATACCAACTTGTAACATCCCAAAAATCATGGCCAAAAATTTCAGTTTAAATTAAATTGAAACAACTTAGTAACTTTGCTCAAACATTGAAAAGCATTCTACATAACACAATAATCAGAATATTAATCCCAAAGATCATACAGTTCAGAAAACATAGATTTGTGAATGTTTGATAGGAGTAGATATACTTGTCGTTTGTGTGATACTTGTATGAATGTTAGACAGTGGAGTGTGGGCAGGGCCCGAATCTCTTAGACAACAGAGCGTAGGTGGGGCCCGAATCTGCTAGACAGCAGAGTATGGGTGGGGCCCGAATCTCCTATACAGTGAAGTGTAGATGGGGCCCGAATCTCCTAGAAAGCGGAGTGTAGGTGGGGCCCGGATCTCCTTGAGAGTGGTCGGGGTCGTATCTCCTAGTTGCACGTTATGTGTATGGTATATGGTAGTTTGGGGAGACTCACTAAGCTTCGTGCTTACAGTTTTTAGTTTTTCTTTCAGGTTCTTTGGTGTTCAAAAGAGGAGCTCGAGATAATTGCAGTGCACACACCATTTGTTATAGCCTGGTATGTTTTTACTCTGATATAATTGACAGATGTTTATAATATTTCAAGATACACTACTTATGGTTTTATATGATGTTTAATATTATGGTTTTCTTAATGACTTAAAATGAAACTTTTGGACTGTATTTTTGGGATGTTTCATAGAACCTCTGCAATTGAGGAGTCATTGTGGCGACCATGATGCAAGCAAATTTTGTTCCATCATCGTAGTGTTTTATGTAGGAGGCTAGTTATTCAAGAGTAGCAGTAGGTTCATTGATTTCAACGAGTTTCTCTTCAAGGACATATTATTTGCCCTCGAAGTGAAGAGCCATTATGATTTTACGCATTCAATCATTATATTTGGAGCCATCAAAGGTAACTTTGCAGACGATGGAGAGTAAGGAGAAACCCGAGATATTGATATTGATACATTTCATTTTTTTTTTTTAACTTTTCAATATAATAAATAATGAAAAGTGTTTCTGTTACTGTATCATTTTTTAATTATTGTGTTGGTTTTTATGACTTTATATATATTTTTTTATACGTTCCCCTTCATTTTACGTGGCCAATAATTTAGTGTCTATATCATCTCAAAGTCTAAAAACATTAAAAGCGAGCTAGAGAAAATTTAAAATCCTACAACTCACCACTAAAATTATTATATCTCTACTCTAACAGCATTGTTTTATAACATTTCATTATTTTAGTTCATGTAACAAAAAAAATCATAATAGATATCTTTTGTGTTAGAAAAACACAAACTATTATTTTATATTCATTTTATGGAGAAAAATATATTTAACTTAAATAATAAAAGTTTCAATAACTATAGTGTTGATTTATATTCATTTTATATATATATATATATATATATATATATATATATATATATATATATATATATATATATATATATATTTATATATATAGTGAATATCTTACATACATAATAGAGGTATTTTAATTAATAAAATTGATTAATTTTTTATTAATAAAAAATAAAAATAATGACGTGTAGAATTTAAATAATTTAAAAATCTTGCATAATGACATGTGACAAAAGTCTTGAAGTGACACCCAACAAAATGCTTTTTCATTTATTATGGTAGATGTCGTTGAAAAGATGACAGTCAGTATAATAATACATAACAAGAAATGACACCTTTAGGGACGACAAAATGCGTCGCAAATAGTCAAGCAAGTCGCCCCTAAAGGTATTAGGGACGAGATGTCATCCCAATTGGGTCGCCGTAAATACCTCGTAGCTAATACTAAAAATTCGTCTCTAATACCTTTCGTCGCTAATACAAGTTGCCGTCCCTAAAGGCGGCGTCCCTAATAATATTCTGGCAACTAACTAGTATTATTCCGGCCAAATATTCCGGCGGGATGTGTCATCGCTAATGCTGAAGAACGTCCCTAAAGGTGTCGCCACTAATGCTTGTTTTTTTAGATAAAAATTATATTTTATATTAGTTTATATTATAAAATACAGAATTTATAAAATTATAAAACTTATAATTTAAAAAATCTGCATTACATAAAACACCAAATAACATAGAGAAAGTATATCACATTAACATCATCTAAATCCATAATAACATCATCTATATCATAAAACAATATATATTAATCGTTGTCCCCTTCATCGTTTTCCTCGTCGTTGTTGGTCGCGTTGTCAACTTGCTTGCTAAATGAGCGGATAATATCTCCAAATGCAGTCACAAACGCCAAGTTTTAGAGAAAAGCATTAACATCCATATTCTACAAAGTAAGAATATAAGTTAAAATATATCATACTATAAGAACAAATTATTATTACTTAACAATTAAGTCACAAACACATGAAGTCCTTAACAATTTAACAAACTACCAAATTCTTAACAATTTAACAAACTAGATAAACATTAATGTAACTTACGTTTTTTAAAGAAGCACTACCGTAGTTGCACGTCCCTCCACGATTCTTAACTACTTGCTTCTTTCGACATTCTTTGTTTACACTGGATCGTTTACAATGTGTATCAGTTAAGAAGTAGTCAACAGTAGCACTCCAACGCATTGAATCCATACCCACGGGGGTCGAGCCCTTGTTGCCTCCGCACCCTCTAGCAATATGAAATACAATGAATTAAAATAAATCTTAATTACCATCAATCTGGTGAACACCAAAATCTCCACCGAACGGATGTGGTGGCTTGCCACCACCATCGCCTCCATGGCCCATCAAAGCAACCATGAGATGAACCAATGCAACCCAAAAAATGACACAAGTGCAGTGGCAGATCTAGAAAAAGATATAGGATAGGCAATGTTTACACAAATTATTACTATCAAGATATTTAGGTCAAAAGTCGACAAAAACATATAATAAATTAAGAAATGTCGTAATATAGTTAACAACATAAAAAATGATGACAAAATACAATATTCTTAAAACTTAAAATGAAAAATCACAATTGGCAATTAGTATATATAAATTTTGATTAATTTGACAATCGAAAACATAAAAAACAAAATAAGTATCCTACAATTTATAATTAACTTGTACCTCCACGATGTTTTTATTAAATTTTTATTAAATTAACAGGTTCTATTCAATTAACAAGCACTACAAGAATAACAGGCTATCTCGACGACAAAAGTCGTCGCTAAAAGGTGATCTCTGCCGACAACAAGTAGTCTCCAAAACATTTGACTACTTTGACCAGATCTGTTTGACCTTAAAAGGTATCCAGACGGCAAGTCGTCGGGATAGAGTGGGCGGGAAAGACAAAAATTTTCGCCGTCATCTGAAACTCTATGCCGACGACAAGTCGTCGGTATATGGTACAACAAATTGAATTTTTATTTATTTTTATTTCATATTTTAAAACACTGAAACGACATACTTTTCTGAAACTCTGTGCCGACGAAAAGTCGTCGCTATAGGGTAAGAATCCAACGTGGCGATCCGCGTGAAAATTAATTTCTTTAAATAAAGACAAAACATAGAAACGATGTCGTTATTTGAACCCTATACCGACGACATGTCGTCGGCATAGAATTTTGCCCTTACAGAATGTATTAGTGCATCGCTCATTGCTCAGTTGCATACAATCTTTCTCTCTCGGACTGACAAGCGATTTTGCACATCTTCACCGACGACGAGATATGGGTACATATTTGGTCCTTCTTTTCTTGATTGTTTATGATTGCTCAAGATTTTAACTCCAAATTGGATTTTTTTTTTTTTTGTTATTTGTTTTTTTTTTTGTGCTATTCCGGAGCCCACCAGCCACCACCATCAAATCTAACCACCGGAATCCGGCCATCACATCAAGAAGAACAAAATAGGTTAATATTTTTTTGTTTAAATTCGATATATGTTTGATTTCATGATTATAATTGTAGATTTGTACATGAAGATTTCTTTTTTGTTTTCTAATTTTCATAGTAGATGTTTATTATGTTTTTTTGTTAATCTTTTTGTTATTTTGAAGATGAAGACTTGTTTTTTTTTTGTTATTTAAAAAAAAAGCTTATACCGACGACATGTCGTCGGTATAGGTTTTACCTGTAAAAATTGTTGGAAACTTTTCCCGGCGACAAGTCGTCGGTATAGGTTTATAATAAAACTTTTTTTTTACCTCGAAAATATTTCCCGGCGATCCTTTATAGACGACAAGTCATCGGCATAGGTGGATCTGTACCGACGACAATTTCGATTTTTACCGACGAAACTATACCGACAACTTTGTACGGTCGACAAGTCGTTGCTATAGGTTTTACCGATGACATATGATCGGCATAGGTGTTGAAAAAGTCGTCGGCATAGGCCTCGTTCCTTGTAGTGAAGCCTAGGTAGAAAAAAAAAAGTTATATTTTAAAAAAAATTGTATTATAATTTTTAGATAATACAAATAATTACATTACAAATATTGAGTAATATTATTAATGAAGTAAAAAAAACACATAATCAAACACATTCTTAAAACCAAATGCACCTACTCACGATATATAACTTTTGATTATACTAAATTAACATATAATCAAACACATTTTCAAATATACATATATACACTCATATATCAAATTCATGCACATGTATATCGAATTCATATATACATATATCCACACATATATCAAATTAATACACATATACATCAAATTCATATATACATACGTAGACTATTATTGTGGTTGTGGTTGTGGTTGTGTTTGTAGAACTAGAACTGAAAACGGTGGAGATGGTAGCAGTGGCGGTTGGGAATTCACCGGAGACAACACCAGCAGTAGTGGCGGTGCTTGGTGGTTGTAATGGGGAAATCTCTTTAAGACCACCAAAAGTAGTAAAAAAAAATGGAAACAAAAACAAAAAACAGTGGAAATCAGAAAGGAAAACAAACTTTGTCGGTGGAGAAGTACGTCGGAAACTCAGAACGTCGCCGGTGGAGCAGGTACGCCGGTGAGGAGCTGGAAATCACCCCGGTTGAAGAAGTGGGGTGCACCAATGGTTAATAGTTGATGGAAGATGCAAAACGAGTCTACAGCCGCCGACAAAGCGTTGAAATCGCCGGAAGAACGAGATAGAAATGGAGTGGAGGTGGTACCTGATCTGCCGTCTGCTACCTGGAGGGGAACAAAAAGGCCACCTTTTAGGGGCGACGCCTTCACCGACGCCGATTTAACCATTAGCGGTGACATGTTGGAGGGAAAACACACACCAATTTTTTCGTTAACCCCATCCGTCGGATCAAGATGTAATCGTAGGGCCAGAACTTGATCTGGAGGCATTCACACGGATCGCCGGTACCACCCTTTAGAGACGACGCTATTAGCGGCGATGGGGACCTTTAGCCGCCACAAAAACGCAAATTGTCGGATGTCGTCCCTAAAGGTACATGTCGTCCCTAATAGTGGCTCCCCTAAAAGTTATATTTCTTGTTGTGAAAATTATAATTCTAAATTCTAAATAAAATTAAAATTAAAAAAAATGTTTTATTAGTATGCTAAAAACCCAAGAATCATGAACCATGACACGCTTAACTCTAACTTTAAATATTTAAAAATATATATAATTTCATATATTATATAAAATCCAAAAGAAATATCAACCGTCTTTTTTTAATGCTAAGACTGTTGAGATAAACAGTCACTGAAATCATATAGAAATATAATGCACTATACTGAAACTCATATTATGAAAATATAAAATATTTGATAGATAGAAAAGAGCGAAACGAAGATCAAACTTTAAACTAAAATGAATAAAAAGAAATGAACATAACGTGGGCTGATGTGGAAAAAAGAAAACCCATAATTATAAAATGAATTAATTATAAGGATACTTGATCTATTAAAACATTTTGTTAACGTCGAGTAAAAAACAACCATACATAATCAAACTCATAAGTTTTTATATATTAAATACATTAAATAAAATTAAACTAAAAAAAAACACCATCTAAACAAACTAGATAATAAGTGGTAGTTGGATGAATGTTTGTTTGAATTGTGATTGTGATTTATGATCTTCGTAATAGTTTTATAAGCATAAAATAAGTGTATTTTGAATCTTGCAATAAACCGGCTCTTTGACATATGAAAATAGCTATCTTTTTAACCAACCGTACACTTTATTTGTATAACTAATAGCATGTCCAAGATGTTGGGTATGTTTTCACAAAACTAGTTGTAGTTGGATTATAGATATGAAATTTGATTGAGCATTTTTTGTTTAAAATTTAAAGTTTTAGTTTTGTATATCCGAAAAAAGTAAGGTTTTTTTTTTTTTTTAAATTAAATTGTAATGACATCGTAACATATATCTCTTATATGTTGAGAATAAGACATACTCAAAGTTGAACACCAAATAAAAATGATTGTGATCAATATCCCATGTTCAATATTATAAATTTTGTTTTTTCTCACATATCATCAATCAATTAATTTTATCAATTTATATACTTGATTGAATATCATACAACTTTTAATATAAGAAATGGTAACAACGCCTTAGGTAATATGTATGTAGAAAATCGTACACCATGGAACCTCGAAATGTCCAAATAGATGCCGACTCCAAAAATGCAACTAATTCATATTTGTCATTTGATAAATTAAAATAATGCACCACCATGAATGTCGAAACAAATGCTGATTTGCAACCCATAGTTCTATAAATACCACATTTCAAAGAAGCAAAATTCAAAACAATTTAAAGAGTGATTTAATATCATGGCAGTTATAACTTCTGAGTTCGAGATTGCTTCTTCCCTCCCAGCTTCCAAATTTTTCAATGCCTATCGCGACTTTAACAACATTGCACCAAAGGTCAATCCAGAAACATACAAAACCCTAGTGGACATCGAAGGTGATGGAGGCGCTGGAACTATCAGGGACATCTCTTTTGGCGATGGTTAGTAAGATCTAAATAGATTTTTATGTACTCTTTGAAATTATTTTAATGTTTGACTTGTATTTTGTTTATCTTTATCCAATTTACTGTGGGATAACACAGGCGTCCCATTTACAAATGGAAAGTTGAAACTTGACGTTGTAGATAGCAACAACTTCAGTATTATATACACAATCTTTGAAGGAGACATCTTGATGGGACAACTAGATTCGATGACTCATCATGTGAAGTTTATACCTTCACCTGATGGAGGATGTGTATACAAGACTACCGTTGTGTATAATTGTAAAGGTGAAACTCAGCTTCCGGAGGAAGCTCTCAATATGGTAAAAGAAGGATTCAAAAAAACTTTCAACGCGATTGAGGGTTTTATCCATGCAAATCCTCAAACTTATTGATCAATGCTATATATGGTGTGTCATGTTCTTGGTTCAGTAAAAATAAAACGGATTTTAGTCCGGTTATATTTTATATATGTACTCGGCTTGTTTGATATTTTATTTTCTTGTAATGTGATTTTTAAATATATCAAGAATCCCTTGCAAACATGTCTGTGTAAACAATTTCTAGGATGTGATATGCATGTTATGAGCATTAACTTTACCATCATGCATGCAGAAATGATAGTTGCAAACCACAAAAGTCCATTCAATTTGCATTCTAGTGAATGAGAATTTTTATTGAGATAACCACCAGTTTTGAAATGGTTGCAAATCTATGAGACTGTAGAGAGGGAGGTGAGAAACAGTGGTTGATAACTGCTTGACATTTTGCTTTGAGTTACATTCATTATGATAAGCCACGCGATTTTTGTTAGAGATCTACCTGATGATACCTGACGCAACCTTTTTGCCTAAGAAAAGAAAACTGAACAGAAAAGGAAGGAAGGAAGGAAGAAGAGAACAGGGCAAAACAGGGGAAGATTGAAAAAAACGCTAGCTGTGAAATACTTGCTGGAAAATATACTTTTATTGCTGACTACTTGATTAAATAAACATAAAACAATACCCTTATTTATACTATAACAGATGGTATCCTAAACTAACACAAATAATGCTTAAAAGGAAAGTTTCCATAAAAAATTCCAAAATGCCCCTGAGGCCTAATTCCTGAATTACGCCAAAAATTTCAAGTAAATGAGATATTTTCTGTTTTGCAGCTTTTTTCTTACATCTTTTGTGAAGAGTTTTCGTAAGTCAATTGAGATTATACCAAAGTTGAAAAAAATGGATGGATTTAACCAAGAAGAAGAATTGAACTTTATGAGATTTGTTTTCTCGTACTTCCAAGAACCTGTGTCTTATATACTTCTATAAATGATAATTGATTTTGACCTTTTATCTGTCATTCAACCAGAAATAAGATTTGACCTATTTGTCATGTGTGAGAGTCTCGACAAGAGTGCTTCAGTTAGATATATCCAAGAGAGAATCCCAAAATATTGATTAACAAATTTTGTTAGTCTATATGTTAAGTGGCACTTAAAAAGGCTAAACAAATTCATTTTGTTATTCAGACTAAAAATCTATACATCATGTGCATCTAGAAACACCATCAGACTCTTGGTGTTGAGAGTATCGACATTTTGATGTTCCTTCTTTTTTGGAATATATGAAAAACCATCAGCTTTATTAATAATATTAAATCTGCACTCGTCATTAGACATCATTGCCTCCTCACCAAGCTCTATACTTCGTCGCCGGCCAGCCTCCCTACGTCAGAGCGTCGGTGCAGCCCCCAGCACCGCCCCATAGGTAAACATCTCATCTCGTTTTTTATCGATCTTTGGATGGAAGAGCACCAGATGTGAACCTTCATATGTTTCATCTTATTTTCTATCTTCTAATTTTCGAGCATGGGATTTAGGAGCACCATTTCATATATAAAGTTTCAATTAGAAATTCTGATTTTAATATACATTTTGTGTAATTTTTAATTGTGTAATTATTGTTAAATTTTGATTTTGTACGGCATATTATACGTTTTTATAACTATTTATCAATTCCATCCATCACAATATAAAATGTCGGGGTAGTGTTTTTTTCATTATTCAGCACAGTCAATCAGATGTACAATTAAACAACATTATTTATTTCCCAGTCAGTAAACTTTCCGAGATAGTACTTTCCCTGACAACAACTATCAATGGGGCCCTAAGATCACTTATTCTTCATGGACCAAGCTATTTTGTTGTAACATCCCAAAAATTGTAAGGTAAAAATTTCATTTTTAGTTCAACCATAAACATCATTTAATCATTTCAATCATTCAAAACTATATTAGACTAAAATAGTTATCATAATACAATTTCCAAACTCATAGAGTGCAGACACATGGGTGGATGCGTTACGATCAAGTCAAACCCTTCCGTCGCGAACCGAGATTACGTGAAAAGCATTCTAAACATAAATCGTAAGCACGAAGTTTAGTAAGTTCCCCAAAATATCGCATACCATACATATCTGCCAGCTCGAGGTTCTGTCAGGTCTATTTCACCCCCGATTCTATTTCAACTCATGTGTCGGCCCAAGGTCATGCCAGGTCTATTTCACCCTCGGGTATGTTACACCCCTGAGTCTATTTCAACTCATATGTAAGCACTAGGTTGTACCGAGTCTATTTCACCCCACACCCATATAAAAAACAGGCACAGAAGCATATAACGCATACAACATGAGTCACAAAGGCTACAAGCACATAACATATCCTAGTGTTCTATAGTATAGCGAGCAACCTCACCTCAGTCCGCGGACAATCCAAAAAATGCTCGAGCTACTAGACTGGAAAATCTCCATGCTAACCAATCAAGTAAAATCATGATCAATAATCAGGTCATAACCATAATCGGGACTTAATTCACTAATCCCGACTCCTAGGGTAAAAGACTATTTTACCCTTCCCCTTAATTGGCCCAAAGACCAAGGCCCAAACTCAATGTCTCTAAAAGCATAATAATCGACCCAAATCCAAAAGACACCTAAGGCCCAGTATAGGTCCATCCATAACGGCCCAACCAAAAGCCCAAAATGTCAACTATATATCCTCACGTCATGACCAGTCCTTGGTCACATCGTTAGATTTCACTCTGTCCGATTCCAACTTTTCCTGACTCAACTCAGTCAACTCGGACATGAAAATTCACTAGTAGAAGCATTTTTAAAAGAGAAAAGAACTTTGAAAAGAGAAAAGGTTGTGGTGCATGCAATCAGCCGAGCTCAAGTAAGTACTCCCAAATTACCCAAACAAATTATTTTGATATGATATGATTATGTGATCAGCATGCTAGATTAGGGCTAAGGATCTAGGAAGCATGCCTTGTATGCCTGCTTTACATTTATGAGAAATGCATGCTAGATTAGTGATAAGGATCTAGGAATAATGCCTTGTATGCCAGTTGTATGAGCTTTTGAGCAGTATGCTAGTACTGATTAGTCAATAATATGATAGTCAGAGTAGAGTATGCTTGATTATGGTTACTCAATGCTTGAATGTTGCTTGCTTTGTGCTCATAGGAGTCCTAGTTATCTTTACTTAACTAGTAAATGAATACGCTAAGTTACATATTACAAGGACTAAATAATTTCAGAAAGTTAGTTTTAGCCCTATGCGCAGCTCTCGTTTGAGACCTAACTGTTGTAGGGAAAGACTTCTCGTTCGAAGAATTATTTGGTCTGAGTAATATGTAACTGTATTCACGAGCTAGTTAGGGAAATGTAGCAGGGACTTCTTATGCAGCTGATGGCAGAGAGTGGGTCGGAGATTTCCCTAAGGTAATCCTAAAAAGAGATTAGCGCGTGAAACAATGGTAGTAGAAGGGACTTGGTGGAGTCAAGGAAATTCTAGAGGAAAGTACGGATAGATGTGGAAGGTAGTATGGGCTCGTACAACTGAAAGCAGAGGATCTGTACTTGAATCAAGAAGGGCTGGGATAAAGTCGAGGAACTTGGAGTATGTGAGATCCTTCGAGTTATGATGAGCATTCAGATTGTTGTTATGGATGCTTCGAGCATGGTGGCGTTACATGATAGGCCATTTAGCAGTACGTATGTTGGTAAGAGATCTGGTTCGGGCTCGGGATCCGAGTAGCTTGATGATCAGAGGTGGGTTATACACCTTGTCTTCGAAAGAGTTCAGTACAAGATTAGACCGCTGTGGAGGTTCGCGAGCCGTACACGAGAAGTTACCCGACATCTTTGGGCGTGTCGCTGATAGGGTGACCGCTAAGTTCCAGGGTCAGACAGCAATTGTTCAGATGGTCGATAGGGTAGTCGAGGTAACTTAAGAACATGAGAGTGGTTTAGATAGGCAGTCGGGAAAGAGGAAACGGGATCATGGTCTGAGATGTCGACTTGAGCAGTCAGATACGACTACAGCCATTATCGACCCGTGGGGTCGTATTGATTGAATGAAAGATGAAGCAGCCAGTTCAGTGTTTCAGGCAGTTCAATGCATCAGTCGGTTCAGTGTTGTAGGCAGTTCAGTGTTTCAGGCAGTTCAGTGCATCAGTCATTTCAGTACTTCAGACAATTAGTGCTTCAGTCAGTTCATTTTTGTAGGCAGTTCAGTGCTTTAGCCATTTCAGTGTTTCGGACGGTTAGTGCTTCAGCCAGTTCAGTGTTTTAGGTAGTTCAGTGCATCAGTCAGCTCCATGCTTCAAGCAGTTAGTGCTTCAGTCAGTTTAGTGTTGTAGGCAGTTTAGTGCTTTAGTTAGTGTTAGTGGTTGGGATATATCTTCAAGAGATGAAAGATGCCATTTGCATATCGTGGATCATTACTGGTTAATAAAAGGTTGTTCCCTATTGGCGAGATTCAGTATTATCTTGGTTTGTGGATGGGATCGGTTCAGGGGTATTATGTGGAAGGTCTACGGTCAGGGTTCTGTAGGACGGTTATACAGCATCGTCTAGTAACTATTATTGATTGGCTGTTGAAAACGCCAAGGAAATGGCTCGTTGCTAAGGTATGGTTTGGAGCAACTGACTTTTGGTCTTCGAGATTTGAGTGTGGTACCATTTCAAGAGGAAAGGGCTACAGGTTCCACTGGAACTCGGGGAGTGCTCCGTCAGTATATAGGAGATATGTTGATTTACAATTGGCTATTTTGGAACACTAGCAGTGGTAAGTTTTGGTTTCCAAAAGATAGATCATTGGATGGTAAGAAGGATTGGGAATCCTTTCCAGTTTTTTTGTGATGTAAGATATTAGTTGAACCCAAGTAGGGGAGAATCAGCCAGACGTTCAGGAACAGAAGTGTGCGTGAGACTAGAATGAGTTTGCATCCCCGTCAGGGAGGAAGACAGCCAAGTTGTTGTATGGAATGAGGAGAGTGTGAGTTGGAAGTTCGAAAAACTTGCCAATAATGAGTTCGCATTCTCTGAAGGCTTGAGAGCAGGCCGTAGAAAATCAGGTTGGGGATTTCAATGAGGACATGAGTTCAGTTTGGGATGCAAGGTCAGATGTATGCTCGACTTTAGATGTGTTCACTAGGGTAATCAGCGGTAAGACTGTGGTTAGCGGTTGAGTTAGTATGGAAAGTGATGTAAGACTGCGGGATAGTTGTAGCATTCATTAGCAGCCAGACAGTGTGGGAAGTGTTATAAGGTTGTGGGACAACTGTAGCATTCTTCATGTGATCAGATAGTGTTAGAAGTATTGTAAGTCTACAGGTGTAGTCGTAGCATTCACAAGGTTGCTAGATAGTTTAGAAAGTGTTGTAAGTCTGCGGTTGTAGTCGTATCATTCACAAGCTTATTCAGATGAGTTAGGCCCAGGTGGGTCAATTCTTAAGATCGTGGGAAGGCCACAACGTGAATAGAATCAGGAAAGGGTAGGTTAAGCACCCATATATGCTCAGCAACGCTCGGTCGATTTAGACTGAAAGGGTTAGGTCGAGCATCCAGATATGCTCACCATTAGCTGGTTGAATCAGACTGAAAGGGAGGCCAGCACTCAAATATGCTTGGCAGTGCTAGAGTCCTAGGATGTTATGCGACAATGATTTAGTTCTGGTGGGACCCGAGGGTGAGGCCCGTATGATTATAGCTATGCAGTTGGGACATGGTATAGACCGTTGGGTCAAGGCATGGGATCGAAGATCCCCGGATTTATAGGGCCGAGAGTGACAATGTGGATAGGGTAGTTTCGGTAGCTGAACTTTTCTACGGAAGTCGTGGGAAGCAACTAAGGGCGCATTCATTACTTCAACGACTAGGTGGGAATCCAGTATTCCAGTTAGTTGGCAGATAAGTTGGGACATGGGAGGTCTCGACTCATTCGACAGTGGATAAGAGATAGTAGGATGTTCAGGCAGAAGTTGTGATAAGAGAATTCTTGTGTGAAGCAGCTAGTTTGTTGAGGGATGCCAAGTGGGGGAGAGTTGTAACATCCCGTTTATTAAATAAATAAATAAACAAATTAATGAATGAATAGTATCCCTAAAAATCAATAATAATATAGCAAGGTGTTGGTCTCGAGGAGTTAATTGAAACAATTTTGGAACTTGTGGGTTAAAAGTATAAGTTTCAGAGTGGTTTGTAAATATTTATGAAGGCAAGGACTGCTTGGTAAATTATTGAGACTTAAATTGAAGTGATTTGGGAGGCTAAGGGGCTGAATGGTTAGTTTTGGACCTAAAATGAAATGAATTTATGGAATCAGGAGCTAAAGGGTAAATGTTGGATTAAAGCTGAAAAGATTGTGTGAGGAAGGGCTGATTTCGGAAATATGGACAAGTTGAAATGAAACACGGGTTTAACGACATATCTTTTTCTTTCCCTCTCGTTGGAATATTGAAACCCCAACCCTACTATTTTCCTGTAGCTGCCACCACCTCATGTGAACCTTTCATCTGCCACCTCTCCTTCTCGTTCGTTTTTCCGATTAGATGAGGCCGCCAAGCGGCTATCTCGCCATTACAACGCCACCACAACATTGATGTCGGCCGGAGACGTCATGGGCGGTTGGAAGAGCCACCAGAATCGAAGTTGAAGTTGGTTCGTCATGTGTAGGTTGAGAGCGAATGGAAAGCCATCGGTAAGGTAAACCCCAACCCACATTTCCTTTCTCTCTCTCTCTCTCTCACTCTCTCCCTCTCGTTATTTTTTGTGGATGACGTCGAATATAATGACTGTGGTCGTCGGTGGCCAAGATCTGCCATTTCTGCTTGTTTTGATGACAACAATCTCCTAGTCAGTGGTTGGGATCCTTGTTCTTGTGTCGTATATGTTTTTGAGTTGCTGCTACGAGACGAATATGTGGGCATGTGTATTTTTTTTGCTAGAAACCTACCGCCACCACCTCATGGTGGTGGCTGCCATCGTTTTCTGCCACCCATGGCTGCCTGCCACAGCATAGGTAGTTGTATGTGTCGTTTGGAGTGTGTGTGCGCGTTTCCTTTATGATGGGTCGTTGATTTGGTAATTTGGTCGGAAAGAAGTCAAAAAAAAGCCACAACCACCGTGAGGTGGTAGCTGCCGTCGTGAGCCGCCGTCGACCACCACTACCCGAGGTGGCAGTGGGTGGTGCTTGATATAGTGAAATCCTAATTGGCCCAATAGCTTAATCTTGAGCTTAGTGGGCTTGTGATTGGCTTGAAAACCCTAATTAGGGTTTAGGAAGCCCTAATTTTGGATTGGCGGGACCCGCATTTGGACCACTGGACTGAAGTTATGACTTATGCCGTTTCCATTGTATGTTGCCGTAGTAGAGTAATGGACTTAATGGGTTAAGTGAGAATACTTAACCCTAATCGTCATTTCATGTGAAAACCCTGATTGGGTTGAGTTTGATTTAGGCCTTTTTTTGTTGGGCCTAGATGTTTGGAGTATTGATGGGCCATCCAAGAACAAGTACATAAACTAAAATTTCGGAATTGGGCTTTAGGATACGGCCCATTGGGCAGGCTTGGGCCCAATTTGGAAAATTAGGCCATAGACGGGGCATAAATAGGCCTTAATGATGATGATATATTGGACTAGTGGACTGCCAGATGTTTGGGCCAGAATAAATGGTTGGGCCTTAAGTTAATACCACGTAGAGGTCTTGTCCCAATTTGGAAAATTAGGCCACAGTTGGGCCTTGGCTGATTATTTGACTTTTGGGCCTTAAGATTATAAGTGTGGGCCTTAATCTTGGACCAAACTAGGTTAGGGGTAAAATGGTCCTTATTCTCCAAGTGGGGATTTTAGAGTTATGCATAGGAAGCCCAAATGGTTATTTGGGTTTTGTTTGATGTTGACAGCTTGGGGATATGTCAGCCAGCAGCTCGAGATTTATTCGCGAAACATCAGCAGTGCGAGTTGAGTATTCCTTCAGCGGGAACTGGTCTAAGGCACCAAGGCCAGCCTGTATATGTGATACGTTAGTAGCAGAGTGTAACATCCCAAAACTCATGGCCAAAAATTTCATTTTAAATTTAATTGAAACCACTTAGTAACTTTGCTCAAACATTGAAAAATATTCTACATAAACCCCCCGCGTACTCACAAACCACCCACGTCCATTTTCACTTTATATGCTGAGCTTTCCCAGCCATACACGTGCATGCATGGGACCTTATTGCCATTTCTCTTCATTAGGGACCAATAATGCCAATAACTTCAAGGTGGTGTAACTTCTTCATTCTAAGTATGTTTCCGACAAACTTTATATCCACAAAAAAGTGGTGAGAAACCCTACACTCCCAGCTCCACACCCGAGCCCTACAACCTTCCGAATAAGACCCAAGACTCATAAAAGGTTGTATCGACATATTATGCTTATACTCTTGGCCTCCGAAGTCACAACCGAAGAATTTCTAAACCGGGTGTTACAAATCTCCCCCACTTAAATTAGACTTCGTCCTCGAAGCCCTCTACAATCCTCCATCTCAGAAATATATCACACACTAAGCATGCGGCTTAACTCCTTCCTATCCTGAATGATCTGATGAATTCCCCGGGAGCAACACACGTGATCCTGATGATACCACCATCGCCCATACGTTCTGCAGCTTTCCCAAGGTAGCTGAAACCGACTACTAAGACCTTCCAAACTAACGAGAAACATTCCTTACTGTCATGACGAGAACTACTTCTAATCTATCAAGATTTTAATTCCATAATGGTATGTCTCCCAGACGGTCCGCCTATGCTCAGTAACTACCGTGCCAACACCAAAATGAATTCCTTGTCCATAACTAGTTGTAGCATACTAATACTTGACAGAAGGATCATATAATCCATTGAGTAGCAGATTCATCCCTAAAATAGTTAGACTCATACGAAAGTTGTGCAATAGGGTCAAACCCATTACTCTGAGATTATTCAATCCGTCTGTAAGTGACTTAGTACCTTCGTCCGGTGAGATAATCCTCACACAAGATTCCTCCCATTACTCCCTTCTATCCGAAAACCCTGCAGTCTCTTTACCACTTTTCGGATAAACCGAGACTACCTTGGTCCCATCTGATCTATCATTACTTGGAATACCGGACTCCCACCGGTTACTGAACCCAAGCACACTCTCTCAGTCGCTTCCAGCGTCTTCCAAAGAAACTCTAGCTATCGAAACCACTCGATCCACACTGTCACTCACGGCTCCAACATTCCTGCTGATCCGCCCAATCATACTATCTGACTACTCATTGCCAGCGAATCTACTACAAAAGGTGAATGCTACCAAAACTGCTGTAGTCTTACATTACTCGTAGTCTCCAACGACCAAGCGTCTTCCGAATCTAATCATATTGTGGCCTACTTACATCCGTGCGGTCTGACCTGCCCTGGTGTGAACTATCTAAAGAATCCCACAAGCGAGTCACGCATCTGATACATTCTCACTGCCGACTAAAGACCGGCGAATGCTACGGGCCACCCCGCAGTCTTACTATACCAATATACTAATGGCTAACTAATGAGTGCCATGGGCCACCCTGCAATCTTACTATGCCAATATGCTAATGGCTAACTGATGAATGATATGGGCCACACCGCAGTCTTACTCTACTAATATACTAATGGCTAACTGACGGATGCTACAGGCCACCCCGCAGTCTTACTGTACTAATATACTAATGGCTAACTGACGAATGCTACGGGCTACCCCACAGTCTTACAACGTTTCTACTCTATCTGCCAATTAGTGAATGCTACGGGCCACCCCATAGTCTTACAACACTTCCACACTGGCCACTAACTAGTGAACGCTACGGTCCACCCCGCTGTCTGACAACACTTCTATATTGTCTGCCGACTAGTGTTGTGGGCCACCCCACACTCCTTCCGCATTCCCTATGCCACCTAATTACTGGTGAATGCTACGGCTACGCCTACAGTCTTACAACACCCTAACACTATCTACAGACCTTGTGAGTCCTATGGCTACACCCGCAGACTTACAACACTCTAACACTATTTGTCAACCTTGTGAATGTTACGGCTACACCGCAGACTTACAACACCCTCTCATACTATCTGTCTGCTAGTGAATGCTACGGAAATCCAACATTCTTACGACACTTTCCATACTGGGTCGAACATGCGCTTGACCTAACACTCAACATAACTCATGTCCTGACTGGACTCCCCAACCTGATTCCCTAAGGCCTGCTATCATGTGACCCTGCTGCATCAGTACCGCACCCATGCCCATGATCGAAGCATCACGGTAAACCACGAAATCATCTACACCGTCTGGCAGGGTGAGAATCGGTGCCTCGCACAACTGCTTTTTGAGAGTCTCGAAGGCTCTTTGCTGCTTAGGCCCCCAAAGAAAGGCAACCGACTTCGTGGTCAGTCGGGTTAAAGGAACCGCAATCTCGGAGAAGTCCCGTATAACTCTCCGGTAATAACCCGCTAGACCCAAGAAATTCCGAATCTCAGTTGGAGACCTCGGAATTTCCCACTGCATCGTGGTCTCTATCTTGGCCTGATCCACCAGAATACCCTTCTGGTTGACAAAGTGCCCAAGAAATTGCACCTCGTGCAACCAGAACTCACATTCGGAGAGCTTTGCAAAAAGTCTCTCCCCTCTCAGAGTCTCAAGCATCTCCCTCAGGTGCTCCTCGTTCTACTCCTCAGTCTTGAATAACCCAAGATGACACTGTACTCTTGAAATCTGGTTCTGTCTGACACTTCAATCCATCTCCCATCCAATGACTGAACACCCATGCGTCTAACACTCGCAACCGCCTCCACTATCTTCATGCTATCGTCCTTCCCTAGAAACGGTGGTGCCTTGAACCCCAAAGTTCATCCATAGACAATTGTCGACCATACCTAAACCATGATAGAACCACTGAATGCTGACTTCACTAAAGAACTATCACTCTAACCCTGACCGAATATGCTCTAAGTAATACTCCTACACATATCCCGAAAAAGATCAGAAATGATAACGATACATGTGGAACCTACTCCACAAGATGTGTCCCTCTGTGGGTTCATCAAGGACATTTCGGCATGCAGGATGGCATATATGATCCTTGATAACCTAGACCCTAGCAGAAAACTAACCCGTGATCTGACTTATCCAAACTCACTCATAATTCCTAAGCGACACGTATTCTCAACATTCATCTAGTAGCAGTAGAAGATGACATACCCGCAATATCTGGAGGAATCCTAATCACCTTTTGCTGACATGACCAACCCCGCTACCCTATAGCAGCCTAAACCCTTGGAGCAACAAACACCCTTGTGCACTTTCCCGTACGTGCTGCACTGACTCCAGCCTTGCTGGCCTTTCACCCGAGGATCAGAAGTCATGGATCTCTTCCCGGCACCCTCTACTATACGTACTTGGCACAACCCTCTCTTCCCAGGGTGCTCCAAATCGATCTCGCATCTACAAACTCTTGGAAATCATATCTTTCAGGGTCTGACACCCTGGCATGATCACTTGCCAATGGCTAAGCTGCAACAACTGGAACATCCTATGTCCCTAACCGAGTCACAAACTCCTCCTAGAAGCTTCTCATATTCTCCTATACTCTCACCTATTCGAGTATGGATCCTATGCTTTCAGTAGTACGGACCTAATACTACCTTCCACAGATATCCATACTTTTCTCAGCAAACCTCCTGAGTCCTCCAAGTCACTCCCTCAAACTAATGCACCTAAGTCTCACTAAACTTCACTACTAACCCACTGAAACATATCTTAGGATTTCCTAGGTTCCTATACGCACCCAGTCCTCATACGCTGAAAGACTCTTCATGATGCCAATTAACCACTAGATGAACACCATCGTATGTGGCGAGGCTCAGATTATCCTTCGAGTAAAGGACTCATCCCTACAACGGTTTGACTCAGACGAGAGTTGTGCAATAGGGTCAAATCCAACACTCTGAGATTATTCAACCCTGGTCACATGTGACTTAATGTATTCATCTAGTAATGAATTCCGACACTTGAATTCCCACAAAGCACAAAGCAAGCAACATTCAGACAAATGGGAAATCTAACCAACACACTCCAATCAAACCATTCTATCCTCTTATCAGGAATCAATACTGACATGGGATTCTAAGGCTCATACAATCAGGCATAACTTAAATAGGCTATCCTATCAGTGACTAATCAGTACTATCATGAAACTCATCAAGAATATACAGCAGGCATATAAAGCATCTTCCTAGATCCTTAGCCCTATTCTAGCATGCAGTTCTCATACACATATAGTAGGCATATAAGGCATCCTTCCTAGATCCTAATCCTTAATCTAGCATGCAATTCTCATAATCATATCATATCATAACATAACATGTATGAGTATCTTGGGGAAAACTTACTTGAGCATCGGCTGAGTGCACGCGTCGCACACCTTGTTCTTTTCAAAGTTCCCTTCTCTTTTTAAATTCTTTTCAAACTCCTTTTTAATAAATGATTCTTCTTTTGAAAATTTTCATACCAAGTCCTTAGTTTGAGTCCAGACACACCTGAGAGTGTTCCCGAATCCCTCAAACCAAGGCTCTGCTACCAACTTGTAACATCCCAAAAATCATGGCAAAAAATTTCAGTTTAAATTAAATTGAAACAACTTAGTAACTTTGCTCAAACATTGAAAAGCATTCTATATAAAACAATAATCAGAGTATTAATCCCAAAGATCATATAGTGCGGGAAATATAGTTTAATGTGCTGCGATCACCCCTAGCTCCTTCATTTGAAAACATAAGTACCTGAAATTGAAAGTCGTAAGCATGAAGCTTAGTGAGTTCCCCACATACCACATACCATACATATCAAATGATCCATACATGTCATACATACAAAGAGCCATACATATATCATAAACAAATAAAATGCTATATGCCAAAACATAGTCTTGCCACTATGCCACGGGCCGCCACATGGTCTTTCTTGCCAAGTCGGGGGCCACCCATTGGGTCTTACAGACAAGTTCCAAGATCCACCCCTTGGTCTTCCATGAAAGTATCACAAAGACAACTAGCATACATACTACTCTACTTAGCTAATGTGCATACAGTGTGCCAGGAGTCACCTCCTGGTCTTTTATACATACTGCCTAGGGTTAACCACCGAGTCTTCCTATAGTACATAAGCTAACTAGGCCGTCATTAGTACCTTCGACCCATACAAACAGTGAAGAGACTCACCTTGAATGCTAAAGCTCGTTGCCTGAACTTCCTAGCTGCTGCCCTGACGGTTTCCCAAACTAGCAATTACTAACTTGATATCCAATTAGCAACTTAGTTCTAAAGCATAATCCATAATTTAGGGTTAAATAACCATTTTACCCCTGGCCCAACAAGCTACATAACTAAGTCCCATGTCCAAAACCAATCAAGCCTAAAACTCTAAAATCCATAAAGGCCGCTAATGGCATAATTTGCTAAATTGGGCCCACTCCTTCTAATGGGCCTTACCCTAAACCCAACATATTCTTGTCC
Source organism: Lactuca sativa (assembly GCF_002870075.4). NCBI lineage: Eukaryota > Viridiplantae > Streptophyta > Magnoliopsida > Asterales > Asteraceae > Lactuca > Lactuca sativa. The sequence goes on from NC_056623.2 coordinate 53,533,123, forward strand.
CAAATTATCTGACCTTCGATGGCCCATTCAGGCCCAGTAGCTGATAAGTCCAAACACCGGCCCAAACCGAGTCCTAATAACACAAGCCCACTCTGACCGAGTATACGAGGCTTACTCATTTGTACGCAGGGCGTACATGCTATTTGACTTGTACGATGTGCATATAAGTTTGTACGACCATCGCACTCTCCTGTTAAGCCCTTTTTCCTTTAATCACTTAATATTCCTTTCCAGAAGCTACAATCACATATCCAAGGCCTTTTCAACGTCCTAATCCATAAAGTCGATTACTTGGTGGCTGGCAATCCACCAAATGAACCCAAACTTGCAATATAGCCATCAACTTCCATGGAAATGGCTAGATCTTATACATGGTCACAGGTGGTCCTTAAAGATTGAAAGTTTACTACTTAAAGGACTCATATATCACTAAAGGTGGCAACCCTGGACCTAGAAACGAGTTTGAGTCATGAAGATCCATTCTTGGGACCAAAAGAGTCCATAAACTCATCCTAAGAGAGATTTAAGAGATTAATCATCAAGCTCATAACTTTATACCTTGAAAAGGTCTGGAATGAGGAAAAAACCCCAGATCTACTACTGCTCCTTAGAATCACCACCTTGCTTTGCTCTTCTCTTCCTTGGAGAATGGATCCAAAACACCAAAATGCTCCTCCAAGTCCTTCCAAGCTCCAAGAACACCCAAGTATGGATTAGGGTTTCGTAGTAGCTCTTTTAGCTTAGAAATGGAGGCTAGTCTTGAGGCATATTGTTCCTTATATAGTGGCATACACTAAAATTTAAGGTTCTAGTCGGAATGGAATATGACCCGCGTACCTCTATGTATGCCCGACGTACTCACAAACCACCTGCGTCCTTTTTCACTTTATATGTTGGGCATTCCCAGCCAAACATGTGCATGTATCCCTTGCATGCATGGGACCGTATTGCCATTTTTCTTCATTAGGGACCAATATTGCCAATACCTTCAAGGTTGTGTTACTTCTTCATTCTAAGTCCGTTTTCGACGAACTTTATATCCACGAAAAGGAGGTGAGAAACCCTATGCTCCCAGCTCCACACCCGAGCCCTACAACCTTCCGGATAAGACTCGAGACCCATAAAATGCCAAATCGACAGATTATGCTTATACCACTGGCCTCCAAAGTCACAACCGAACACTTTCTAAACGGGGTGTTACACTGAGTATGGGCGGGGCTCGTATCTCCTTATTGTCAGAGTATAGATATCAGTTAGATTGTTGGATTGCTATACTTGTTGTTTGTATGATACTTATATGTGTTATTTAGGTATATTAGTGTGGGTGGGCCCGTATCTCATTATTATTCGAATGTGGGGGGGGGGGGTCCGAATCTCATAGTACCCGAGTGTAGGCAGGGCCCGAATCTCGTAGTATTATTTGAGTATAGATATGTGACTATTTGATAGGAGTAGATATGCTTGTCGTCTGTGTGATACTTGTATGAATGTTAGAAAATGGAGTGTGGGCGGGGCCTGAATCTCCTAGACATCAAAGTGTGGGTGGGGCCCGAATCTGCTAGACAGCGGAGTGTGGGCGGGGCCCGAATCTCCTATACAGTGAAGTGTGGATGGGGCCCGAATCTCCTAGAAAGCAGAGTGTAGGTGGGGCCCGAATCTCCTTGAGAGTGGTCGGGGTCGTATCTCCTAGTTGCATGTTATGTGTATGGTATGTGGTAGTTTGGGGAGACTCACTAAGCTTCGTGCTTACAGTTTTCAGTTTTGCTTTCAGGTACTTTAGTGTTCAAAAGAGGAGCTCAGGATAATTGCAGTGCACACACCATTTGTTATAGCCTGGGATGTTTTTACTCTGATATAATTGACAAATGTGTATAATATTTCAAGATACACTACTTATGGTTTTATATGATGTTTAATATTATGGTTTTCTTAATGACTTAAAATGAAACTTTTGGACTGTATTTTTGGGATGTTTCATAGAACCTCTGCAATTGAGGAGTCATTATGGCGACCATGATGCAAGTAAATTTTGTTCCATCATCGTAGTGTTTTATGTAGGAGGCTAGTTATTCAGGAGTAGCAGCAGGTTCATTGATTTCAACGAGTTTCTCTTCAAGGACATATTATTTGCCCTCGAAGTGAAGAGCCATTATGATTTTACGCATTCAATCATTATATTTGGAGCTATCAAAAGTAACTTTGCAAACGATGGAGAGTAGGGAGAAACCCGAGATGTGGGTAGAAGATGATGGTGCAAAAGCATCAATAGGAGTAGACATCTATAGAGAAAAAGAATAATAGTTTTAGTTAGATGAAAATTATCCTCAATATTTAACCCATAATAAATTATTAAGGCTAGGATCCAAAATAACAATTCACAACTAAGAAGAGTGATGTTGTAATCTTATTGAAAATTTATGAAGGTAGGTAAAAGCAATTCACAAATTTCGAACTATGAACTTCCTAGATCTTTTGAGATTCATTAAATATATCAATGGCATGTTTAATATCATATTATGCTATTCTATTTGTGATCAGGATACTGACGATCATAAACGAGATGTGAATAACCATACAAATTAACTTGGCACTCTTGATGTCATTTATCATCTCATTTTAATGTGTCGATTAATCACACATGCTCCATTAATCAACGATAACTTTTGAGATGCCCATTATTACTTTTTATAGTCACTATTAGTGTACCGGTTAACCATGTGCGCTCCATTAACTACTATAAAGTGTAATCTGAAATTTTATGGATCAGCATACTTTTCATATTTTCCTAAAGTAACTAAGAGTGGGACTTTATAAAGTTGTTTAGTTACTTTTTATGCCATTATACTTATTAATGAAGTAATGACATTATACTTATTAATGAAGTTATATGTTGAGAATAAGACATACTCAAAGTTGAACACCAAATAAAAATGATGGTGATCAATATCCCATGTTCAATATTATAAATTTTGTTTTTTCTCACATATCATCTATCAATTAATTTTATCAATTTATATACTTGATTGAATATCATACAACTTTTAATATAAGAAATGGTAACAACGCCTTAGGTAATATGTATGTGGAAAATCGTACACCATGGAACCTCGAAATGTCCAAATAGATGCCGACTCCAAAAATGCAACTAATTCATATTTGTCATTTGATAAATTAAAATAATGCACCACCATGAATGTCCAAACAAATGCTGATTTGCAAAATGCAACCACCCCATGTTTGTCTTTCGATTAATTAAAATAATTAGCCATTATTCATCCATGTGCAACCCATAGTTCTATAAATACCACATTTCAAAGAAGCAAAATTCAAAACAATTTAAAGAGTGATTTAATATCATGGCAGTTATAACTTCTGAGTTCGAGATTGCTTCTTCCCTCCCAGCTTCCAAATTTTTCAATGCCTAACTTTAACAACATTGCACCAAAGGTCAATCCAGAAACATACAAAACCCTAGTGGACATCGAAGGTGATGGAGGCGCTGGAACTATCAGGGACATCTCTTTTGGCGATGGTTAGTAAGATCTAAATAGATTTTTATGTACTCTTTGAAATTATTTTAATGTTTGACGTGTATTTTGTTTATCTTTATCCAATTTACTGTGGGATAACACAGGCGTCCCATTTACAAATGGAAAGTTGAAACTTGACGTTGTAGATAGCAACAACTTTAGTATTATATACACAATCTTTGAAGGAGACATCTTGATGGGACAACTAGATTCGATGACTCATCATGTGAAGTTTATACCTTCACCTGATGGAGGATGTGTATACAAGCCTACCGTTGTGTATAATTGTAAAGGTGAAACTCAGCTTCCGGAGGAAGCTCTCAATATGGTAAAAGAAGGATTCAAAAAAACTTTCAACGCGATTGAGGGTTTTATCCATGCAAATCCTCAAACTTATTGATCAATGCTATATATGGTGTGTCATGTTCTTGGTTCAGTAAAAATAAAACGGATTTTAGTCCGGTTATATTTTATATATGTACTCGGCTTGTTTGATATTTTATTTTCTTGTAATGTGATTTTTAAATATATCAAGAATCCCTTGCAAACATGTCTATGTAAACAATTTCTAGGATGTGATATGCATGTTATGAGCATTAATTTTACCATCATGCATGCAGAAATGATAGTTGCAAACCACAAAAGTCCATTCAATTTGCATTCTAGTGAATGAGAATTTTTATTGAGATAACCACCGGTTTTGAAATGGTTGCAAATCTATGAGACTGTAGAGAGGGAGGTGAGAAACAGTGGTTGATAACTGCTTGACATTTTGCTTTGAGTTACATTCATTATGATAAGCCACGCGATTTTTGTTAGAGATCTACCTGATGATACCTGACGCAACCTTTTTGCCTAAGAAAAGAAAACTGAACAGAAAAGGAAGGAAGGAAGGAAGAAGAGAACATGGCAAAACAGGGGAAGATTGAAAAAAACGCTAGCTGTGAAATACTTGCTGGAAAATATACTTTTATTGCTGACTACTTGATTAAATAAACATAAAACAATACCCTGATTTATACTATAACAGATGGTATCCTAAACTAACACAAATAATGCTTAAAAGGAAAGTTTCCATAAAAATATCCAAAATGCCCCTGAGGCCTAATTCCTGAATTACGCCAAAAATTTCAAGTAAATGAGATATTTTCTGTTTTGCAGCTTTTTTCTTACATCTTTTGTGAAGAGTTTTCGTAAGTCAATTGAGATTATACCAAAGTTGAAAAAAATGGATGGATTTAACCAAGAAGAAGAATTGAACTTTATGAGATTTGTTTTCTGGTACTTCCAAGAACCTGTGTCTTATATACTTCTATAAATGAATTTGAGTTTTTATCTGTCATTCAACCAGAAATAAGATTTGACCTATTTGTCATGTGTGAGAGTCTCGACAAGAGTGCTTCAGTTAGATATATCCAAGAGAGAATCCCAAAATATTGATTAACAAATTTTGTTAGTCTATATGTTAAGTGGCACTTAAAAAGGCTAAACAAATTCATTTTGTTATTCAGACTAAAAATCTATACATCATTTGCTTCTAGAAACACCATCAGACTCTTGGTGTAGAGAGTATCGACATTTTGATGTTCCTTCATTTTTGGAATATATGAAAAACCATCAGCTTTATTAATCTATTAAATCTGCAGTTCTAACCAAAATAATATTCAAATTATACTTCCTTCGCATCCTTTGAATATCGGGCTAAGGACCTACTTGATGTCACGAGCTACCCCTCAAATTTGACAGTCAAGTGCAAAAGTTAGTCCGTCACAAATCTGTCACAATCCATCACAAATCCGTCGGAAATCTGTCACGTATCCGCTTGAAATTTGTCACAAAATCCTTATAAGTGTAAGTTTAATGTAAATATGTTTGTGTAACCCTTTTAGTGAGGGATTTATGACAACCTTTTTAGTGACAGATTGTGACGGAATTGCGGTCGAAAAATGAGTTTTTTTTTTTTTTTAATAATGCAACCCTTAAAAATATTGTGCAACCCTTGATATATTTTTTTTACATCCGCAAACACAAAGAATGTACGACAGAAGTGTTATCATGAATAATTGGTGTCTATTATATTAATTTGTTCACTATAAAGAGTCTTTATTTCTCTTTTTATTCTTTCATAGGGTTCGTTCTAAATTAATTTACAAGAACCGTATCGCATCTCTAGATTTCACGAGTATTTTCTAAGTTATCTTGTTTCACAATTTTTTTTTGTCATGCATCATCTAACCTAGCCATTTCTAACAAAAGCGATTTATGAGGAGAACCTTGTTAGAGATAAAGCTGGGTAATCTTGACATGGGTCATTGGTTAAGTCGGGTTATGGGTATTATGATATTAAAATATTTGTATATTGATATAAATATAGATATATTTGTTAATATCCTTTCCTAATTTATCTTCCGTGATTGGTTATGAGCTTTGTATCTTCCCAATATATTGGGATCATTATTTAATAATAACACATGATTGATATACCATTTTTCTATGGTATCAATGCCACAATAACCCTAAAAATTCTTCCAATCCAAGCCCATCGCCGCGTCTCAAATCGAAGCTACGACTGTTGTGTTCGTCCCTGTAAATTAAAATTTGATTTCCACCAATTCTCTCCATACTGTTTGAGAAGAAGGATAGTGATGGCAAGGTCACGACATTGCATCCTACATATTATGTTACCAATATTTATACGAAGATCTAAAACCTTGATGGTAGTAAGGCCCGGTTTGATAGACATTTTTCTAGGTCCAAATAGATCTTTCTGGCTGAATGGTCCAGAAAGACTGTTTCATTTGCTCAAAAAATGGTATTTGTCGGTAAGATATGTGTTTCCCAGAAAGCTGAAAACCAAATTTATCTGGCTGAATGGGTTGGAAAGACAAGTATGCCCCAAAACTCGCCTCTTTCTTTCTTCTTTTTGGCACTCGTCATTAGACATCATCGCCTCCTCACCAAGCTCTATACTTCGTCACCGGCCAGCCTCCCTACGTCGGAGCGTCAGTGCAGCCACCAGCACCGCCCCATAGGTAAACATCGCATCTTTTTTTTTTTTTTTTCTATCTTTGGATTGGAGAGTACCAGATGTGAACCTTCATATGTTTCATCTTATTTTCTATCTTCTAATTTTCGAGCATGGGATTTAGGAGCACCATTTCATATATAAAGTTACAATTAGAAATTCTGATTCTAATATACATTTTGTGTAACTTTTAATTTTCTGTAATTATTGTTTAATTTTGATTTTGTACGACATATTATACGTTTTTATAACTATCCATTACAATATAAATGTTTTTTTCATTATTCAGCACAGTCAATCAAATGTACAATTACACAACATGATTTATTTCTCAGTCAATAAACTTTCCCTGATAGTACTTTCCCTAACAACAACTATCAATGGGGCCCTAAGATCACTTATTCTTCATGGACCAAGCTATTTTGTTGTAACATCCCAAAAATTGTAAGGTAAAAATTTCATTTTTAGTTCAACCATAAACATCATTTAATCATTTCAATCATTCAAAACTATATTAGACTAAGATAGTTATCATAATACAATTTCCAAACTCATAGAGTGCAGAAACATGGGTGGATGCGCTACGATCAAGTCAAACCCTTCCGTCGCGAACCGAGATTACGTGAAAAACATTTTAAACATAAATCATAAGCACAAAGTTTAGTAAGTTCCCCAAAATATTGCATACCATATATATCTGCCAGCTTGAGGTTCTGTCAGGTCTATATCACCCCCGAGTCTATTTCAACTCATGTGTCGGCCCAAGGCCATGTCGGGTCTATTTCACCCTCGGGTATGTTACACCTCTGAGTCTATTTCAACTCATTTGTAAGCACTAGGTTGTACCGAGTCTATTTCACCCCACACATATATATAAAAAACAGGCAGACAAGAATCTAACGCATACAACATGAGTCACTAAGGCTACAAGCACGTAACATATCCTAGTGTTCTATAGTATAGTGAGCAACCTCACCTCAGTCCGCGGACAATCCAACAAATGCTCGAGCTACTAGACTAGAAAATCTCCATGCTAACCAATCAAATACAATCATGATCAATAATCAGGTCATAACCATAACCGGGACTTAATTCACTAATCCCGACTCCTAGGGTAAAAGAATATTTTACCCTTCCCCTTAATTAGCCCAAAGACCAAGGCCCAAACTCAATGTCTCTAAAAGCATAATAATCGACCGAAATCCAAAAGACACCTAAGGCCCAATACAGGTCCATCCATAAAGGCCCAACCAAAAGCCCAAAATGTCAACTATCTATCCTCACGTCATGACCAGTCCTTGGTCACGTCGTTAGATTTCACTTTGTCCGATTCCAACTTATCTTGACTCAACTCAGTCAACTCGGACATGAAAATTTACTAGATAGGCTATAGGCCTTGCGAGGCTGTCCAGTCAGGCTAGCAGCCCCTAGAGTAGTTTGGATAGGCTATAGGCCCTGCAAGGCGGTCCGATCATACTGAAGGCTCGTAGAGCGTGCTAGATCGGCTGTAGGCCCTGCGAGGTGATTCAATCAGCTTGACTGCTCATATGTGTATGCTTGTTGGTTATGCGGTGTGTTGTTACTTTTGGGAAACTTACTAAGCTTTGGCTTACAGTTTTAGTTTATGGTTTATGGTACTTTAGTGGATCATGGGAAAGCGATGGCGTGATCATGAACAACTTCCAGTATTATGTAACTTGGCCTTGGGAAAACTCTAATTTCGAATAATGTTTTTGAAACAATGACTTTTCTGAGAACAATGTTGTTAAATGGTTGGTTTTGAAAATTTTAAATTTCTTTGACTTTTTGGAGTATTATAATTTTTCAAGCCATGAGGGACTTGACCATTCATACTTCTCTTGATGAGCTCTCATGTGGTACTTTTCCACAAGGTCATTGTTCATCTCAAAAGGCCAGTAGTCCTTATAGAATGTAACATCCCGTTTTTGAAATAAATAAACAGACAAATTAACGAATGACTAGTAGCCCTAAAAATAAATAATAATATAGCAAGGTGTTGGTCTTGAGGAGTTAATTGATACAATTTTGGAAGTTGGGGGTTAAAAGTGTAAGTATTGTAGTAGTTTGTAAATATTTATGAAGGCAGGGACTGCTTGGCAAATTATTGGGACTTAATTTGTAGAGATTTGGGAGGCTAAGGTGTTGAATGGTAAGTCTTGGACCTAAAATGAAATGAATTTATGGAATCAGGGGCTAAAGGGTACATGTTGGATTAAAGCTGAAAAGATTTTGTGAGGAGGGGCTGATTTCAGAAATATGGACAAGTTGAAATGAAACACGGGTTTAACCCTATATCTTTTTATTTCCCTCTCGTTGGAATATTGAAACCCTAGCCCTACTATTCTATTGCAGCCGTCACCATCCCATGTGAACCTTTCAGCAGCCAACCATCCTTCTCGTTCGTTATTCCAATCAAAGGAGGCCACCAAGTGGCTACCTCGCCATTAGAATGCCACCACAACACTGTTGCCGGCCAGAGACATCATTGACAATTCGAAGAGCCACCTGAATCAAAGTTGAAGCTGGTTCATTATGTGTGGGTTGATAGCGAGTGGAAAGCCATCGGTAAGGTAAACTGCAACCCACCTTTCATCGCTCTCTCTCACTATTTTCAGTGGTTGACGTCGGGTATGACGACTATGATCGCCGGTGGCCAAGAGCCGCCCTTTCTGCTTGTTCCGACGATAACAACCTCTTAGTCGGTGGTTGGAAGCCTTGTTCGCGTGTCATCTATATGTTTGAGTTGCTGCTATGAGCAGAATACGTGGGTATGTGTACTTCATTGCTAGAAACCCACTGCCACTACCTCATGGTGTTGGTTGCCACCGTTTTCTGCCACCCATGGCTGCCTGCCACCGCATGGGTGGCTGTATGTGTGTCGTTTGGTGTTTGTGTGTGTGTGTGCACGTTTCCTTGATGATGGGTCGTTGATTTGGTGATTTGGTCGGAGAAAAGTCAAGAAAAACCACACCACTGCGAGGTGGTGGCTGCCGCCGTGAGCAACCATCGACTACTACCGCCCGAGGTGGCAGTGGGTGGTGCTTGAGATACTGAAAACCTAATTGGCCCAATAGCTTAATCTTGGGCTTAGTGGGCTTGTGATTGTGTTGAAAACCCTAAGTAGGGTTTAGAAGACCCTAATTTTGGAAAAAGATAGTTTTGGATTGTCGGGACCCGCATTTGGACCAGTGGACTGAAGTTATGACTTATGCCGATTCCATTGTATGTTGCCCTAGTGGAGTAATGGACTTAATGGGTTAAGTCTTTAATAGGTTAAGTGAGAACACTTAACCCTAATCTTCATTTCATGTGAAACCCCTAATTGCGTTGAGTTTGAGTTGGGCCTAGATGTTTGGACTATTGATGGGCCATCCAAGAAAAAGTATATGGACTATAATATTTGATTTGGGCTTCAGGATAAGGCCCATTGGATAGGCTTGGTCCTAATTATGAAAACTAGGCCATAGATGGGCCATAACTGGGCCTGAATGATGATGAGATATTGGACTAGTGGACTGCCAAGTGTTTGGGCCAAAATAAATGGTTCGACGTTAAGTTAAGAGCATGAACAGGTTTGGGCCCAATTTGGAAAATTGGGCCACAGTTGGGCCTTGGCTGATTATTTGACTTTTAGGCCTTCAGAGTATAAGTTTGGGCCTTAATCTTGGACCAAGCTAGGTTAGGGGTAAAATGGTCCTTTTACCCCAAGTAGGGATTTTAGAGTTATGCATAGGAAGCCCAAATGGTTAATTGGGTTTTGTTTGACAGCTTGGGGATATGTCAGCCAACATCTTGAGATTTATTCGCAGAACTTCAGTAGTGCGAGGTGAGTTTTCCTTTAGTAGGAACGGGTCTAAGGCACCAAGGTCGGCCCGTATATGTGACATGTTAGTAGCTGAGTGTAGGCGGGGACCCGTATCTCATTATTGCCAGAGTATAGATATCAGTTAGACTGTTGGATTGTTATACTTGTTGTCTATGTGATACTTGTGTGTGTTGTTTATGTATATGAGTGTGGGCGGGGCACGAATCTTATAGTAGCCGAGTGTGGGCGGGGCCCGATTCTCGTAGAATTATTTGAGTATAGATATGTGATTGTTTGATAGGATTTGATATACTTGTCGTCTGTTTAATACTTGTATGCATGTTAGACAGCGGAGTGTGGGCGGCGTACGAATTTCCTAGACAGCGAAGTGTGGGTGGGGCCTGAATCTCCTTGACAGCAGAGTGTGAGCTGGGCCTAAATCTCCATGAGAGTGGGTGGGGCCTGTATCTCCTAGTTGTATGTTATGTGTATGGTATGTGGTAGTTTGGGGAGACTGACTAAGCTTTGTGCTTACAATTTTCCATTTTGGTTTTAGGTACTTCGGTGTTCAAAAGAGGATCTCGGGATGATTGCAATGCATACACCATTTTTTATAGCATGGGATATTTTTATTATGATATAATTAACAGATCTTTATAATATTTCAAGATACACTACTTATGGTTTTATATGATGTTTAATATTATGGTTTTCTTAACGATTTAAAATGAAAATTTTGGACTGTATTTTTGGGATGTTTCAAGTTGGTATCAGAGCCTTGGCTTGAGGGATTCAGGCACACTCTCAGGTGTGTCTGAACTCAAACTAAGGAATTGGTATAAAATTTTTCAAAAGAAAATCATTTTTATGAGAAGCATTTTTTAAAGAGAAAAGAACTTTGAAAAGAGAAAAGGTTGTGGTGCATGCAATCAGCCGAGCTCAAGTAAGTACTCCCAAATTACCCAAACAAGTTATTTTGATATGATATGATTATGTGATCAGCATGCTAGATTAGGGCTAAGGATCTAGGAAGGATGCCTTGTATGCCTCCTTTATATGTATGATAATTGCATGCTTGATTAGGGATAAGGATCTAGGAATAATGCCTTGTATGCCAGTTGTATGAGCTTTTGAGTAGTACGCTAGTACTAATTAGTCAATAATATGATAGCCAGAGTAGAGTATGCTTGATTATGGTTACTCAATGCTCGAATGTTGCTTGCTTTGTGCTCAAAGGAGTCCTAGTTATCTTTACTTAACTAGTAAATGAATACGCTAAGTTACATATTACAAGGACTAAATAATTTCAAAAGTTTAGTTTTAGCCCTATTGCGCAGCTCTCGTTTGAGTCCTAACTGTTGTAGGGAAAGACTTCTCATTTGAAGAATTATCTGGTCTGAGTAATATGTAATTGTATTCACGAGCTAGTTAGGGAAATGTAGCAGGGACTTCTTATGCAGCTGATGGCGGAGAGTAGGTCCGAGATTTCCCTAGGGCAATCCTAGGAAGAGATTAGCGCGTGAAACAATGGTAGTAGAAGGGACTTGGTGGAGTCAAGGAAATTCTTGAGGAAAGTACGGATAGATATGGAAGGTAGTATGGGCTCGTACAACTGAAAGCGGAGGATCTGTACTCGAATCAAGAAGGGCTGGGATAAAGTCGGGGAACTTGGAGTGTGTGAGATCCATCGAGTTATGATGAGCATTCGGATGGTTGTTATGGATGCTTCGAGCATGGTGGCATTACATGATAGGCCAGTTAACTGTACTTATGTTGGTAAGAGATCTGCTTCGGGCGTGGTATCTGTTGGGTTTTGAGCATTCTAACACTCCTAAGTGTACATGCAACCCTAAATACCTTGGATCTATGTTTTCTCTATTATACATGCAAATAAGAACTTCCAAGGTATTATCCTAATCTAGCATACAAAACAATGACTATAGCAAGATAGAATACATACCTCTTTGGAGAAGAAAGTCTTCATGAAGCTAGAGTGCCTAGTGCCCCAAGTGTGACACCTCAAATGGAATCACAATCATCAAACACTTAGAATAGCTTGAGAGAATTCTTACAACTCATGAAATCGGCTACCCCTTCTAGTACACCCACTAGTGCCGATTTTGGTGAATAATATGATGCTTATATAGTGTTACAATTAGGGTAAACTCTTAATTGTCATGGCTTTCCATTTCCTTGGATCCATGGGTACAAATACACCATGGAGCATCCATGAACCATCCTATGGGTTTTTAGCCCAACTTGATTATCCATGGAGCATTAGCCCACTATACAAGTATGGATGATTTACACAATCAACCCATATATTTAATTAGTCTTCTTTTGATCACTTAATTAATCCTAGATTAATTCTTGATCAATACTAATTAAATAATCTTATTATTCTTATTATTAATATACTAGAACTTATAATATATTAATAACCATAAGTGTCTTATTTCTCTCATTCAAGTGCATGATGGTATGCAACCCAAATGGACCATGCCGGGTCGGGTCAAGTCTTACCAATTATAGTTATGGACTTAGACATTAATCCAACAGTCTCCCACTTGGATAAGTCTAAAACTATTATTGCGTATGACTTCAGGAACCAACCGGCAATCGTAGCTCTCAAAAGCTTCTGTCGAACTCTGACCTTGTCGATGAACTCTGACCTTTGTCAGTGACTTGTCCATTAGATAAGGGATCATATATTCCTCCATTCTAGATATCATATGGACTGAGACATGGATTATAATCATTCTCTCTGTCCATTTGTTGTTTCCCGATTTCCGATTTATGACGACTGACTAATTGAACAAATCAAATCAGTCCTGGCCCGGCCGAGCACTTCCATTTGTCATCATCAAATCATCGAGGGGCCCACAGATATCGCTTTTATCCCGAAGGTAAAAGGAACGGATAAACTTCGACTCATATGGCTTGTTCTACTACTTGTTGAATCATACACAAAAGCACGTTTTATAGCACCGAGTTACCGAATGCGGTTTCGTGCAATCAATGTACTACCAACTCATAGTAACAACTCATATCTCTAGGTTTGAAGAATATAAGATATTATCGTCTCATGATCACTCGTGATAAAATCCATGAAGTGATTCCAATGAGCGCGGGTTGAATCCAATACTCAGAACTTATGAGCACTCATGATTGTTGTAGCCTTGTCCAACACCTTAGACCTCTACAACCCATCATGACAGTCTTAATTCATATCTACTTCCAAAATATGACCGACTGTGGATGGTTTGAATAACTTAGTCATTCCGGAAGAATAACCCAGTTTATTCGGGAAGTCAAAACATGCAAAGTGAAACACAATAATAATTGAATCCAATATGGTCTCAGAACTTATGAATATAAATAAAACACCTTTTATTTATCACCATATGATTACACATTATTCATTGTATACTGTTTCAGCTATCAACTTTAATCTTGAATTTAAAACAATAGTTGTCCCATGCTCCAAGCATGTACACTATGTTTTTCTCAAACACTAGTCATGCCATACACCAAGTATGCATACTATGTTTGTCTATGATCTTTACTTTGTGAACTAGATCAATTGAACATTACTTCAATGATTCTCTTTTCACACTCCCAAATCCTTACCGCAAATGCAAGAATTCCAAATTCATGCCATTTACTGGAATCTGTCAGATTCTAAACTTATATGCATTGATCCTCTTGTAATGATTATGCACAAAGTCATAAAGACTTGGCAACAATCATTACAGAGTATTCCAAAGGAGATCAACTCCTTGGAAACATCCTTCTTGCATTAAGTTTCCTTAATCTTAGACAGATTGAAAATTCTAACTTTGAAACATTTCCAGATTCCATTTTGACCATCACTTCTGAACAAGAGTTGCCTCCATACAGACTATGTCAATATGGTCCTTCCAGAATTATCACTATACTTCCAACTGTCCTTGAGCAACCAATCTTTGGTAAACCATAGATTGTCCTCGACAATTGTTTAATCCTTTTAGTCATATCCAGTTCTAAACCTTTTCCCTTCTTAATGCCCCAGGCATTTGGAAAATTTTAGAACGGATGATTATAGCACATGTAATCGATCCTATATCCGAAGCATATGGGACACGATTCATGATGTCTTACATAAAGACTAAACCAGTCTTTTGCTATAATATTTCCATTTCAATTTGCCAAGTTCTCATAATTCAGATTATGAAAAGGGATGCCGTAATCATAATCGAATTTTAGAACGCAAATAATGGACCCATATACAGAATTTCCTTATGTTGAGCCATTCCAACATGAAATTCATATATATATCCTTGACTAAATGATTAAAACCTCAGGATCCAAGCTTATAGATTTGAGATGAAGTATAATTTCCTCTCCCTTAATTATAGCAAAACAACTCTTTCCCAATTGAAACTTTTGTTTTCTATAATTAACATTGCTAGCTTGCAATACTTAACATAATTATCATGCTCCCACTAACATGATGATTATTAGCATAACACTTATGCTCCCACTAGCTTTGACATGTACCCAGAAATCAGCTCACTTTCTTACCAAAGTTCAGATTTCTGATACTAGATTGTTTTGATAAGACTTTATCAAAATCATACACCTTCCTTTAGATAGCACACTTGTGAGTCTAAACAGTTATGAAGAGGTATGCCGTAATCATAATGGTTAGACCTTTTTGCCACTTCTCACAGGTCCATATTAGTGTGCCGGTTAACCACACGCGCTCCACTAACGACTTTGAGAATGCAAATATCACAATTGCTATCTAGCTAAAATCTACTTAGTGAAAGTGTTTCCTCACCATCGTTTTCATGAATCGGAGAGAAACCTTATGACACTTAGATTTACTGGTGTATGTGTTCTTATCCATGTGAATGGTCAAAATCATAGTCACAAGACAAGGATAATGACAAACCCAAACTCATATGGACTGAACTCAATCTTAATTTCTTGCCTCCTAGCAGCTCAAGGCCTGCCATTGCTTCCAAGTTGTTGTGCAACCAATTGAGAACTCTATGAACTCATATGCAAAACCAACTTCAACTGGAATGGGCACAAAATATGTCAACACGATAGGTTATAAACCTCAAGTCGTGTGCTAGTGAAGAACTTTAGGTTTTATTCTTGATTAGTTCTTGAGACTTTCAAGACCTTTAAGACTCCCACTATCCTCTTGACCTAGAAGACTCCCTTGTCAAATATCCAAGAGATAGTGTGGATTCTAATCAAGACAAACACTTCACACAATTGGCCTTAGTTGGTCTTTGTTTTATCCAAAACATCACAACTTACCAATTTCAAATGTACAAGAGTAGAAAACTTTTACTCTTACATTTGACAAGTGTTTTAAACCTTCTTTTGAGACATGTCACTCAAGTTACAATCTCGGAGTATGACTCTAAGACTTGTATTGGAACGAAGTATGACTCATCTTCTTGATTTAACCATTTCAACAATTCAAGTTCCTCTTCTTAGTCATAAGAATGCACTAAGATTTCCTTAGAGAACTAATTGTGCTATGGTTTCTTAATCATTAAGATGATCACAAAAACTGATACTAAAGTACTCTCCCATCTTTTCAGATTTGAGAAACTTTTATCCTTCTGCCATATTTGATTCTTCTTATTCGCTCTGCCTTACATTGGAACCTTTTTCCAATGTCTCAGAGTTACACTTAGGCTTGTAAGTATAATCATATTTACTGAGCTTTAGTAAACTATGACGAATAGTCTTAGCAATCTTTTGTGGTGGACTAAATCAGTGCACAAGACTATGTACTCGATCCCTTAGTCCATTACTTGACTCACACATCCATGTGCCCAAGTAATTAGTCTTAATTTTCCAATACTTGAAAGTTCTCATTCATCATGCTATACAACTTGCATGATTCCAAGTTTCGGTCCAATTGAAACTTGGGTGATGAGAATCTTTCCTTATTTGGTAAATTTAGACATTACCACAAATGAAAGAATCAATTTCATATTTCCACTCTTGCTCTTAATGGAATCATATAAGCAACAATTTTTCCTCAAATGCCATTGTAAGGATATTTTAAAATAAATAAAATCAAAAATTTTCCTTTTATTTTAAAACTTTGCGGAAAAACTTATCCTTACAATCCATATGAAAAACTTGTTGTTATCTATTCCTTAAGCAATATCTCATAACTCCTAAGAAGTAGCTCAAGAATCCGATCTTCAAACTATGCGATAGAAATCCATCTACGCCATCAGATTCAGCATATTCTTTCTTTAAGTTTCTTCACTTTTCTTTGATTCTTAAAACATCACCATGTGACCCAGTCACATCATGTATCAAGAATCTCAGAATAGAAACTTAACAGAGTTAGATAGTGGGATTTACCTGAAGTAGAGTCAAACTTATTGACTTTAACATCCTTAGGTAAATTTGGCAGCTTCGCAACCAATGCCCCTTCCTTTGGCAATACAAACATATGGACCCTTTGATAATGGTACACGAGACTATCACAGACTTAGCTTTTCTCTTTACCATTTGGTCAACCGAGTTGACTATGGCCGATCCCTTTCCATTGGGAAGAGAATGCTTTTCTGGATTTCCTGTGTCACTATTGTCAATGTCCATCAAGTTTTAAGGAAGTTGACCTTAGATAAGATCATTAAGGGTCTTGTCATAGTCTGTTTCATAGGTGTTCCAAAAGAACTCACTATGTGACTTAGAAAGTAGTTGAACCACCAACTTTCTCAAGACTTTGACACCCAACTCTCCCGGCTTGTCAATATGTGACTACATTTCCAAGATGTGACCACACCTAGACCTTGCCTTGCCAATAGGGCTTGAGTGACCTTAAACTTTTCAAGAACTTGTGGGTTGGGGAGAATAATTGAAGGGGTGAAGAAGTATGATATCCATGGGACATCATCTTCATTAGGAAACCTTGTTTCAAGAGATTTGGGAAGATCATAGGTGTCTATTACAGACATCTTTTGGGAGATATTCAAGATAGTTGATCTTAAGTCCTTAATATGACACCCAATATGAAATATTAAGGCTAGGACCCAACAAACTATTTTATAACTTAGAAGAGGTATGCCGTAATCCAAGCGATAAAATATTTGAAGGTAGGTGAATGACGATTCACCAATTTCCACCAAGATAAACGAAATGTATTATTAGGTTTTAATTGGTTTTGAAACTCCTAGATCTTTGAGACTCATTGAACTGTTCAATGGCATGTTTCAATCTCGAGTGTGCCCTTCAGGTTTTGTGACTGGGATGCCGAGGATCACAAAACAAGGTGTGAAGTAACCATGCAAATCACTTGGTACCCTTAATAAATTACCCCTCAATCGATGTGCCGGTTAACCACACACGCTCCATCGATACTATGATAAATATTAAGTCACCCTTTACCTACCTTGTTAAGTCCAAGTTAGTGTGCCGGTTAACCACACACGCTCCACTAACGACTTAAACAAAGTGCAAAGTGTAATTTCATGGATTAGCACCTTATTCACATTTTTCCTAAGTAACTAAGATTGGGTATTATTAAGAGTTTAGTTACTTAGTATTTTTCATTAATACTTTTAATGAAGGGAGAATTCTAGTCCTGTCAAACCCGTTCGGCTAACGACCCTCCACCGGTCAAGCAAGCGGTGGGTGAGAGTGGACACCCATTAAGTTGCCATTTTATAGGCAACAACCTTATACCCACCTTATAGACCGGCTTCGTGAATGAGGCGTACTAGCGGTAAGACTGACTTTACTCTTATACATATATATATTATTAACTTATAATATTATAAAGTATAAGGGTTGAATTTTAACTTTTAAAATTCTAAGGGCTAACTTGGAATTAAAGTATTCATAAGTGAAAACTTTACAAATTCCAAAACTTGAGGGCAAGTTTTGAAACTATTCAAAACTAATTAATTCCATAACTTATGTGTTTAAAGTAGTTTTAATCCAAAAACTCTTCAAGTTCCATAACTTGAGGACAAGTTATGGAAGACTTTAAACTAATAAAAGAACTAACTTTTCCTTTATTTTATAACTTATGGATTTAATTATGGTTACATATTTTTTTCTTTAATGAAGTGACTCTTGAACTTTCATAACTTGAGGACAAGTTATGGAGTCATAAAAATTATTCAATGACACAAGACTCTTCATTTTGTAACCATTGCCAACTCTTATGAATTTTATGAGTCTTTAATGTGACTCTTCATGTAACTTGAGGACAAGTTACACAAACACATTTTATACTCAACTCTTAGATTAAAATGGATTGAAAACAACTATTTCACTCAACATTTCTATTAATCTAAGCAACTCATAAGAACAAGATAATTCAAATCAAACTTTTTCATGTAATTAGTCTAAACCTTAAACTAATACAAAACATGAATCTATTGACAATTATCTTTGAAAATGGATTAGCATGAACATTACCACATCAAAAACAAGTTTATAAGATCAAAAACAACTTAGGGTAATGTTCCTAGTCCATTTCTAGCCAAAAAACTCGAAAATATGCTGTCTGGGGGTCCAACTCGTCGAGTGCATGAACAAACTCGGAGAGTTGGATCGAATTCATCACTTTTAAGGCATGGACTCGTCGAGTCTCCTGATGGACTCGCCGAGTCTGATGGCCAGACAGCACCAGATTCGTTTTTTCAGCTTCTATTGCAGGTATAACAAGAAAACAAGCCTAGGCTCTGATACCACTGTTGGGTTTTGAGCATTCTAACACTCCTAAGTGTACATGCAACCCTAAATACCTTGGATCTATGTTTTCTCTATTATACATGCAAATAAGAACTTCCAAGGTATTATCCTAATCTAGCATACAAAACAATGACTATAGCAAGATAGAATACATACCTCTTTGGAGAAGAAAGTCTTCATGAAGCTAGAGTGCCTAGTGCCCCAAGTGTGACACCTCAAATGGAATCACAATCATCAAACACTTAGAATAGCTTGAGAGAATTCTTACAACTCATGAAATCGGCTAGCCCTTCTAGTACACCCACTAGTGCCGATTTTGGTGAATAATATGATGCTTATATAGTGTTACAATTAGGGTAAACTCTTAATTGTCATGGCTTTCCATTTCCTTGGATCCATGGGTACAAATACACCATGGAGCATCCATGAACCATCCTATGGGTTTTTAGCCCAACTTGATTATCCATGGAGCATTAGCCCACTATACAAGTATGGATGATTTACACAATCAACCCATATATTTAATTAGTCTTCTTTTGATCACTTAATTAATCCTAGATTAATTCTTGAT
This sequence comes from Lactuca sativa, assembly GCF_002870075.4. NCBI lineage: Eukaryota > Viridiplantae > Streptophyta > Magnoliopsida > Asterales > Asteraceae > Lactuca > Lactuca sativa. The sequence goes on from NC_056623.2 coordinate 53,552,802, forward strand.
CAATACTAATTAAATAATCTTATTATTCTTATTATTAATATACTAGAACTTATAATATATTAATAACCATAAGTGTCTTATTTCTCTCATTCAAGTGCATGATGGTATGCAACCCAAATGGACCATGCCGGGTCGGGTCAAGTCTTACCAATTATAGTTATGGACTTAGACATTAATCCAACAGTATCCGGGCAGCTTGATGATCAAACATGGGTTATACACCTTGTCTTCGAAAGAGTTCAGTGCAGGATTAGACCGTTGTGGAGGTTTCGCGAGCCGTACACGAGAAGTTACCCGACATCTTTGGTTGTGTCGCAGATAGGGTGACTGCTAAGTTCCATGGCAAGACAACAGTTTTTCAGATGGTCGATAGGGTAGTCGAGGTAAGAACATGAGATTGGTTTAGATAGGCAGTCGGGAAAGAGGGAATAGGATCATGGTTTGAGATGTCGACTTGAGCAGTCAGATACGACTGCAACCAATATCGACCCGTGGGGTTGTATTGATTGAATGAAAGATGCAGCAACCAGTTCAGTGTTTCAGGCAGTTCAATGCATTAGTCAATTCAGTTTTGTAGGCAGTTCAGTGTTTCAGGCAGTTCAGTGCATCAGTCATTTCAGTACTTCAGACAATTGGTGCTTCAGTCAGTTCATTGTTGTAGGCAGTTCAGTGCTTTAGCCAGTTCAGTGTTCCGGACAGTTAGTGCTTCAGCCAGTTCAATGTTTTAGGTAGTTCAGTGCATCAATCAGCTCCATGCTTCAAGCAGTTAGTGCTTCAGTCAGTTTAGTGTTGTAGGCAGTTCAGTGCTTTAGTCAGTGTTAGTGGTGGGGATATATCTTCAAGAGATGAAAGATGCCATTTGCATACCGTGGATCCTTAGTGGTTAATAAAAGGTTGTTCCCTATTGGCGAGATTCAGTATTATCTTGGTTTGTGGGTGGGATCGGTTCAGGGGTATTATGTGGAAGGTCTACGGTCAGGGTTCCGTAGGACAGTTATACAGCATCGTCAGGGTTCAGTAGTTTTAGTAACCGTTATTGATTGGTTGTTGAAAACGCCAAAGAAATGGCTCGTTGCTAAGGTATGGTTTGGAGCAGCTGACTTTTGGTCTTCGAGATTCGAGTGTGGTACCATTTCAAGAGGAAATGGATACAGGTTCCGCTGGAACTCGGGGACTGCTCCGTCAGTATCTAAGAGATATGTTGATTTAGCATTTGCTGTTTTAGAACACTAGCAGTGGTAAGTTTTGGTTTCCAGAAGATAGATCATTGGATGGTAAGAAGGACTGGGAATCCTTTCCAGTTTTGTGTGATGCAAGATGTTAGTTGAACCCAAGTAGGGGAGAATCAGCCAAACGTTCAGGACCAGAAGTGGGCATGAGACTAGAATGAGTTTGCATCCCCGTCAGGGAGGAAGACAGCCAAGCTATTGTATGGAATGAGGATAGTGTGAGTTGGATGTTCGGAAAACTTGCCAATAATGAGATCGCATTCTCGGAATGCTTGAGAGCAGGCCTTAGAGAATCAGGTTGGGGATTTCAGTGAGGACATGAGTTCAGTTTGGGATGCTAGGTCAGGTGTATGCTAGACTTTGGATGTGTTCGCAAGGGTAATCAACGGTAAGACTGTGGTTAATGGTTGTGTTAGTATGGAAAGTGATGTAAGACTGTGGGATAGCTGTAACATTCATTAGCACCCAGACAGTGTGGGAACTGTTGTAAGATTGTGGGACAACTGTAGCATTATTCATGTGATCAGATAGTGTTAGAAGTATTGTAAGTCTACAGGTGTAGTCGTAGCATTCACAAGGTTGCCAGATAGTTTTAGAAATGTTTGAAGTCTGTGGTTGTAGCAGTAGCATTCACAAGTTTATTCAGATGTGTTAGGCCCAGGTGGGTCAGTTCTTAGGATCGTGGGAAGGCCACAAAATGATTAGAATCAGGAAAAGGGTAGGTTGAGCACCCATATATGCTCGCCAACGCTCGGTCGATTTAGACTGAAAGGGGTAGGTCGAGCATCCAGATATGCTCGACATTAGCTGGTTGAATCAGACCGAAAGGGAGGCCAGCACTCAGATATGCTTAGCAGTGCTAGAGTCCTAGGATGTTATGCGACAATGATTTAGTTCTGGTGGGACTCGAGGGTGAGGCCCGTATGATTATAGCTATACAGGTGGGACCTGGTATGGACCGTTGGGTCAAGGCATGGGATCGGAGATCCCCAAATTTTTAGGGCCGAGAGTGACAATGTAGATAGGGAAGTTTTGGTAGCCGAAGTTTTCTTCGGAAGTCGCGGGAAGCAACTGAGAGCGTATTGATTACTTCAGTGACTAGGTGGGAATCCATTATTCCAATTAGTTGGCAGATAAGTTGGGACATGGGAGGTCTCGACTCATTCGGACAGTGGATAAGAGATAGTAGGATGTTCGGGCAGAAGTTGTGATAAGAGAATTCTTGTGTGAAGTAGCTAGTATGCTGAGGGATACCAAGTGGGGGAGAGTTGTAACATCCCGTTTATTAAATAAATAAATAGACAAATTAATGAATGAATAGTATCCCTAAAAATCAATAATAATATAGCAAGGTGTTGGTCTTGAGGAGTTAATTGAAACAATTTTGGAAGTTGGGGGTTAAAAGTATAAGTTTCGGAGTGGTTTGTAAATATTTATGAAGGCAAGGACTGCTTGGTAAATTATTGAGACTTAAATTGAAGTGATTTGGGAGGCTAAGGGGCTGAATGGTTAGTTTTGGACCTAAAGTGAAATGAATTTATGGAATCAAGTGCTAAAGGGTAAATGTTGGATTAAAGCTGAAAAGATTTTGTGAGGAAGGGCTGATTTCGGAAATATGGACAAGTTGAAATGAAATATGGGTTTAACCACGTATCTTTTTCTTTCCCTCTCGTTGGAATATTGAAACCTAACCATACTATTTTATTATAGCCGCCACCATCTCATGTGAACCTTTCAGCTGCCACCCTCCTTCTCGTTCGTTTTTCCGATTAAACGAGGCCGCCTAGCGGCTACCTCGCCATTACAACGCCACCACAACATTGTTGTCGGCCGGAAACGCCATGGGCGATGGAAGAGCCACCAGAATCGAACTTGAAGTTGGTTCGTCATGTGTAATTTGAGAGCGAATGGAAAGCCATCGGTAAGGTAAACCGCAACCCACATTTCCTCTCTCTCTCTCTCTCCCTCTCCCTCTCGTTATTTTCTGTGGATGACATCGAGTATAAAGACTGGGGTCGTCGGTGGCCAAGATCTGCCGTTTCTGCTTGTTTTGACAATAACAACCTCCTAGTCAGTGGTTGGGATCCTTGTTCTCGTGTCGTCTGTGTGTTTGAGTTGCTGCTACGAGATGAATATGTGGGCATGTGTATTTTTTTTGCTAGAAACCTACCACCACCACCTCATGGTGGTGGCTGCCATCATTTTCTGCCACCGATGGCCACCTGCCACCGCATAGGTAGCTGTGTGTGTCGTTTGGAGTGTGTGTGCGCATTTCCTCTATGATGGGTCGTTGAAGTTATGACTTATGCCGATTCCATTGTATGTTGCCCTAGTGGATTAATGGACTTAATGGGTTAAGTAAGAATACTTAACCCTAATCGTAATTTCATGTGAAAACCCTTATTGGGTTGAGTTTGAGTTAGGCCTTTTTTTTGTTGGGCCTAGATGTTTGGAGTATTGATGGGCCATCCAAGAACAAGTATATAAACTACAATTTTGGAATTAGGCTTTAGGATAAGGCCCATTGTGCAAGATTGGGCCCAATTGGGAAAATTGGGCCATAGATGGGCCATAACAGGGCCTTAATGATGATGATATATTGGACTAGTAGGCTGCCAGATGTTTGGGCTAGAATAAATGGCTGGGCCTTAAGTTAATACCATGTAGACGTTTTGTCCTAATTTGGAAAATTAGGCCACAGTTGGGCCTTGGCTGATTATTTGACTTTTGGGCCTTAAGAGTATGAGTTTGGGCCTTAATCTTGGACCAAGCTAGTTTAGGGGTAAAATGGTCCTTTTGCCCCAGTGGGGATTTTAGAGTTATGCATAGGAAGACCAAATGGTTATTTGGGTTTTGATTGATGTTGACAGCTTGGGGATATGTTAGCCAGCAGCTCGAGATTTATTCACGAAACTTCAGCAGTGCGAGGTGAGTATTCCTTCAGCAGGAACGGGTCTAAGGCACCAAGGCCAGCCTATATATGTGATATGTTAGTAGCAGAGTGTAACATCCCAAAACTCATGGCCAAAAATTTCATTTTAAATTTAATTCAAACCACTTAGTAACTTTGCTCAAACATAGAAAAATATTTTACATAAACCACCCGCGTACTCACAAACCACCCGCGTCCATTTTCACTTTATACGTTGAGCTTTCCCAGCCAGACACATGCATGCATCCCTTGCATGCATGGGACCTTATTGCCATTTTTCTTCATTAGGGACCAACAATGCCAATAACTTTAAGGTGGTGTAACTTCTTCATTCTAAGTATATTTCCGACGAACTTTATATCCACAAAAAGGTGGTGAGAAACCCTACACTCCCAGCTCCACCCCCGAGCCCTACAACCTTCCAAATAAGACCCAAGACTCATAAAAGGCCGAATTGAAAGATTATGCTTATACCCTTGGCCTCCGAAGTCACAACCGAACAATTTCTAAACCGTGTGTTACAAATCTCCCCCACTTAAATTAGACTTCGTCCTCGAAGCCCTCTACAATCCTCCATCTCAGAAATATATCACACACTAAGCATGCGGCTTAACTCCTTCCTATCCTGAATGATCTAATGAATTCCACGGTAGCAACACACGTGATCTTAATGATACCACCATCGCCCATACGTTCTGCAGCTTTCCCAAGGTAGCTGACACCGACTACTAAGACCTTCCAAACTGACGAGAAACATTCCTTACTGTCATGACGAGAACTACTTCTGATCTATCAAGATTTTAATTCCATAATGGTATGTCTCCCAGACGGTCCGCCTATGCTCACTAACTATCGTGCCAACACCAAAATTAATTCCTTGTCCATAACTAGTTGTAGCATACTAATACTTGACAGAAGGCTCATATAATCCTTTGAGTAGCAGATTCATCCCTAAAACGGTTAGACTCATACGAAAGTTGCGCAATAGGGTCAAATCCATTACTCTGAGATTATTCAATCCGTTTGTAAGTGACTTAGTACCTTCGTCTGGTGAGATATTCCTCACACAAGATTCCTCCCATTACCCCCTTCTATCCGAACATCATGTTGTCTCTTAACCACTTTTTAGATAAACCGAGACTACCTTGCTCCTAACTGATCTATCATTACTTGGAATACCAGACTCCCACCGGTTACTGAACCCAAGCACAATCTCGCAGTCGCTTCCAGCGACTTCCAAAGAAACTCCGGCTATCGAAACCACTCGATCCACACTGTCACTCATGGCTCCAACATTCCTGCTGATCCTCTCGATCATACTGTCTGACTACTCATTGCCAGCGAATCTAATACAAAAGGTGAATGCTACCAGAAATGTTGTAGTCTTACATCACTCCTAGTCTCCAACGACCTACCGCCTTCTGAATCCAATCATATTGTGGCCCTAGAGACCAGCGAATGCTACAGGCCACCCCGCAGTCTTACTATACCAATATACTAATGGCTAACTAATGAGTGCCATGGGCCACCCTGCAATCTTACTATGCCAATATGCTAATGGCTAACTGATGAATGATATGGGCCACCCTGCAGTCTTACTCTACTAATATACTAATGGCTAACTGACGAATGCGACGGGCTACCCCATAGTCTTAAAACGTTTCTACTCTATCTGCCAATTAGTGAATGCTACGGGTCACCCCATAGTCTTACAACATTTCCACACTGTCCGCTAACTAGTGAATGCTACGGTCCACCCCGCAGTCTGACAACACTTCTATATTGTCTGCCGATTAGTGTTGTGGGCCACCCCACACTCCTTCCACATTCCTTATGCCACCTAATTACTGGTGAATGCTACGGCTACGCCCGCAGTCTTACAACACCTTAACATTGTCTGCCAACCTTGTGAGTCCTACGGCTACACCCGCAGACTTACAACACTCTAACACTATTTGTCAACCTTGTGAATGTTACGGCTACACCGCAGACTTACAACACCCTCTCATACTATATGTGTGTTAGTGAATGCTACAGAAATCCCGCATTCTTACGATGCTTTCCATACTGGGTCGAACATGCGCTTGACCTAACACTCAACAGAACTCATGTCTTGACTGGAATCCCCAACCTGATTCCCTAAGGCCTGCTATCATGTGACCCCTGCTGCATCAGTACCTTACCCATGCCCATGATCGAAGCATCACGGTAAACCTCGAAATCATCTACATCCTCCTAGCAGGGTGAGAATCGGTGCCTCGCACAACCGCTTTATGAGAGTCTCAAAGGCTTCTCTTTTCAAATTCTTTTCAAACTCCTTTTTAATAAATGATTCTTCTTTTGAAAATTTTCATACCAAGTCCTTAGTTTGAGTCCATACACACCCGAGAGTGTTCCCGAATCCCTCAAACCAAGGCTTTGATACCAACTTGTAACATCCCAAAAATCATGGCCAAAAATTTCAGTTTAAATTAAATTGAAACAACTTAGTAACTTTGCTCAAACATTGAAAAGCATTCTACATAACACAATAATCAGAGTATTAATCCCAAAGATCAGACAGTTCAGAAAACATAGATATGTGAATGTTTGATAGGAGTAGATATACTTGTCGTTTGTGTGATACTTGTATGAATGTTAGACAGTGGAGTGTGGGCGGGGCCCGAATCTCTTAGACAACAGAGCGTGGGTAGGGCCCGAATCTGCTAGACAGCAGAGTGTGGGCGGGGCCCGAATCTCCTATACAGTGAAGTGTAGATAGGGCCCAAATCTCCTAGAAAGCAGAGTGTAGGTGGGGCCCGGATCTCCTTGAGAGTGGTCGGGGTCGTATCTCCTAGTTGCACGTTATGTGTATGGTATATGGTAGTTTGGGGAGACTCACTAAGCTTCGTGCTTACAGTTTTCAGTTTTTCTTTCAGGTTCTTTGGTGTTCAAAAGAGGAGCTCGAGATAATTGCAGTGCACACACCATTTGTTATAGCCTGGTATGTTTTTACTCTGATATAATTGACAGATGTTTATAATATTTCAAGATACACTACTTATGGTTTTATATGATGTTTAATATTATGGTTTTCTTAATGACTTAAAATGAAACTTTTGGATTGTATTTTTGGGATGTTTCATAGAACCTCTGCAATTGAGGAGTCATTATGGCGACCATGATGCAAGTAAATTTTGTTCCATCATCGTAGTGTTTTATGTAGGAGGCTAGTTATTCAGGAGTAGCAGCAGGTTCATTGATTTCAACGAGTTTCTCTTCAATGACATATTATTTGCCCTCGAAGTGAAGAGCCATTATGATTTTACGCATTCAATCATTATATTTGGAGCCATCAAAAATAACTTTGCAGACGATGGAGAGTAGGGAGAAACCCGAGATGTGGGTACAAGATGATGGTGCAAAAGCATCAATAGGAATAGACATCTATAGAGAAAAAGAATAATAGTTTAAGTTAGATGAAAATTATCCTCAATATTTAACCCATAATAAATTATTAAGGCTAGGATCCAAAATAACAATTCACAACGTTGTAGTGGAAAATACCACGTCGTTGTGGAGTGACAGAATGGCCATTTTGTTTTCCTCCTTTTGGTTTTGTTTAAGTTCAAGAAATGTACATTTAATTGTTAGACAACCGTACGCTCTGATATCACTGATGAGTTTTAGATGTATTAACGCGGATAAATCTTTAACACTTAAGGGTACATGTAACCTAAACATCTATATATATATATATATATATATATATATATATATATATATATATATATATATATATATATATATATATATATATATATATATATATATATATATATATATCCTGTAACACTGAAAATTTTAAAATTTATTTTTCACAATTTATAAAAGCATTTCTCTCTTAATTTCATAAAACATCAAATTTCAAATTCCAATATGTATCATACGAATCCCAAGATCACATAATTATATCAAATTCCTCTACGTGTGTACAGATCAAGCCGGCGCCTTCCCACGGTCATCGCTAGTACCTGAAACAACAACACTAACACTGTAAGCACAAAGCTTAGTGAGTTTCCCAAAATACCACACACATAACACATATTAGCCACTCGAGGCTGTAACTCTATGGGTCCGTGCACCCAAACTCTGTGAACCCTCAGGTTCTAACTCTGGGAACCTTCCGGTTCCAACTCTATAAACATGCACAGCATAAATCACATAGAAATAATGCAGTACAACACATCACATACATATAGCATACAAATACTCTGATCACGTAACTCTGGTTACCTACTCAAGGTAAAGTATAGTGAGAAGACTCACCTCGCGTGTCTCAGTATCTCACGATCTCTGGAAATCCCTCGTACTCGATCCTCCGAGCTCTACTCCTCCTATAACATCACAAGACTCTAATTAACACTTTTATCTCTAAGGTTGACTATCCCTAAGAAGTCAACACAGGTCAACGGTCAACGGTCAACTTTGACCGGACTCGGCGAGTGCCCGCGGCAACTCGGCGAGTCTAGACGTTCTCACCAACTCTCTAGGATTCCCTTTCTACATGTCGAGTACTCCCCCTGACTCGACGAGTTCCACCTGGAAGAATCGCGGGACCACCCCGACTCAACTCGCCGAGTCTCCAGAACGACTCGGCGAGTCCCAGCTCGACTCAGACCACATGACAATCCTCTCTAACTCGCCCTGACTCACTGGGTCAACTCCTGACTCGTCTGGACCACTCCCTGGCCGGTCCAAGGCAATCTTCAAGCTACTCGCCGAGTTTGCTCATCGGACTCGGCGAGTCCATTCCATGCAATCACTCAAACTTGCTTCTAAGGTCAGATCTACTCCAACAATTCATAGATCTGGCCCTCCTATACTGATTCATCACGTAAAGTTCTAGCCTTGATGCATTAACAACCTCTATATGGCTAATTATGAAGAATCTTCAACAAATCTCACTACACAAGGTCATGACCTCCATTGTCCTCTATAAAGCTTGAAGAATGAGACTCTCTGGACCTCTATGGATCCAGATCCGGAGTCTCATCACTAGCATGGGACTATTTGGCCATCAAATCTACTCAACAAGGCCACAAGAAACCCTAAAATCGGTTATACTTCACAAAACAGGAGATGAGTCGAAATTATACCTTTAGATTGAAGGGTCAAGCTTCCAATCCCCCAAATAGCAGCCCCCTTTGCCTCCTCTTGGCTAGAGCCTCCTTCTTCTTTGCTAAACAACACACAAATGTCAAGAAATGCCTCCTTTCACTTCTCAAATCGCTAAAGCACTTTTAGGGTTTCTCTCTATGGACTGATGGATGCAAATGACGGCCATAAGGCCATTTAAATAGGTCTCAAACCCGAGAAATTAGGGTTTCACTAAACAGCGTGGACTCGCCGAGTCCATATCCTGGACTCGCCGAGTCCGAACGAATCCCGCGTCCAGAATCGCGACCCTACTCGGCGAGTCTGAGCTCCAACTCGCCGAGTCCCTTCTCAAAACTCAAAATATTAAAACAATAAAATACCTGGAGATCCGGGCTGTTACAATTCTCCCCCACTAGGATTAGACTTCGCCCTCGAAGTCTCGCTCTAAAATAGCTCCGGATGCTGAGCCCGCATCTCGCGCTCCGGCTCCCAGGTCATCTCTGATCCCTTCCGGTGTTGCCACTGAACCAACACCAAAGGTACCTCCTTGTTCCTCAGAACCTTGATCTTCCGATCTCTGATGGCTACTGGTCTCTCGGCGTAATTCAGGCTCGCATCCACCTGAATATCTTCTAATGGAACTACTGCCGACTCATCGGCAATACATTTCCTCAATTGCGACACATGGAAAGTGTCGTGGATTTGCCCCAACTCTGCTGGCAATTCCAAACGATAGGCTACCCGGCCTACCCTCGCAATCACGCGAAATGGCCCAATATACCGGGGCCCCAACTTGCCCCTCTTCCTGAATCGAATCACCCCTTTCCAAGGAGAGACCTTCAGGAGAACGAAGTCACCGACCTGAAACTCAAGCTCGGACCGGTGTCTGTCTGCATAACTCTTCTGTCGACTCTGGGCGGTCAACAACCTCTGTCTGACCTGCTGAATCTGCTCTGTCGTCTGAAGCACGATCTCGGTACTGCCCATCACTCTCTGCCCGACCTCTCCCCAGCAAATGGGGGTCCGACACCTCCTACCATACAACAGCTCAAAGGGTGGCATACCAATGCTCGAATGATGGCTGTTGTTGTAGGAAAACTCTGCCAAAGGTAGATACGCATCCCAGCTACCCCCAAAATCCAACACACATGCTCGAAGCATGTCCTCAAGCGTCTGAATCGTCCGCTCACTCTGACCGTCTGTCTGGGGATGATATGCGGTACTAAAATGCAATCTAGTACCCAACTCCTCATGAAATTTCTTCCAGAATCTGGAAGTAAAGCGCACATCACGGTCTGAAACAATCGAGATCGGCACCCCATGCCGAGATACCACTTCTCTCACATATAACTCTGCCAACTTCTCTGCTGAAGAACTCTCACTGATGGCAAGGAAGTGAGCGCTCTTCGTCAACCTATCCACAATCACCCAAATTGCATCAACTCCCCTGGCAGTTCTTGGCAATTTGGTGATGAAATCCATAGCGATCTGTTCCCATTTCCATTCGGGAACCTCCAATGGCTGCAACTTGCCATGCGGTCTCTGGTGCTCGGCCTTGACCCTACGGCAGGTCAAGCACCTCTCAACGAACCACGCGACGTCCCTCTTCATACAGGGCCACCAATACTCTCTCCTCAAATCCAAATACATCTTCGTAGCCCCCGGATGGATCGAAAATTTCGACCGATGAGCCTCCTCCATCAAGGAAGTGCGCGTACCACCCACGAACGGTACCCAAATCCGACCCTGAAAAGTCATAAGCCCTCGCCCATCCGTAACGAATTCTGAAACCAAACCAACGACTCGTTCCCTCTTCTGCATCTCCGGCTGCACAGCCTCGGCCTGTGCCCCACGAATGGCATCCAATACCGGAGCTATCATGGTCAATCTCAAACATACATCTCGCAATGGAGTACTCTCCGCCCTGCGGCTCAACGCATCGGCCACCACGTTGGCCTTGCCCGGGTGGTACAGGATCTCACAATCATAATCCTTGACCACATCTAACCACCTCCTCTGACGCATGTTTAGATTGGGCTGATCCATCAAGTACTTCAAGCTCTTATGATCCGTGTATATCGTACATCGAACCCCATATAAGTAGTGACGCCAAATCTTGAGGGCGAACACTACTGCCCCCAACTCTAGATCATGCGTGGGATATCTTGTCTCATGAGGCTTCAGCTGCCTCGATGCATAAGCTATCACATGACCCCTCTGCATCAACACCGCACCCAACCCCAAAATCGATGCATCACAATATACTACAAAATCCTCCATCCCTTCCGGAAGGGCTAATACCGGGGCTTCGCACAATCTCTGGCGAAGTGTCTCAAAGGAGGTCTGCTGCTCGGGACCCCATGAGAATGCAACACCCTTCCGGGTCAATCTGGTGAGCGGCACTGCGATCTTGGAGAAATCCTTGATAAATCTCCGATAATACCCTGCTAATCCAAGGAAGCTCCTGATCTCAGAGGGTGACTTTGGCACCTCCCAGCCCATCACCGCCTCAACCTTGGCCGGATCGACCAGAATCCCTTCCTGGTTAACGAGATGTCCTAAGAACTGGACCTCCCGTAACCAGAAATCACACTTGGAGAACTTTGCATAAAGCTTCTCCGATCTCAGTACCCCAAGGACCTCCCTCAGATGTTCCTCATGCTGCTCCCTAGATCTCGAATACACCAGAATATCATCGATGAATACAATCACCGACCGATCCAACATCGGCCTACATACCCTGTTCATGAGATCCATGAACACCGCCGGGGCATTGGTGAGCCCAAAAGGCATCACCACAAACTCATAATGCCCATAACGCGTCCTAAAAGCTGTCTTCTGGACGTCCCCGTCTCGCACCCTCACCTGATGATATCCCGACCTCAAATCGATCTTGGAAAACCAAGATGCTCCCTGCAACTGATCAAATAAATCGTCGATCCTTGGCAACGGGTAACGGTTCTTGACCGTCAGCTTGTTCAACTCCCGGTAATCAATACACATCCGGTGTGAACCATCCTTCTTCTTGACAAACAGAATAGGTGCTCCCCACGGCGAGCTGCTCGGCCGAATAAATCCCTTCCCCAGCAACTCCTGAAGCTGCGAGGATAACTCTTGCATCTCTGGAGGTGCAAGACGATAAGGCACCTTAGCTATGGGCGCAGCCCCCGGAACCAAATCAATACCAAACTCTACTTGCCTCACAGGAGGTACTCCCGGCAGCTCCTCGGGAAAGACATCTGGAAACTCACATACCACCGGTACCTCCCCAACTGAACTCGGTCTCTCGGAAGTCACTCGCATATCCATCACATACGCCACAAAACCCTTACAGCCCTGCTGTAGACACTGCCTTGCCCTGGCGGCCGAACAAAAGGCTGATCCCGAACGTGTACCCTCACCGTACACCGAAAGAACTCCCCCACTAGGGTCTCGTATGGTCACCAGCTGACGCTCACAGTCGATAATCGCGCCGAATCGGCTCAACCAGTCCATGCCCACAATGACACAAACATCACTCATCGCAATAGGAATCAAATCAATCGGAAACTCAATCCCGAAGATCTCTAACACACATCCCCGGAAAACCTCTGTGGCACAAATCACTCTATCATCAGCTATGGAGACTCTCAGAGGCCGACTCAGTGCCTCACGACTAGCACTGATATGCTGGCTAAAGGCCAAAGATACAAAAGACCGACTCGCACCCGAGTCAAATAACACTAAAGCAGGTACGGAATTCACAAGAAAAGTACCTACACATAACATAATATAAGCATAACATCATATGCCAAAATAAATACACGAAAGGAAACATACCAGCCACAACATCGGGCGTAGCGCGGATCTCCTCCGCAGTCAGCTGGAAGGCTCTCCCTCGAGCTCTCGGCGTCTCAGCCTTCACAGGCCGACTCTCTGTAACTCTGGTGGCGGCAGGAGCAGACCCCTGAGATGCTCCGCGCAACTGCGGACACTCGGCCTTCCGGTGTCCGGTCTGGTTGCAGTGAAAGCAAACTGCAAACCCCTTGGGGCAGTCCTTGGCCATGTGCCCCTCCTTACCACATTTGTAGCAAGACCCTGTTCGGCAGACTCCGTCATGACCCTTGCCGCACTTTCCGCAAGTGCGGCCCTTCTGGCTCCCCGGTCTGGGATCAGCAGGCTTGGCCCGCTTGGCGGCCGGCTGCGACAACGCCGGTCGCCGATCCCTCCCCTGAGACTCTGCCTCCTCCCTGGCCTGGGTCTCAAGCTCAATCTCCCTCTTCCGGGCATTTGCCTGAAGCTCGGCAAATGTTCGGTACGAGGAGTTCGCAGCGAACTCCCGAATATCCCTCCTCAAGATGCTCAAGTAGCGGCTCATACGTGCCTGCTCAGTGGACACGTGCTCAGGGCAGAACATCGCCCTCTCGTGGAACATCCTCGTGATTGCTGTAACAGACTCAGTACCCTGCTTGAGGGTCAGAAACTCCTGTGCTAAACGCTCCCTCTCCACCTGGGGAACGTACTCATCCCGAAACATAGCGGTGAACCTCTCCCAGGTCACCGCAGAAAGCTCAGCAGGCGAATAATGCGCTGTCACAAACTTCCACCAGTCCTTCGCTCCCAAGCGAAGCTGGTTCAGCGCGAACCGTACCTTCAAATGCTCAGGAGACGAGCAAGTGAAGAAACACCCCTCAATATCAGATATCCACCTCATAGCTGCCACCGGATCCTGAGTACCATCAAACTCTGGTGGCTTTGTGTTGCTGAACTCACGGAACAGCAACGCATCCCCACCCTGCGGCCTCGCAGCAGCAATCGCTGCGGTAGCCGCTGCAGCAGCAGCCTCAGAAAGAGCGGCATAACGCTCATCAAACGTCTCAATCAAGGTGGTCTTTATAGACCCAAACATCTCCGGTATCTCTGCCCTGATGGCCGCAGCCACCTCCTCCTGAATGATTCGGCGGATCTCCTCCTCACTGGTACTACTGCTCTCGGGCATCAAACGTGTCCTCACCATGATCTACCTCTGAAATACGACATACGATAAATTAGAATCCACACGAGTATGCTCACACTCGACAACTCTTTTCTCCTTGATTCTTGGCATTCCAAAGATTCTAACTTAGGCTGCACACTGCTCCGGTGCTTCCAGTAGTACGGGCCCAATACTACTGTCCGCACCGCACCAGAATACACTCCAAGTCCTTCTCTTTGAATCCCAGGGCTCAAGTACTCTATCATGCATAGACTACTCTCTAATAGATTTCTCATAAGTCCCTTGCTGCTACCTACTCTCTCTCAAGCATCTCATAGCAGCTCACCTCTCTCTAGGCTAAGGCATCACACATCAGGCCATTCTAGTCCTAATAGCAATACCTAGCCTACTCTAGCATGCGGATACATCATATCAATATCAATATCACATAATATATATAAAGGTATTTTGGGAAATCACCGTTCGGGCGCTGACTGATCGTACACACATCTCTTGCTCTGCGTTTTTCGAAAATCTTTTACTCTTTTGAAATTACATCTCAAATCCTCAGTTTGAGTTCAAATACGCCCGAAGGTGTACTCGAATCCCTCAAACCAAGGCTCTGATACCAACTTGTAACACTGAAAATTTTAAAATTTATTTTTCACAATTTATAAAAGCATTTCTCTCTTAATTTCATAAAACATCAAATTTCAAATTCCAATATGTATCATACGAATCCCAAGATCACATAATTATATCAAATTCCTCTACGTGTGTACAGATCAAGCCGGCGCCTTCCCACGGTCATCGCTAGTACCTGAAACAACAACACTAACACTGTAAGCACAAAGCTTAGTGAGTTTCCCAAAATACCACACACATAACACATATTAGCCACTCGAGGCTGTAACTCTATGGGTCCGTGCACCCAAACTCTGTGAACCCTCAGGTTCTAACTCTGGGAACCTTCCGGTTCCAACTCTATAAACATGCACAGCATAAATCACATAGAAATAATGCAGTACAACACATCACATACATATAGCATACAAATACTCTGATCACGTAACTCTGGTTACCTACTCAAGGTAAAGTATAGTGAGAAGACTCACCTCGCGTGTCTCAGTATCTCACGATCTCTGGAAATCCCTCGTACTCGATCCTCCGAGCTCTACTCCTCCTATAACATCACAAGACTCTAATTAACACTTTTATCTCTAAGGTTGACTATCCCTAAGAAGTCAACACAGGTCAACGGTCAACGGTCAACTTTGACCGGACTCGGCGAGTGCCCGCGGCAACTCGGCGAGTCTAGACGTTCTCACCAACTCTCTAGGATTCCCTTTCTACATGTCGAGTACTCCCCCTGACTCGACGAGTTCCACCTGGAAGAATCGCGGGACCACCCCGACTCAACTCGCCGAGTCTCCAGAACGACTCGGCGAGTCCCAGCTCGACTCAGACCACATGACAATCCTCTCTAACTCGCCCTGACTCACTGGGTCAACTCCTGACTCGTCTGGACCACTCCCTGGCCGGTCCAAGGCAATCTTCAAGCTACTCGCCGAGTCTGCTCATCGGACTCGGCGAGTCCATTCCATGCAATCACTCAAACTTGCTTCTAAGGTCAGATCTACTCCAACAATTCATAGATCTGGCCCTCCTATACTGATTCATCACGTAAAGTTCTAGCCTTGATGCATTAACAACCTCTATATGGCTAATTATGAAGAATCTTCAACAAATCTCACTACACAAGGTCATGACCTCCATTGTCCTCTATAAAGCTTGAAGAATGAGACTCTCTGGACCTCTATGGATCCAGATCCGGAGTCTCATCACTAGCATGGGACTATTTGGCCATCAAATCTACTCAACAAGGCCACAAGAAACCCTAAAATCGGTTATACTTCACAAAACAGGAGATGAGTCGAAATTATACCTTTAGATTGAAGGGTCAAGCTTCCAATCCCCCAAATAGCAGCCCCCTTTGCCTCCTCTTGGCTAGAGCCTCCTTCTTCTTTGCTAAACAACACACAAATGTCAAGAAATGCCTCCTTTCACTTCTCAAATCGCTAAAGCACTTTTAGGGTTTCTCTCTATGGACTGATGGATGCAAATGACGGCCATAAGGCCATTTAAATAGGTCTCAAACCCGAGAAATTAGGGTTTCACTAAACAGCGTGGACTCGCCGAGTCCATATCCTGGACTCGCCGAGTCCGAACGAATCCCGCGTCCAGAATCGCGACCCTACTCGGCGAGTCTGAGCTCCAACTCGCCGAGTCCCTTCTCAAAACTCAAAATATTAAAACAATAAAATACCTGGAGATCCGGGCTGTTACAA
Organism: Lactuca sativa; assembly: GCF_002870075.4. NCBI lineage: Eukaryota > Viridiplantae > Streptophyta > Magnoliopsida > Asterales > Asteraceae > Lactuca > Lactuca sativa. The sequence goes on from NC_056623.2 coordinate 53,569,404, forward strand.
TTCTCCCCCACTAGGATTAGACTTCGCCCTCGAAGTCTCGCTCTAAAATAGCTCCGGATGCTGAGCCCGCATCTCGCGCTCCGGCTCCCAGGTCATCTCTGATCCCTTCCGGTGTTGCCACTGAACCAACACCAAAGGTACCTCCTTGTTCCTCAGAACCTTGATCTTCCGATCTCTGATGGCTACTGGTCTCTCGGCGTAATTCAGGCTCGCATCCACCTGAATATCTTCTAATGGAACTACTGCCGACTCATCGGCAATACATTTCCTCAATTGCGACACATGGAAAGTGTCGTGGATTTGCCCCAACTCTGCTGGCAATTCCAAACGATAGGCTACCCGGCCTACCCTCGCAATCACGCGAAATGGCCCAATATACCGGGGCCCCAACTTGCCCCTCTTCCTGAATCGAATCACCCCTTTCCAAGGAGAGACCTTCAGGAGAACGAAGTCACCGACCTGAAACTCAAGCTCGGACCGGTGTCTGTCTGCATAACTCTTCTGTCGACTCTGGGCGGTCAACAACCTCTGTCTGACCTGCTGAATCTGCTCTGTCGTCTGAAGCACGATCTCGGTACTGCCCATCACTCTCTGCCCGACCTCTCCCCAGCAAATGGGGGTCCGACACCTCCTACCATACAACAGCTCAAAGGGTGGCATACCAATGCTCGAATGATGGCTGTTGTTGTAGGAAAACTCTGCCAAAGGTAGATACGCATCCCAGCTACCCCCAAAATCCAACACACATGCTCGAAGCATGTCCTCAAGCGTCTGAATCGTCCGCTCACTCTGACCGTCTGTCTGGGGATGATATGCGGTACTAAAATGCAATCTAGTACCCAACTCCTCATGAAATTTCTTCCAGAATCTGGAAGTAAAGCGCACATCACGGTCTGAAACAATCGAGATCGGCACCCCATGCCGAGATACCACTTCTCTCACATATAACTCTGCCAACTTCTCTGCTGAAGAACTCTCACTGATGGCAAGGAAGTGAGCGCTCTTCGTCAACCTATCCACAATCACCCAAATTGCATCAACTCCCCTGGCAGTTCTTGGCAATTTGGTGATGAAATCCATAGCGATCTGTTCCCATTTCCATTCGGGAACCTCCAATGGCTGCAACTTGCCATGCGGTCTCTGGTGCTCGGCCTTGACCCTACGGCAGGTCAAGCACCTCTCAACGAACCACGCGACGTCCCTCTTCATACAGGGCCACCAATACTCTCTCCTCAAATCCAAATACATCTTCGTAGCCCCCGGATGGATCGAAAATTTCGACCGATGAGCCTCCTCCATCAAGGAAGTGCGCGTACCACCCACGAACGGTACCCAAATCCGACCCTGAAAAGTCATAAGCCCTCGCCCATCCGTAACGAATTCTGAAACCAAACCAACGACTCGTTCCCTCTTCTGCATCTCCGGCTGCACAGCCTCGGCCTGTGCCCCACGAATGGCATCCAATACCGGAGCTATCATGGTCAATCTCAAACATACATCTCGCAATGGAGTACTCTCCGCCCTGCGGCTCAACGCATCGGCCACCACGTTGGCCTTGCCCGGGTGGTACAGGATCTCACAATCATAATCCTTGACCACATCTAACCACCTCCTCTGACGCATGTTTAGATTGGGCTGATCCATCAAGTACTTCAAGCTCTTATGATCCGTGTATATCGTACATCGAACCCCATATAAGTAGTGACGCCAAATCTTGAGGGCGAACACTACTGCCCCCAACTCTAGATCATGCGTGGGATATCTTGTCTCATGAGGCTTCAGCTGCCTCGATGCATAAGCTATCACATGACCCCTCTGCATCAACACCGCACCCAACCCCAAAATCGATGCATCACAATATACTACAAAATCCTCCATCCCTTCCGGAAGGGCTAATACCGGGGCTTCGCACAATCTCTGGCGAAGTGTCTCAAAGGAGGTCTGCTGCTCGGGACCCCATGAGAATGCAACACCCTTCCGGGTCAATCTGGTGAGCGGCACTGCGATCTTGGAGAAATCCTTGATAAATCTCCGATAATACCCTGCTAATCCAAGGAAGCTCCTGATCTCAGAGGGTGACTTTGGCACCTCCCAGCCCATCACCGCCTCAACCTTGGCCGGATCGACCAGAATCCCTTCCTGGTTAACGAGATGTCCTAAGAACTGGACCTCCCGTAACCAGAAATCACACTTGGAGAACTTTGCATAAAGCTTCTCCGATCTCAGTACCCCAAGGACCTCCCTCAGATGTTCCTCATGCTGCTCCCTAGATCTCGAATACACCAGAATATCATCGATGAATACAATCACCGACCGATCCAACATCGGCCTACATACCCTGTTCATGAGATCCATGAACACCGCCGGGGCATTGGTGAGCCCAAAAGGCATCACCACAAACTCATAATGCCCATAACGCGTCCTGAAAGTTGTCTTCTGGACGTCCCCGTCTCGCACCCTCACCTGATGATATCCCGACCTCAAATCGATCTTGGAAAACCAAGATGCTCCCTGCAACTGATCAAATAAATCGTCGATCCTTGGCAACGGGTAACGGTTCTTGACCGTCAGCTTGTTCAACTCCCGGTAATCAATACACATCCGGTGTGAACCATCCTTCTTCTTGACAAACAGAATAGGTGCTCCCCACGGCGAGCTGCTCGGCCGAATAAATCCCTTCCCCAGCAACTCCTGAAGCTGCGAGGATAACTCTTGCATCTCTGGAGGTGCAAGACGATAAGGCACCTTAGCTATGGGCGCAGCCCCCGGAACCAAATCAATACCAAACTCTACTTGCCTCACAGGAGGTACTCCCGGCAGCTCCTCGGGAAAGACATCTGGAAACTCACATACCACCGGTACCTCCCCAACTGAACTCGGTCTCTCGGAAGTCACTCGCATATCCATCACATACGCCACAAAACCCTTACAGCCCTGCTGTAGACACTGCCTTGCCCTGGCGGCCGAACAAAAGGCTGATCCCGAACGTGTACCCTCACCGTACACCGAAAGAACTCCCCCACTAGGGTCTCGTATGGTCACCAGCTGACGCTCACAGTCGATAATCGCGCCGAATCGGCTCAACCAGTCCATGCCCACAATGACACAAACATCACTCATCGCAATAGGAATCAAATCAATCGGAAACTCAATCCCGAAGATCTCTAACACACATCCCCGGAAAACCTCTGTGGCACAAATCACTCTATCATCAGCTATGGAGACTCTCAGAGGCCGACTCAGTGCCTCACGACTAGCACTGATATGCTGGCTAAAGGCCAAAGATACAAAAGACCGACTCGCACCCGAGTCAAATAACACTAAAGCAGGTACGGAATTCACAAGAAAAGTACCTACACATAACATAATATAAGCATAACATCATATGCCAAAATAAATACACGAAAGGAAACATACCAGCCACAACATCGGGCGTAGCGCGGATCTCCTCCGCAGTCAGCTGGAAGGCTCTCCCTCGAGCTCTCGGCGTCTCAGCCTTCACAGGCCGACTCTCTGTAACTCTGGTGGCGGCAGGAGCAGACCCCTGAGATGCTCCGCGCAACTGCGGACACTCGGCCTTCCGGTGTCCGGTCTGGTTGCAGTGAAAGCAAACTGCAAACCCCTTGGGGCAGTCCTTGGCCATGTGCCCCTCCTTACCACATTTGTAGCAAGACCCTGTTCGGCAGACTCCGTCATGACCCTTGCCGCACTTTCCGCAAGTGCGGCCCTTCTGGCTCCCCGGTCTGGGATCAGCAGGCTTGGCCCGCTTGGCGGCCGGCTGCGACAACGCCGGTCGCCGATCCCTCCCCTGAGACTCTGCCTCCTCCCTGGCCTGGGTCTCAAGCTCAATCTCCCTCTTCCGGGCATTTGCCTGAAGCTCGGCAAATGTTCGGTACGAGGAGTTCGCAGCGAACTCCCGAATATCCCTCCTCAAGATGCTCAAGTAGCGGCTCATACGTGCCTGCTCAGTGGACACGTGCTCAGGGCAGAACATCGCCCTCTCGTGGAACATCCTCGTGATTGCTGTAACAGACTCAGTACCCTGCTTGAGGGTCAGAAACTCCTGTGCTAAACGCTCCCACTCCACCTGGGGAACGTACTCATCCCGAAACATAGCGGTGAACCTCTCCCAGGTCACCGCAGAAAGCTCAGCAGGCGAATAATGTGCTGTCACAAACTTCCACCAGTCCTTCGCTCCCAAGCGAAGCTGGTTCAGCGCGAACCGTACCTTCAAATGCTCAGGAGACGAGCAAGTGAAGAAACACCCCTCAATATCAGATATCCACCTCATAGCTGCCACCGGATCCTGAGTACCATCAAACTCTGGTGGCTTTGTGTTGCTGAACTCACGGAACAGCAACGCATCCCCACCCTGCGGCCTCGCAGCAGCAATCGCTGCGGTAGCCGCTGCAGCAGCAGCCTCAGAAAGAGCGGCATAACGCTCATCAAACGTCTCAATCAAGGTGGTCTTTATAGACCCAAACATCTCCGGTATCTCTGCCCTGATGGCCGCAGCCACCTCCTCCTGAATGATTCGGCGGATCTCCTCCTCACTGGTACTACTGCTCTCGGGCATCAAACGTGTCCTCACCATGATCTACCTCTGAAATACGACATACGATAAATTAGAATCCACACGAGTATGCTCACACTCGACAACTCTTTTCTCCTTGATTCTTGGCATTCCAAAGATTCTAACTTAGGCTGCACACTGCTCCGGTGCTTCCAGTAGTACGGGCCCAATACTACTGTCCGCACCGCACCAGAATACACTCCAAGTCCTTCTCTTTGGATCCCAGGGCTCAAGTACTCTATCATGCATAGACTACTCTCTAATAGATTTCTCATAAGTCCCTTGCTGCTACCTACTCTCTCTCAAGCATCTCATAGCAGCTCACCTCTCTCTAGGCTAAGGCATCACACATCAGGCCATTCTAGTCCTAATAGCAATACCTAGCCTACTCTAGCATGCGGATACATCATATCAATATCAATATCACATAATATATATAAAGGTATTTTGGGAAATCACCGTTCGGGCGCTGACTGATCGTACACACATCTCTTGCTCTGCGTTTTTCGAAAATCTTTTACTCTTTTGAAATTACATCTCAAATCCTCAGTTTGAGTTCAAATACGCCCGAAGGTGTACTCGAATCCCTCAAACCAAGGCTCTGATACCAACTTGTAACACTGAAAATTTTAAAATTTATTTTTCACAATTTATAAAAGCATTTCTCTCTTAATTTCATAAAACATCAAATTTCAAATTCCAATATGTATCATACGAATCCCAAGATCACATAATTATATCAAATTCCTCTACGTGTGTACAGATCAAGCCGGCGCCTTCCCACGGTCATCGCTAGTACCTGAAACAACAACACTAACACTGTAAGCACAAAGCTTAGTGAGTTTCCCAAAATACCACACACATAACACATATTAGCCACTCGAGGCTGTAACTCTATGGGTCCGTGCACCCAAACTCTGTGAACCCTCAGGTTCTAACTCTGGGAACCTTCCGGTTCCAACTCTATAAACATGCACAGCATAAATCACATAGAAATAATGCAGTACAACACATCACATACATATAGCATACAAATACTCTGATCACGTAACTCTGGTTACCTACTCAAGGTAAAGTATAGTGAGAAGACTCACCTCGCGTGTCTCAGTATCTCACGATCTCTGGAAATCCCTCGTACTCGATCCTCCGAGCTCTACTCCTCCTATAACATCACAAGACTCTAATTAACACTTTTATCTCTAAGGTTGACTATCCCTAAGAAGTCAACACAGGTCAACGGTCAACGGTCAACTTTGACCGGACTCGGCGAGTGCCCGCGGCAACTCGGCGAGTCTAGACGTTCTCACCAACTCTCTAGGATTCCCTTTCTACATGTCGAGTACTCCCCCTGACTCGACGAGTTCCACCTGGAAGAATCGCGGGACCACCCCGACTCAACTCGCCGAGTCTCCAGAACGACTCGGCGAGTCCCAGCTCGACTCAGACCACATGACAATCCTCTCTAACTCGCCCTGACTCACTGGGTCAACTCCTGACTCGTCTGGACCACTCCCTGGCCGGTCCAAGGCAATCTTCAAGCTACTCGCCGAGTCTGCTCATCGGACTCGGCGAGTCCATTCCATGCAATCACTCAAACTTGCTTCTAAGGTCAGATCTACTCCAACAATTCATAGATCTGGCCCTCCTATACTGATTCATCACGTAAAGTTCTAGCCTTGATGCATTAACAACCTCTATATGGCTAATTATGAAGAATCTTCAACAAATCTCACTACACAAGGTCATGACCTCCATTGTCCTCTATAAAGCTTGAAGAATGAGACTCTCTGGACCTCTATGGATCCAGATCCGGAGTCTCATCACTAGCATGGGACTATTTGGCCATCAAATCTACTCAACAAGGCCACAAGAAACCCTAAAATCGGTTATACTTCACAAAACAGGAGATGAGTCGAAATTATACCTTTAGATTGAAGGGTCAAGCTTCCAATCCCCCAAATAGCAGCCCCCTTTGCCTCCTCTTGGCTAGAGCCTCCTTCTTCTTTGCTAAACAACACACAAATGTCAAGAAATGCCTCCTTTCACTTCTCAAATCGCTAAAGCACTTTTAGGGTTTCTCTCTATGGACTGATGGATGCAAATGACGGCCATAAGGCCATTTAAATAGGTCTCAAACCCGAGAAATTAGGGTTTCACTAAACAGCGTGGACTCGCCGAGTCCATATCCTGGACTCGCCGAGTCCGAACGAATCCCGCGTCCAGAATCGCGACCCTACTCGGCGAGTCTGAGCTCCAACTCGCCGAGTCCCTTCTCAAAACTCAAAATATTAAAACAATAAAATACCTGGAGATCCGGGCTGTTACATATCCTATTCAGATTCTTTATGTAAGTCAAAGTCAGTAGATTTTTTTGAGGAATCAGTTTAGTCCTGGGATATATTGAATGCTTTTAAGGCATCTAGAATTCTAAACCATAAACTTACCCAAAAAACCATGTGTTTATCGACCAAACCAAACGTTTATTCAATGATACTAGGTTACAAATTATTAGGCTTGGAAAACATGTCATTGAGACACATATTATAGCTGGTAGATTCTTTAATGAGACTACGTATATACATTGCATGAAGTTAACTCTGTTTGATAAAAGAATCCCCTTTTGTTTTAAGTTGAGGAAATTCCATGTAGATGCTTGTTTTGCTATGACCATTAAGAGTCAAAGACAATCATTATCAACTATTAGATTGTATGTGTGTAGACCCGTCTTAACTCATGGTTAGTTATATCCAGTTGTTTCTCGCGTGACAAGTAAAAAAGGCTTGAATGTATTCATATGTGACAATGAAGGTCGTCCAACCGGTAAAACAAAAAATATTGTCTACAAAGAGGTCATTCGAAGATTATAGATATTGATACATTTCATTTTATTTTTTAAACTTTTCAATATAATAAATAACGAGAAGTGTTTCTGTTACTGTATCATTTTTTAATTATTGTGTTGGTTTTTTATGACTTTATATATATTTTTTATACGTTCCTCTGCATTTTACGCGACCAATAATTTAGTGTCTATATCATCTCAAAGTTTAAAAACATTAATAGCGAGCTAGAGAAAATTTAAAATCCTACAACTCACCACTAAAATTATTATATCTCTCCTCTGACAGCATTGTTTTATAACATTTCATTATTTTAGTTCATGTAACAAAAAAAAAATCATAATAGATATCCTTAGTGTTAGAAAAACACAAACTATTATTTTATATTCATTTTATGGAGAAAAATATATTTAACTTAAATAATAAAAGTTTCAATAACTATAGTGTTGATTTATATTCATTTTAAATATATATATATATATATATATATATATATATATATATATATATATATATATATATATATATAGTGAATATCTTACATATATAATAGAGGTATTTTAATTAATGAAATTGATTAATTTTTTATTAATAAAAAATAAAAATAATGACGTGTAGAATTTAAATAATTTAAAAATCTTGCATAATGACATGTGACAAAAGTCTTGAAGTGACACGCAACAAAATGCTTTTTCATTTATTATGGTAGATGTCGTTGAAAAGATGACAGTCAGTATAATAATACATAACAAGAAATGACACCTTTAGGGACGACAAAATGCGTCGCAAATAGTCAAGCAAGTCGCCCCTAAAGGTATTAGGGACGACATGTCATCCCAATTGGGTCGCCGCAAATACCTCGTAGCTAATACTAAAAAGTCGTCTCTAATACCTTTCATCGCTAATACAAGTTGCCGTCCCTAAAGGCGGCGTCCCTAATAATATTCCGGCAACCAACTAGTATTATTCCGGCCAAATATTCCGGCAGGATGTGTCATCGCTAATGCTGAAGATCGTCCCTAAAGGTGTCGCCACTAATGCTTGTTTTTTTAGATAAAAATTATATTTTATATTAGTTTATATTATAAAATACAAAATTTATAAAATTATAAAACTTATAATTTAAAAATCTGCATTACATAAAACATCAAATAACATAGAGAAAGTATATCACATTAACATCATTTAAATCCATAATAACATCATCTATATCATAAAACAATATATATTAATCGTTGTCCCCTTCATCGTTTTCCTCGTCGTTGTTGGTCGCGTTGTCAACTTGCTTGCTAAATGAGCGGATAATATCTCCAAGTGCAGTCACAAACGCCAAGTTTTAGAGAAAAGCATTAACATCCATATCCTACAAAGTAAGAATATAAGTTAAAATATATCATACTATAAGAACAAATTATTATTACTTAACAATTAAATCACAAACACATGAAGTCCTTAACAATTTAACAAACTACCAAATTCTTAACAATTTAACAAACTAGATAAACATTAATGTAACTTACGTTTTTAAAAGAAGCACTACCGTAGCTGCACGTCCCTCCACGATTCTTAACTACTTGCTTCTTTCGACATTCTTTGTTTACACTGGATCGTTTACAATGTGTATCAGTTAAGAAGTAGTCAACAGTAGCACTCCAACGCGTTGAATCCATACCCACGGGGGGTCGAGCCCTTGTTGCCTCCGCACCCTCTAGCAATATGAAATACAATGAATTAAAATAAATCTTAATTACCATCAATCTGGTGAACACCAAAATCTCCACCGAACGGATGTGGTGGCTTGCCACCACCATCGCCTCCATGGCCCATCAAAGCAGCCATGAGATGAACCAATGCAACCCAAAAAATGACACAAGTGCAGTGGCAGATCTAGAAAAAGATATAGGATAGGCAATGTTTACACAAATTATTACTATCAAGATATTTAGGTCAAAAGTCGACAAAAACATATAATAAATTAAGAAATGTCATAATATAGTTAACAACGTAAAAAATGATGACAAAATACAATATTCTTAAAACTAAAAATGAAAAATCACAATTGGCAATTAGTATATATAAATTTTGATTAATTTGACAATCGAAAACATAAAAAACAAAATAACTATCCTACAATTTATAATTAACTTGTACCTCCACGATGTTTTTATTAAATTATTATTAAATTAACAGGTTCTATTCAATTAACAAGCACTACAAGAATAACAGGCTATCGCGACGACAAAAGTCGTCGCTAAAAGGTGGTCTCTGCCGACAACAAGTAGTCTCCAAAACATTTGACTACTTTGACCAGATCTGTTTGACCTTAAAAGGTATCCAGACAACAAGTCGTCAGGATAGAGTGGGCGGGAAAGACAAAAATTTTCGCAGTCATCTGAAACTCTATGCCGACGACAAGTCGTCGGTATAGGGTACAACAAATTGAATTTTTATTTATTTTTATTTCATATTGTAAAACACTGAAACGACATACTTTTCTGAAACTCTGTGCCGACGACAAGTCGTCGGTATAGGGTAAGAATCCAACGTCGCGATCCGCGTGAAATTTAATTTCTTTTAATAAAGACAAAAGATAGAAACGATGACGTTATTTGAACCCTATACCGACGACATGTCGTCGGCATAGAATTTTGCCCTTACAGAATGTATTAGTGCATCGCTCATTGCTTAGTTGCATACAATCTTTTTCTCTCGGACTGACAAGCGATTTTGCACATCTTCACCGACGACGAGATATGGGTACATATTTGGTCCTTGTTTTCTTGATTGTTTATGATTGCTCAAGATTTTAACTCCAAATTGGATTTTTTTTTTTTTTTTTGTTATTTGTTTTTTTTTGTGCTTTTCCGGAGCCCACCAGCCACCACCGTCAAATCCAACCACCAGAATCCGGCCATCACATCAAGAAGAACAAAATAGTTTAATATTGTTTTGTTTAAATTCGATATATGTTTGATTTCATGATTATAATTGTAGATTTGTACATGAAGATTTCTTTTTTGTTTTCTAATTTTCATAGTAGATGTTTATTATGTTTTTTTGTTAATCTTTTTGTTATTTTGAAGATGAAGACTTGTTTTTTTTTTTTTTTTTTTTTTTTTTTTTGTTATTTAAAAAAAAAGCTTATACCGACGACATGTCGTCGGTATAGGTTTTACCTGTAAAAATTGTTGGAAACTTTTCCTAGCGACAAGTCGTCGGTATAGGTTTATAATAAAACTTTTTTTTTTACCTCGAAAATCTTTCCCGACGATCCTTTATAGACGACAAGTCGTCGGCATAGGTGGATCTGTACCGACGACAATTTCGATTTTTACCGACGAAACTATACCGACAACTTTGTACGGTCGACAAGTCGTTGCTATAGGTTTTACCGATGACATATGATCGGCATAGGTGTTGAAAAAGTCGTCGGCATATGCCTCGTTCCTTGTAGTGAAGCCTAGGTAGAAAAAAAAAAAGTTAAATTTTTAAAAAATTGTATTATAATTTATAGATAATACAAATAATTACATTACAAATATTGAGTAATATTATTAATGAAGTAAAAAAAAAACACATAATCAAACACATTCTTAAAACCAAATACACGTACTCAGGATATATAACTTTTGATTATACTAAATTAACATATAATCAAACACATTTTCAAATATATAACTTTTGATTATACTAAATTAACATATAATCAAACACATTTTCAAATATACATATATACACTCATATATCAAATTCATGCACATATATATCAAATTCATATATACATATATCCACACATATATCAAATTAATACACATATACATCAAATTCATATATCAAATTCATACATACATACGTAGACTATTATTGTGGTTGTGGTTGTGTTTGTAGAACTAGAACTGAAAACAGTGGAGATGGCAGCAGTGGCGGTTGGGAATTCACCGGAGACAACACCAGCAGTAGTGGCGGTGCTTGGTGGTTGTAATGGGGAAATCTCTTTAAGACCACCAAAAGCAGTAAAAAAATGGAAACAAAAACAAAAAACGGTGGAAATCAGAAAGGAAAACAAACTTTGTCGGTGGAGAAGTACGTCGGAAACTCAGAACGTCGCCGGTGGAGCAGGTACGCCGGTGAGGAGCTGGAAATCACCCCGGTTGAAGAAGTGGGGTGCACCAATGGTTAATAGTTGATGGAAGATGCAAAACGAGTCTCCAGTCGCCGACAAAGCGTTGAAATCGCTAGAAGAACGAGATAGAAATGGAGTGGAGGTGGTACCTGATCTGCGATCTGCTACCTGGAGGGGAACAAAAAGGCCACCTTTTAGGGGCGACGCCTTTACCGACGCCGATTTAACCATTAGCGGCGACATGTTGGAGGGAAAACACACACCAATTTTTTCGTTAACCCCATCCGTCGGATCAAGATGTAATCGTAGGGCCAGAACTTGATCTGGAGGCATTCACACGGATCGCCGGTACCACCCTTTAGAGACTACCGTATTAGCGGCGATGGGGACCTTTAGCGGCGACAAAAACACGAATTGTCGGATGTCGTCCCTAAAGGTACATGTCGTCCCTAATAGTGGCTCCCCTAAAAGTTATATTTCTTGTTGTGAAAATTATAATTCTAAATTCTAGATAAAATTAAACTTAAAAAAATGTTTTATTAGTATGCTAAAAACCCAAGAATCATGAACCATGACACGTTTAACTCTAACTTTAAATATTTAAAAATATATATAATTTCATATATTATATAAAATCCAAAAGAAATATCATCCGTCTTTTTTTTAATGATAAGACTGTTGAGATAAATAGTCACTGAAATCATATAGAAATATAATGCACTATACTCAAACCCATATTATGAAAATATAAAATATTTGATAGATAGAAAAGAGCGAAACCAAGATCATACTTTAAACTAAAATGAATAAAAAGAAATGAACATAACGTGGGCTGATGTGGAAAAAAGAAAAGCCATAATTATAAAATGAATTAATAATAAGGATACATGATCTATTAAAACATTTTGTTAACGTCGAGTAAAAAACAACCATACATAATCAAACTCATAAGTTTTTTATATATTAAATACATTAAATAAAATTAAACTAAAAAAAAACACCATCTAAACAAACTAGATAATAAGTGGTAGTTGGATGAATGTTTGTTTGAATTGTGATTGTGATTTATGATCTTCGTAATAGTTTTATAAGCATAAAATAAGTGTATTTGAATCTTGCAATAAACCGGCTCTTTGACATATGCAAATAGTTATCTTTTTAACCAACCGTACACTTTATTTGTATAACTAATAGCATGTCCAAGATGTTGGGTATGTTTTCACAAAACTAGTTGTAGTTGGATTTTACATATGAAATTTGATTGAGCATTTTTTGTTTAAAATTTAAAGTTTTAGTTTTGTATATCCGAAAAAAGTAAGGTTTTTTTTTTTTTTTTTTAATTAAATTGTAATGACATCGTAACATATATCTCTTATATGTTGAGAATAAGACATACTCAAAGTTGAACACCAAATAAAAATGATTGTGATCAATATCCCATGTTCAATATTATAAATTTTGTTTTTTCTCACATATCATCAATCAATTAATTTTATCAATTTATATACTTGATTGAATATCATACAACTTTTAATATAAGAAATGGTAACAACGCCTTAGGTAATATGTATGTAGAAAATCGTACACCATGGAACCTCGAAATGTCCAAATAGATGCCGACTCCAAAAATGCAACTAATTCATATTTGTCATTTGATAAATTAAAATAATGCACCACCATGAATGTCCTAACAAATGCTGATTTGCAAAATGCAACCACCCCATGTTTGTCTTTCGATTAATTAAAATAATTAGCCATTATTCATCCATGTGCAACCCATAGTTCTATAAATACCACATTTCAAAGAAGCAAAATTCAAAACAATTTAAAGAGTGATTTAATATCATGGCAGTTATAACTTCTGAGTTCGAGATTGCTTCTTCCCTCCCAGCTTCCAAATTTTTCAATGCCTATCGCGACTTTAACAACATTGCACCAAAGGTCGATCCAGAAACATACAAAACCCTAGTGGACATCGAAGGTGATGGAGGCGCTGGAACTATCAGGGACATCTCTTTTGGCGATGGTTAGTAAGATCTAAATAGATTTTTATGTACTCTTTGAAATTATTTTAAAGTTTGACGTGTATTTTTTTTATCTTTATCCAATTTACTGTGGGATAACACAGGCGTCCCATTTACAAATGGAAAGTTGAAACTTGACGTTGTAGATAGCAACAACTTCAGTATTATATACACAATCTTTGAAGGAGACATCTTGATGGGACAACTAGATTCGATGACTCATCATGTGAAGTTTATACCTTCACCTGATGGAGGATGTGTATACAAGCCTACCGTTGTGTATAATTGTAAAGGTGAAACTCAGCTTCCAGAGGAAGCTCTCAATATGGTAAAAGAAGGATTCAAAAAAACTTTCAACGTGATTGAGGGTTTTATCCATGCAAATCCTCAAACTTATTGATCAATGCTATATATGGTGTGTCATGTTCTTGGTTCAGTAAAAATAAAACGGATTTTAGTCCGGTTATATTTTATATATGTACTCGGCTTGTTTGATATTTTATTTTCTTGTAATGTGATTTTTAAATATATCAAGAATCCCTTGCAAACATGTCTATGTAAACAATTTCTAGGATGTGATATGCATGTTATGAGCATTAATTTTACCATCATGCATGCAGAAATGATAGTTGCAAACCACAAAAGTCCATTCAATTTGCATTCTAGTGAATGAGAATTTTTATTGAGATAACCACCAGTTTTGAAATGGTTGCAAATCTATGAGACAGTAGAGAGGGAGGTGAGAAACAGTGGTTGATAACTGCTTGACATTTTGCTTTGAGTTACATTCATTATGATAAGCCACGCGATTTTTGTTAGAGATCTACCTGATGATACCTGACGCAACCTTTTTGCCTAAGAAAAGAAAACTGAACAGAAAAGGAAGGAAGGAAGGAAGAAGAGAACATGGCAAAACAGGGGAAGATTGAAAAAAACGCTAGCTGTGAAATACTTGCTGGAAAATATACTTTTATTGCTGACTACTTGATTAAATAAACATAAAACAATACCCTTATTTATACTATAACAGATGGTATCCTAAACTAACACAAATAATGCTTAAAAGGAAAGTTTCCATAAAAATTTCCAAAATGCCCCTGAGGCCTAATTCTTGAATTACGCCAAAAATTTCAAGTAAATGAGATATTTTCTGTTTTGCAGCTTTTTTCTTACATCTTTTGTGAAGATTTTTCGTAAGTCAATTGAGATTATACGAAAGTTGAAAAAAATGGATGGATTTAACCAAGAAGAAGAATTGAACTTTATGAGATTTGTTTTCTGGTACTTCCAAGAACCTGTGTCTTATATACTTCTATAAATGAATTTGAGTTTTTATCTGTCATTCAACCAGAAATAAGATTTGACCTATTTGTCATGTGTGAGAGTCTCGACAAGAGTGCTTCAGTTAGATATATCCAAGAGAGAATCCCAAAATATTGATTAACAAATTTTGTTAGTCTATATGTTAAGTGGCACTTAAAAAGGCTAAACAAATTCGTTTTGTTATTCAGACTAAAAATCTATACATCATTTGCTTCTAGAAACACCATCAGACTCTTGGTGTAGAGCGTATCGACATTTTGATGTTCCTTCATTTTTGGAATATATGAAAAACCATCAGGTTTATTAAATCTATTTAATCTACAGTTCTAATCAGAATAATACTCAAATTATACTTCCTTCGCATCCTTAGAATATCGGGATAAGGACCTACTTGGTGTCCCGAGCAACTCCTCAAATTTTACTGTCAAGTGCAAAAGTTAGTCCGGCACAAATCTGTCACAATCCATCACAAATCCGTTGGAAATCTATCACGTGTCCACTGGAAATTCGTCACAAATTCCTTATAATTAATTGTACGCTTAATGTAAATATGTTTGTGTAACCCTTTTAGTGAGGGATTTATGACACCCTTTTTAGTGACAGATTTGTGATGGAGCATCAATGATGTGCCATGCATCATGATGCACCACTAAATTGCCTGATGTGCCACCTTTGGCACACGGTACACCGCCTTGATTCTTGATGCGCTACTCATGTGTGCTTTGTTTTGTATTGAAGTGTTGCTGATGAATAAAGAAGCAAGGCTACGCCATTCAAGATGAAGACGTACCATTCATGAGGAAGGTCTGCCATTATGGCTCCTAATGGCACCACTCAGGTGTCAGTTTCTCTAGGATGCTCAAGATCGTTCAGCTGCTCAGAAGGATGAAGATGTTCAAGGAGGATGCTCCACATGGTTGTCACGTCATCTTTATGGCAGATACGCCATCATGGCCATGATGCTCCATCATGTATTGGTTGGTGCTCATGAGGTTGAAGGTTCTTGAAGCGTTTACATGGCACTCCGTGATTGGTTGGAAGTTAGGGCATTCCTCTAATGGGATAATTATGGATGGGCCTGGCCTTTCAGAATTAGAGTTTCTCACACTGGCCTATAAATAGGTCCATATCCCCATCATTGTAAAATTGTTAGACTTTTATGAGAGCTCAGAGTGAAATATATAATTTTGAGTGCTTGTAATAGTTTCAGATTGTTAATAAAACTCTCTCTCTCTCTCTCTCTCTCTCTCTCTCTCTCTCTCTCTCTCTCTCTCTCTCTCTCTCGTGGACCTAGGTCACCTTCACCTACCCACGTTGAATATTGTGTTCTTTTGATTTACGTTTTTTAGAATATTTATTTCCGCGAGTTTCACTAAAGTTTGTTTGATATTTTTTTGAAGTGTTTAACTTGTTTTGTTGTCACCCAACATAAGTGAGTGGCGAGGACTTTCCAAAATAATATGTATACACTATTTATTAGATATAAATGGAGTACATTAGTTCTTGTTTCAAACAAATTGGATGAAAGAGCAAACGAAGAACATACTTTAAAATTAAATTGCATAAATAAAAATGATAACGTGGGTTGATGTGGAGAAAAGAAAGGGCATATTATGTAATGAATAAGGATACTTGATCTATTAAAATATTTTATTAGCACCGAGTAAAAACATGTGTATGTATTCGAACTCATTTAGTTTTTATAAATTAAATACATTAAGTAAAAAAAACATCATCCAAGCAAACTATACAAAAAGTAGTATTTAGACGAATATTTGTTTGCAATATGATTATGATTTATGATCTTCATAATAGTTTTATGAGCATAAAAGTAAGTTTATTTATGTAGTGCAAATAAATAAGCTCATCGACATGAATTGTGCAAATTTTATCATTTTATCCTAAGAGACATTATATATGTATAACTAATAGCATGTGTAAGATTTTTGGTGTGTTTTCGCAAACTAGTTATAGTTGGAAGTTCGAAATTGAAACATTTATTATTGTTGGAAATTTGTTCTACAAAATTACAATGTTTGACTTGTCACACATAGGAGGAAGAGAAAACATTTTCCCACCTTATAAGTCTTGTCCAACTCATTTAACCAAATAGATCAAGTAATGGGTTAAGCATCTTGGGTTTCGGTTGTGGTGTTGGACTACTCAAATCGGCGCTTGGATTTATTAAATATTAATAGTCAAATATAGGACATTGGGCCTTGGTTCTCTTCTTGACTATATATATATATATATATATATATATATATATATATATATATATATATATATATATATATATGTATATACGGTGCTTGGATTTATTAAATATTAATAGTCAAAGATAGGACATTGGGCCTTGGTTCTCTTCTTGACTATATATATATATATATATATATATATATATATATATATATATATATATATATATATATATATATATATATATATATATATATATATATATAATCTCAAATTAATTAGTAATTAATTAATTTTTATTTATTTAGTAAAAAATAAATTCTATTAAATATAGGATTAACTGCAGACAGTTTTTAGTAGTTAATTTCGGTTGGTGGTTTACAACCACTATTGGAAGCCTATAAATACATGGATTCAGACAGAATTTGAGGGCTAATGAAAAATACACACTTTCTCTTAAAAAGTTCAAAGGGATCATGGTGAATTTCAACAGATTTAAAATCTGTTATTGAATTGGTTGTTGTATCCTCAAGACAAACTCGTTCCAGAGCAATTTCTGTCTTAGGACATTGTAATTATAGGCCTCAATCTATTATTTCGAGTTTCTATTTTCTATTGTAAACATCAACATTGAAGTACGTATTCTAATTTGTGAATCTTTGATATATATATATATATATATATATATATATATATATATATATATATATATATATATATATATTAGATTTATTTATGTTTCTGTTTTTCCAATTTAATATTTGATTACTTTTATCATAACAATTATTAGTTTTGTTTTCGTTTAAAATCAAAAGTTGTAGTCACCTACTTGTGGAAAAAAGTAGTTTTTTTATTTTAGATTTTTTTAAAAAAATCTAAAAACTAAAAGCATCCAAAAGCTCTCACAGACTTGTTACCGAAAACCCACTTCATCTACGAGTCTGAAACATAATTTATATTATTGCTGTTGAAAATGGAGCAGAAATGAAAAGTGAAGTTATATAAATTTCAAAATAGTCATGAGGTAGTGAAGAAATGAGGCAATAATGAAATTAGTTGGGAATGTAAAGTTTTAAAGGAAATCTAAGAGTAAGATTGAAAATGGAAGATGTCAAAATGGAGACAAAATTTGGGTTTTGTTAGGAATCAAACTTATATATTTATGTTGTTAAATTAAATTTAAATGAGATCGTAACATATGTCTCTTATGTGTTGAGAATGAGACACACTGAAAGTTGAACCCAAGTAAAAATGATTGTGATTCATAACTTATGTTCAATATTATAAATTTTTTTTTTTTTCTCATATATCATCTACTATAAATTAACTAGTTTAATACCTGGTGGACGGTTGACCGGTGTAATAAAAATAATAATTTTTTTACTAATATTTTACTTTGTTCTATATCATAATTATGTAATTTGTTACCATGCACCGTACAATGACAAAGCTACTAAAGTACGATGTTGTAATGGGAAAAAAATTAAAGTACGATTTTATAACAAATAAAACAATGATAGTACATTACTATTCATATTTCCCTAATACCAGATTTCAAATAAATTGATGATGTAACAAATACAACCCAATAAGCTTTTGGAAGTATTAAGAATCCAAACTTTCCTATTATCTTTTTCCATCAACTTTCTTTTACATATTATATATCCAGGGCCAATATTCCCTTCTAACTCTTCACTTCTCCATCTTTCCATACCATTCAAATTGTTATAAAAAATAATAATAAGTATACCCCTCGACCCTCTTGCTTTTGAATTGACGAGCCCAACACATAAAATTGCTCCAAAAGCGATCTTGAGAAAAAACCATTTTCATGTAAAATTCCAAAAAAATGGTCCAAAATACCCCTTAAAATTTCTATTACACCAAATATTTAAAACAACAAACCATCTCCTTTCTCCCTGCCAACCATAGACGTGAAGCTTCACACATCCTTGAAAATACCTATCGCAATTAACTGTAACTAGAAAAAGACCATAATACCCTTTTATTCCAAACCAATGTCCTTTATTCTTATTCTCACAACTTTGTTATATTTTATTTCAAAAAAAAAATCCACATCGAATTGCAACCAAACCACCAGATTAACCAATTTTCATGCCAAACTTTGTTTAAATTCTAATATTTTCTCAAAAAATAAAAAATTCCATTGACATTGGGAAACCCCCACTTCTTATCTCATTATCAAATCCCACATATCCAGTCTTAAACCCAAGCAATTTAAGTCTCATGTCTTCAAATATGTTCAAAATCACCTTATTTTTTTCCATTCTTTCCTTTCTTAAATAGCTTATTGTTTCTCTCCTTCCAGATATGGTAAACAGTGGCTACAAGAGCAAGTTTCTTAATAAAATTTACTTTTAAAGAAATCTACAGGTTTTCAATTAACTCATTCCATTTTACTGAATTCAACTTTATCCATCACAACATGTGAGACATATGTAATTCAAGAAGGAACAATCAAAGAATAAATGATGGTGTGAGCAGTGGCGGAGCCAGGCTCAAAGCAAAGGGGTATCCCGATTTTTTTTCCTGGGTATCACCGCAACAACTGAGCATGGGGCAGCTCGGGTTAGTTTTTCCTAAAACCGAACCGAAAACCAACAACCTCAGTTTTGAAAATTTTAAACCAAACCGAACCCAATACCATTGATTTGGTTTTTCGGTTTTCAATTTGTACTTCGGTATCCTGGTTTGGTTTTGGTTTTAAACCCAAACCTTAATCGAATCGTTAGCTAACTTCAAGTATTGTTATATAAACATGAAGTTGAAGTATCTTTTGATACTTCAATCGATGTGGACTTAAAGTAGATATCAAATAAAGCATGAGGATAACAAGCTTATATAATAGATGAAAATAACTAAGTTTATATGTGTTTGGCGATGTGGGATAGAATAGTTGGGAAAATAAAAGAATAGAATAGTTGGAAAAATAAAAGATATGTAAACAAATAATTTGTAAGGAGCAAGAATTGATCCTGAGACCTTTATTTCATTAAGTCAACACCTTAACCAGTAGACTAACTATTTGTTTGTGCTTATAAGTGAAGGGATGCGTATATATACATTACATAAAATGATTTTTTCTCTAAAAAATTTACACTACCGAAATTTTTTTGACGGGTATACCCCTTGGATCCGCCCCTAGGTGTGAGTCTTGTTGCAGATTACAAAAGGTGCAACAAAGATTCTTAGAAGCATCCCAGAATTTCATATTCAATCTTTCCCTAATGGCCAACCATAATATGAAACTGTGCTTAAACCACACCGCGGAAAAACATGACCAGCATCATTAAGATCACTCCAGACTTGTTGAATACTAAAATCAACACAATATCATAAACATAACAGGCGAACTCCAGTTACCATTAACAATAACATCACTCACTTTATCTTTAAATCTAAACCCAACATTCGAGATTTACCTGTGGGAAAGAACATACGAAAAAGACCGAAGAGGATGCCAATTGTCATACCACATGAAAGTGTTGTCATCTTTATATATGCTAGTTTCTTGAGTGATGACTCCATGCTGAAACATAGAAAAGTAATTTTAAAAGCAGAAATAGACATAGGAATATTCAAAAGATGAAAAGCAACCAAACCATATAGAAACACAAGTACATGCTCCTGTACTTCATTAAGTTTTTGCTTGTTGGTCATTTTATTGAATACGTTCTTGTAGACCATGAATCTTCTGCAAGGCCGTATTTGAAAGTGAAATTACAATCATTAAATACCAAATATTCTTGTTTTGTGACTACGTAGAATAAATTACTATCTATCAATCAGACCAAAAAAATCAAAGAGTATTTCATATATGCCCTAAATAAACTGTAAAATATCATAATTTACAAAAAAAAAAAAAAAAAAAAAGTTATCAAACAAATCTAATCTCATAACAAAAAGTAAAAAAGGACATACTCTGTGCAAAGCTGTGTAGAAAACAAGTGATAACAATTGATTCGACTCACAATCTCTGATACTTTTATTCAAGAGCAAAAGGGCTTTTATAGCCATTACAAAACAGAAAGAACGAAAAAGACTCAAAACATAACAAATTAAAAGATATCCCTAATTCTTGTTCAACACAAAAGATAAAGGGAATGACCTGGTATTTTAATTTCTTAAATCATACTGACTCTTGGCTTTGGGCCTTATTTCAAAAACACAACCTAAAAACGTGGGCTAAACCAAAAACATTGAGAATAGCCCAATAAATTCCTTCCCTTCAACAGGTAAGCTTTGAGCTTTTTGTTTAATATCTTTCACTCCAATTTCTTCTCTGATGAATTCAAACGCAGCTAAAGTCAATGGCTTGGTCATCATGTCTGCTAGCTTCTCCTTGGTGCCATAAAACTTTAGTGGTATAATGTCTTTGTTCACTAATTCCCTGATATAGTGAAAACGAACATCTATATGCTTTGTTCTCCTATGCATTACTAGATTCTTTAATAGCTATATAGTTGAACAGTTGTCACACATAACCTCCACAGTACCTGCTTTTCTTCAAGTTCTTCAAGGAGACCTTTCAACCATACACAATGACATGCGCGTGTTGTAGCTGCAACGTATTCTGCTTCTGTTGATGATAAAGTGACAACTTCTTGTTTTCTAGAACTCCCACATATTGCAGCTCCACTGAATAAACATACATATCCAGAGGTGCTTTTCTGGTCCTCTAGACCACGTCCATAATTGCTGTCAGTAAACACTTTTAATTTCTGACTTTGATAATTCCCATAGTGTAGCCCATAATTCATAGAACCCTTTATATACCTCAAGACTCGGTTTGCCACTACCATGTGTTCATCCTTGGGCATTGTCATAAATCTTGCTAGCAAGCTGACTACATACATCAAATCTAGACGTGTCACAGTCAAATACATGAGACTGCCTATAAGACTCATATATTTGGTGTTGTCAACATCCTTCCCTGCTACTAGTTTCATAAGTTTGGTACCAGGGATAATTGGATCCTTCACA
Source organism: Lactuca sativa (assembly GCF_002870075.4). Classification (NCBI taxonomy): domain Eukaryota; kingdom Viridiplantae; phylum Streptophyta; class Magnoliopsida; order Asterales; family Asteraceae; genus Lactuca; species Lactuca sativa. The sequence goes on from NC_056623.2 coordinate 53,591,490, forward strand.
CCATTTGCTTCGCTCATCTTGAATATTTTTAAGACTTCCTTTGCATATTGCGATTGACACAAAGTAATACCTTCTGAATTCTGATTCACTCCTACTCCAAGAAAGTATGTCATCTGCCCCAGATCTGTCATCTCAAATTCTTTTTGCATAGAATTTTTGAATGCTTCGCACAAGGCATAATCATTTCCAGCATATATTAAATCATCAACATATAAGCTAACAAAGATGATTTTATCATGTTCCTTCTTCACAAATAGAGTATGAACATAGCTGTTTTTCTTGAAACCTTCCCGCAAAAAATAACCTTCAATTCGATTAAACCAAGCTCCAGGCGCTTGTGTTAATCCATACAGTGCAAGATTCAGCATGTACACCCTTGTTTCTTCTCCTTTCTTTATGAACCCCTTTGGTTGAGTGAGATGTACCACCTCCTTGAGCTCACCATTCAGGAAAGTGCTTTTAACATCTAGTTGGTACACTATCCACTTTCTTTGAGCCGCCATTGCTATTAGGGTTCTGATTGTGTCCCAACGAGCTACTGGGGCAAACACTTCATTGTAATCTATTCCTTCCCGTTGAGCATATCCCTTTACTACTAACCTTGCTTTGTATTTTTCAACCTTTCGAAGTTCATTTATTTTTTGTCTTGAATACCCATTTTACCCCTATAGGCTTGATTCCAGGTGGAGGATCAACCAATTTCCAGGTATTGTTTCTTTCTATGGCGGTCATTTCAGCATTCATTGCTTGTATCCACTTTTCTTCTTTACATGCTTCTTCGTATGATAAAGGATCATCCATAGCACTATACATTGCAAAACCAGCTTCATCATCATTGAACATGTCCTATGTCATGTGGTAGTCATTCATCCATGCAGGTGCTCGTCGAATGCGACCAGGTGGTATGTTTTGACTTTGTGAATTTTCTGAGGCAGGCGAAACTGGGTTGTCAGAAATTTCACATGAATTTTCAGGTTGGGATGTACCTTGAACTGGAGAGTCAGCTTCTTCTTCATATGGGTTTGAGTTTGACGAAATTTGTGGACCCTTTGTGTTTTCATCTTCTCGTTCATCCCCTTCTTGTGGATTTTCATGAACTCGTTTATCATCCTCTACAATCAGTTCTTGAGTTTCATGTTTCTCTTTAGACTAATTCCAGACTGCATCTTCATCAAAGATTACGTCCCTGTTGATCATAATTTTCTTGCTGGATGGGTCATATAATCGATAAGCTTTAGACTCTTGGCTAACACCAAGAAACACACACTTATGACTTCTTGGATCTAGTTTCGTTCGTAGTTGAGAAGGTATATGAACATGCCCTATACAACCAAACACCGTGAAATGCTCAACACTTGGTTTTGACCCGGTCCATAGTTCATCAGGTACCTTTTCATCAAGACTTCTGCTCATATACCTATTTAACACATGACATGCCCACCTTGATGCTTCTGACCAAAAATAACTGGGCATAGATTTTTCAGTTAGGAGACATCTAACCATATTCAATAGAGTCCAGTTCCTCCGTTCTGCAACCCCATTTTGTTGTGGGGTATAAGCAGTTGTAAGTTGTCTCTTAATGCCCTGATCTTTATAGTATTCATTGAATGCGGTCGGATTGAACTCTCCCCTGTCACTTCTCAAACACTTGATGTTCATTCTGGCTTCTACTTCCACAAATCTTTTAAAGCTCTTGAATAGTTCAAAGCTTTCACCTTTTTGTGACAGGAAATAAACCCAACACTTTCTAGTATAGTCATCGATGAAGACTAGTATGTACCTTTTCCACTGTTAGAAGCAGGAGTGATAGGCCCACACAGGTCTATATGTATCAATTGTAGTTTCTCTGTAGCATGCCAGTTGCTTTTCTTTGGTATCGTTTCTCTTTGTTGTTTCTTCTCACATACACCATGTTTCTCGGCTATAGTAGGCAGTCCTACCACCATTCCTTTGTACAACATGGTTCTAATGGCCTTATGACGTGTCCAAACCTCTTGTGCCATAATTCAGTGCTGGAACCACCGCTTACTTGTAAACACTATAGTTGTTGAGCTTGAGATAAAACATACACCCGGAACATCCTATTCTTTGTCATGTTGGATGAAATGATCAAACCCGTTTGAGGATGGAAGACCCTACAAACATTTCCTTGAATGACAAAAGTCAAGGATTTTTCTTGAAGCTTTCCAACACTCAAGAGTTTGATGTTAGATATGGCACATAGTACACATTTGTAATTACCCGTATCATGTCATTCACATTGATACGAATATCACCCTTTCCTTTAACTTCGAGCTTGTGATCATTCCCTGACTTTATGTTGGTATGCTTCATCTAAGTATATGAACCATTCTTTGGTTCCTGTCATGTGATTTGAGCAAGCTGAGTCCAGAAACCAAAACGCCTTCTTATCATGCTTATCTTCTTTCACAACCATCATTAGTCTTTTGGTTTCTCTTTCGTATCCTTCATTGTCAACAGATGCCATCAACAAAATTTCTTAATTCTCTTCAAATTATGTGTAATTTACTTGTTTGGCTTCATTTGGACATTCATACTGAAAGTGTCCAAACTGATGACATCTATAACATTCAATCTGAGACTTGTCAAATTGTGGCTTGTTCTCGCTTTGTGATCTTCCTCTGCCACGTCCTCTTCCCCTGTGTGAATTTCCTCTACCTCGACCTCTACCTCGTCCAACACTCTGATCACTTTTGATCTTTAGAACTTGTTCATCATTCACCTTCCTTCTGATCTTCTGTTCATGAATTAGTAATGAGCTTTGAAGCTCATCTACTGTCATGGAGTCTATGTCTTTTGATTCTTCTATGGTACAAACCACAAAGTTAAAACTTTCTATCATGGTTCTTTGTACCTTTTCCACGATCTTCACATCAGTCATGTCTTCTCCTGCATTCCGTACATCGTTTGAAACCTCCATGACACATCCAAGAGAATCAGTCACTGGCTTTCATCTCTAGAGTCTCGAAGTCTCTGCGAAGTCTTTGCAATTGGGCTCGCTTCACTCTGTCATTTCCTCAAAATTTCAGCTTCATGGCATCCCAAATCTGTTTTGTCGTTTCCTTCTGCTGGATTTTCTTTAAAATCGATTTGTCTATCGATTGGAACAGATAATTACAAGCTTTCAAATCCTTAAGCTTGTTCTCATCATAGTTCTTTTGTTGTGTCGTCGTTGCCTATTCTCCTTGTTTGATCACAATGTACCTATCATCTACCATTCGCCAATACTCTTTCGATCGGAGAAGATTCTCCATTACCATACTCCAATGATCGTAGTCTCCATCGAATTTGGGTACGCTAGGGCCATGAAACTGTCATGTTTCCTCCCTCATGACTGCGATGATTTTACTTTTAGCACTTCTCAGGAACTCTCGTGAATGGAATTGCGCTCTGATACCACTTGTAGAAAACAAGTGATAACAATTGACTCGACTCATAATCTCTGATACTTTTATTCAAGAGCAAAAGGCTTTTATAGCAATTACAAAACAGAAAGAACGAAAAACGACCGTATTTTAAATTCCTAAATCATAGTGACTCTTGGCTTTGGGCCTTATTTCAAAAACACAACCTAAAAACGTGGGCTAAACCAAAAACATTGAGAATAGCCCAATAAGATGGACATACTCTCGATCCATGTTGAGTCCCAGTACATTAAACTGAGAAGTGAAAAATGAAAAAATATAAAAAATCGAAAGTAAATCAAATATTGAATGAAGAACTAAGGAATTGCTTCTAAATTTACACATTCAATGTGATAAAACTACTTCCTAATACGTGTTCCAATCTCAAATTTTCTAAAATCTCGTGTGTTGTATGACTATTAATATGATCAAATCTTGTGAGTTGTATGAATTTGAACAAAATATTGTGTTATATGATTAAAGCATAAAGCAAAGTAAATTACAACTTACATAATCAAACACCATCACTTTTAACAAGAGAAAATGGAGATAAAAACACATGCTAGTAATTTATCAAGAAAAAATAATATTGGTATTTTGTAGCATCACATCTGATTGCAAAACAGAGATGTGAATAGAAGAAGAGCAGATGAACATCAACTCTAAAGATGAATTGTTAGTCTACTTTCTCCATTTAAAGAAGAAATGTAAAAGCTTTTATTAGCATGTGTTTTAGCATAAAAGATACATTCAAACACACTCGAAATAAGTTTTTTGCTGGTATGTTATCTCAACTAATGTAATGAATTACAAATTGACATTAAAAAAATAAGGAAACCTATTTCAAATGAAAATGCCAAAAGCCCTTTCCTGCTAGGCCATTAGAGCAGTCAAGCTAACCTCAAAAACTCATGAACAAAATTTTCAAAAAACAAAAACTACCATCAAATTATATTAAAATGATAGGACAGAAAAATAAGCAAGCAATATAATAATTTATAAAGTTGCGTTTTTATCAAACCTGATAACTAATGTCCTTGGTGTTTAGCCTCTTGAACTGATCTTGAAGAACCAATCTTAGACAGAAATAAGAAATAAAATTCACATTTTGTTCATGCTATCTGATCAAAAAATTAGTAAGGAATGTTATTTGTAAAAACTAAATAGGATAGAAGTAACATATCCACATTTTCCTTTTTTTGAAAAAAAAAAATACATAGTCACATATGGCAACCGGTAGAACTTATTTATCTCCCCATTGTCAATAAAATAACATCAAAATCTGAATACTAATGAAATAAAATGAAAAAGAATACATGTATGCTCATTGGTTCCTTGCATGGTAGACAGTGCCCAAACCAACTTTGGACATTGAAGAATTTTATCAACATATGCACGGTTAATTTTTCTCAATAATCCAAAGGAGCATAAAGTAGTCCTTAGTGATTGACTTACATATATAAGCATAAACCTGTGCTTTTTTTTCCCCTAAACCGACAAACTAACCTACTCCTAAATACCATCTATATCTCCTAATGAGATTTGAACCCATGACACCTCATTTGAGAGCGTCAGTACGCTAGGCCAAAGGCCGTTTTGTACTACCTGTGCTTAATAGTAATAATAATAATAATAATAATAATAATAATAATAATTTATATTTATATACTTGATTGAATATTGTAGAACTTTTAATATAAAAAATTGCAAAACGTGTTAGCTAGGTAACATGTATGTAGAAAACTTTACACTAAGGAACTTGGGGCTGGGATTGTCCAAATATGCCGACTCTAAAAGTGCAACTAACTCATATTTGTCATTAGATAATTTAAAATAATTCCCCACTATGGAAGCTGGGAATGTCCAAACAAATGCTGACTTACAAAATGCAACTACCCCATATTTGTCATTCGATAAATTAAAATAATACGCCATTATTCATCCATGTGCAACCCATAGTTCTATAAATAATACATTTCAAAGAAGCAAAATTCAAAACATTTTAAAGAGTGATTTAATATCATGACAGTTATTACTTCTGAGTTTGAGATTGCTTCTTCCCTCCCAGCTTCCAAATTTTTCAATGCCTATCGTGACTTTAACAACATTGCACCAAAGGTCGATCCAGAAACATACAAAACTCTAGTGGACATCGAAGGTGATGGAGGCGCTGGAACAATCAGGGATGTCTCTTTTGGCGATGGTTAGTAATTAAGATATAAATATAATTCTATATATACTCTTTTAAATTATTTTAATGTTTGACTTGTATTTTGTTTTTCTTTATCCAAATTACTGTGGGATAACACAGGCGTCCCATTTACAAGTGGAAAGTTGAAACTTGACGTTGTTGATAGCAACAACTTCACTCTTATATACACAATCTTTGAAGGAGACATCTTGATGGGACAACTAGATTCAATGACTCATCATGTTAAGTTTATACCTTCACCTGATGGAGGATGTGTATACAAGCCTACCATTGTGCATAATTGTAAAGGTGAAACTCAGCTTCCCGAGGAAGCTCTCAATATGGTAAAGGAAGGATTCAAAAAAACTTTCAAGGCCATTGAGGGTTTTATCCATGCAAATCCTCAAACTTATTGATCAATACTATATATAATATATGGTGTGTCATGTTCTTGGTTCAGTAAAAATAAAACGGATTTTAGTCCGGTTATATTTTATATATGTACTCGTCTTGTCTGATATTTATTTTCTTGTAATGTGATTTTTAAATATATCTAGAATCCCTTGCAAACAAGTCTATGTAAACAATTTCTAGGATGTGATATTCATGTTATGAGCATTAATTTTACCATCATGCATCCAAAAATGATAGTTGCAAACTACAAAAGTTAATTCATTCAGTTTGCACTATGGTGAATGAGAATTTTTATTGAGATAACCACCAGTTTTGAAATGGTTGCTAATCTACGAGACTGTAGGGAGGGAGGTGAGAAACAGTGGTTGATAACTCTCCTTTCCTTTCAACTCCTTGACATTTTGTTTGAGAAAAAGGGAGAACGGTCTTCATTCAGGAAACAGTGATGATGGGATTTCTGAAAGGTATCTACCTGATACCTGATGCAACCTTGTTGCCCAAGAAAAGAAAACCGAACAGAAAAGGAATTGGAAGAAGAGAACAGGGCAAAACAGGTGAAGAAAGAAAAAAATTGGAGCTGTGAAATACTTGCTGGAAAAGAAACTTTTATTGCTAAATAAACATAAAACAATATCGTTATTTATACTAAGGGATTTTCTAATATGTGCCCTAAGGGCACACATAAGAAATATTAATTATGAAAAATATTACCATATTTAAATTCAAAATACATTTATTATGGAAATTATTAATGCCCTTCATATTTAATTATGGTAACATTTCTTATAATTAATGTATTTTATAATTAATTATGGTAATATATATCATCAATTAATGCTTCTTATCCCTTAGGACACATATTAGAAAATCCCTTATATACTAAAACAGATGGTATCCTAAACTAACAAAAATAACGCTTAAAAGGAAAGTCCCCATAAAATTCCCAAAATGCCCCTAAGGGCTAATTCCTGAATTACGCCAATGTTTTCCCTCCTAATTCAGGAACCCAGATGTTCTTTACTCGTAACAGACTTCTCATCTCTTCAAACTTTACTTTAGCCATAGATTTTTTATGTATATCAGCCAGTGGCAGATGGTAATGGGGGCTGGGGGCCATGCCCCCCAGGTTTTAAGGTTTATAATACTCCTCTATATTGCTTGTTTATGAAATAAAACCGGTAACAATTAAATATGTTGATTAGGCCCCCTCGTTTTAGATTACTTTTAAATAACCAATCAACCAAACTTCCGAAAATCACTGAAAAAATCAAAAGAAATATTGTTTCATTAAGAAACTATCTCTCAAATTCCTATAAAAGAATAAAGATTCAGTGAAATTTACACAATTTTTAACTCAAACTTTGAGTTTAAGAAAACATAAAACCCAGCAAATTTATTTCGGCCGCCCGAAAACTCATAGTCTCACCGGAAATGTCTATCGGTCCCTGCACTCTCACCATCTTCGTGCACTCTCTTTCTCTTTATCTTCACCGATCAACAGACATATCACCGCCTCTGTAATCTCTAGGTCTGCTCTACCCTGGTCGTCGAATCGCCGAACCGCTAACATCTTACTTCCACCGTGCACTTGCTGTTTCCGCCTGCTCTATATCGGAGTAAGATATAGTAATGGTACTTCTCTTTCTTTCTCTCACTATGTTTGGCTTTCTATGTTTTATTTTTCTCACATATGAGATGAATCGCATAGAAAACGTATAGACATGGATAAAAAGCGTACGGACATGGATAAAAGGAATACAGTAAAATAATCACAACTATTCTCTTACTAGTTGTGAAACTCGTATATTATATGGGTTGATTAAAACAAAATGTTAAATAGAAACGATTAAATGAAAAGTTTATTTGAATTCGAAATTTGAAATAAATAAAAATTATGAGAAAAAAAACATGCAAAAAATAAATAAATTAAAATTATTGTTTAGTTATCAGACCCGTATACTAAACAGGTTAATTATAACAAAATGTTAAACACAAAGGTTTAAACTGTAAATTTATTTGAAATTGAAATTGAAATTTAAAATTTAAAATTTGAAATTAATATCATTATGGTAGTTTTAATTTATGGAAACTAATTAATAATATATTAGAAATGGAAAATGAAATAAATGACAAGTGGAAAATAAATATATCTCTAAATTATGACAAAATGACATGTGGCAAATTAAATGAGAGAATGACATGTGGCAAAATCATTCTTATTTATTAGGGTAGATTAATTAAAAAAAATTCTTATTTGTTTGATAAAAAAAAAGTCTGTTGTTTTTGGATTACAAAATTTATAAGTAATATGTAAACATTAAAACATATGTATTTATAAGTATAAGATTTAAAGAATTATAATGCACATATATTTTTTTTTAGCAATATAATCACTCGTAAGTTTAAAGAACTTATATTCTAAATGAGAATTATTTGTTTGAAATTTTATTTTTGTTATGTTTTAACTCTTAAAAGGAAAGTCCCCATAAAATTCCCAAAATGCCCCTGAGGGCTAATTCCTGAATTACGCCAACATTTTCCCTCCTAATTCAGGAATCGAGATGTTCTTTACTCCTAACAGACTTCTCACCTCTTCAAACTTCACTTTAGCTATAGATTTTTTTAGTATATCAGCCTGTTGTTCAGTAGTTCCCACATGTTGCACAATGACATCTCCTTTCTCAACCAGTTCACATATGAAATGGTATCTTGTGTCTATATGCTTGCTTCTTCGTGGAACACCGAGTTTTGCATCAGTTCTAGAGCTGATTTGCTATCAACATACAATAAGGCTGATTCTTCTTCCGGTTAACTCTCCAAGCAATCTTCTTATCCAAACTCCTTGACATGTTGCACTTGTAGCAGACATAAATTCCCTTTCACACGATGAAAGTGCCATGCTTTGTTGCTTCTGTGACTTCCATGTAACAAGGTTCTCATTGAGATAAAATGGCATGCGTGATGCACTTCTCCTATCAATCATATGTCTAGCTAAATCGCTATCTGTATAGCATATGACACCGTATTCTTCATTGCTTCTTACATATTCTAGACGATACATAGATGTTTATTTTATGTATGTTAGAATATGTTTCACGACTTACAAGTGTTGTGAAGTTGGTCTTTCCATTAAACGACTAACCATTCCAACTGAAAAAGCGATGTATGGTCGTATATGTGTCAAATATTTCAATCCACTAACTATACTCCTATAGAATGTGGGATCAACAGGTACTCCTTGTTCATCTTTAATTAGCTCTAGTCTTGGCTTCATGGGGTACTTATGTGGATTACAATCAATCATACCTGGTTTTTCGAGTATGGATTTCGCATAGACTGTTTGTTTTAAAGTGATTCCCTCCTTATGTTGACTTACTTCAATCCCATGGTAATACGATAAGAGCCTAAGCTCACTCATGTCAAACTCGTTGCTCATTTTTTGTTTGAACAATTTTACATCATCAACACGATTTATAGTGACAATTGAGTCATCCACATAAATTCCAAGTATAAGTAGATTTCCGTTTTTCTTTCTTGTCTAAACGGCATACTCCTATGGACAACTTACAAAACCCAATAGTGGTGACGGTGCTAATACTCGAAAATTTTGACTGCCAAAGTTTCCCTCCAAAGGTGTGGCCGATAATACTCAAAAATTTTGACCATCAAAAATTTCCCCCCGAAGGTGTCACCACTAATACTCTATATTTCGCCGCTAATTCCCTTCACAGATATAACCCCCTTCAGCTCATTCTTTGAACTCTTTTCTCTCCGTCACCACTCCGGCAACAGCTCCTTCTTTTCTGTTTTGCTTACTCTTTATCTTCTGACCATGTGACATACTCATTGGTGGTGTCGGATTGTTTAAGTCCCTTGCCGGAATTGATGAAGATCTGTCCGAATTTGTTGTTGTCTGCCAGAAATTGGCCGGAAAATTGCTCCTATTGCTGGAATACCGCCACCAATCCACCGCCACTCTTCTCCACCGGATTACACACCACCACATGTTCTATATATGTGTATTTTAATTTTTGTATGTAGAATGTATATTTTGTATATGTATGTGTATTTGAATGTATATCTTGTATGTGTGTGTGTGTGTGTATATATATATATATATATGTGTGTGTGTGTGTGTGTGTGTGTGTCTTTTTGTATGTGTATTATGTATGTATTCTTGTATGTATGTATGTGTGTTTGGTTATATGTTTTTATAAGGCTTCTATATTTTTTATAAAAAATTTATAATTTTATAATTTTTGTTTTGTATATGGAAGGAACGTTTTCAAAAAACTAAAAAAAAAAAAAAAAAATGAAAACTCCGATTAGTGGCGACGGTAAACATTTGTTGGGACAAGTGGAGCATTAGCAACGAGCCAACAACGGTAACCCATTAGCGACGACGTGTCACCGCTAAAGATATTAGCGGCGACGTATCGCCGCTAAAGGTATTCGCGGCAACATTCTGGACCTTTAGCGGCAACGTCCGTCGCCACTAATGACCATTATTCTTGTAGTGGAACACCAATAAAAATGATTGTGATTCATATATCCCATGTTCAATATTATACATTTTAATTTTTCTCACATATCATCTACTATAAATTAATTTTATCAATTTATATACTTGATTGAATATCATACAACTTTTAATATAAGAAATGGTAACAACGTGTTAGCTAGGTAACATGTATGTAGACAACTGTACACTAAGGAACTTGGGGCTGGGATTGTCCAAATATGCCGACTCTAAAAGTGCAACTAACTCATATTTGTCAATAGATAATTTAAAATAAAACCCCACTATGGAACTGGGAATGTATCCAAACAAATGCTGACTTACAAAATGCAACCACCCCATATTTGTCATTCGATAAATTAAAATAATACACCATTATTCATCCATGTGCAACCCATAGTTCTATAAATACCACATTTCAAAGAAGCACATTTCAAAACAATTTAAAGCGTGATTTAATATCATGACAGTTATAACTTCTTAGTTCGAGATTTCTTCTTCCATCCCAGCTTCCAAAATTTTCAATGCCTATCGTGACTTTAACAACATTGCACCAAAGGTCGATCCAGAAACATACAAAACCCTAGTGGACATCGAAGGTGATGGAGGCGCTGGAACAATCAGGGATGTCTCTTTTGGCGATGGTTAGTAATTAAGATATAAATATAATTCTATATATACTCTTTTAAATTATTTTAATGTTTGACTTGTATACTGTTTTTCTTTATCCAATTTACTGTGGGATAACACAGGCGTCCCATTTACAAGTGGAAAGTTGAAACTTGACGTTGTTGATAGCAACAGCTTCACTATTATATACACAATCTTTGAAGGAGATATCTTGATGGGACAACTAGATTCGATGACTCATCATGTGAAGTTTATACCTTCACCTGATGGAGGATGTGTATACAAGCCTACCATTGTGCATAATTGTAAAGGTGAAACTCAGCTCCCCGAGGAAGCTCTCAATATGGTAAAAGAAGGATTCAAAAAAACATTCAAGGCCATTGAGGGTTTTATCCATGCAAATCCTCAAACTTATTGATCAATAGTACTATATATGGTGTGGCATGTTCTTGGTTTAGTAAAAATAAAATGGATTTTAGTCCGGTTATATTTTATATATGTACTGGTCTTGTTTGATATTTTATTTTCTTGTAATGTGATTTTTAAATATATCTAGAATCCCTTGCAAACAAGTCTATGTAAACAATTTCTAGGATGTGATATGCATGTTATGAGCAATAATTTTACCATCATGCATGCAGAAATGATAGTTGCAAACTACAAAAGTCACAATTTGCATTCTGGTGAATTAGAATTTTTATAGAGATAACCACCAGTTTTGAAATGGTTGCAAATCTATGAGACTGTAGAGAGGGAGGTGAGAAACAGTGGTTGATAACTCTCCTTGCCTTTCAACTCCTTGACATTTTGTTTGAGAAAAAGGGAGAACCGTCTTCATTCAGGAAACAGTGATGATGGGATTTCTGAAAGGTATCTACCCCATACCTCCTGATGCAGTGGCGGACGCAGAACATTTTCATAGGGGTGACACTAAATTTTTTTTTCCAAATAAATCTATATTAGTAGTGTCACTCGTGTTTTACGCCGGTGCACCCAATAGAAAAAACATTAAATTTTTTTTTTACACTACGTGCCGGCATCGGAGCAGTGGCCCGGACCCCTGGGGCACCACTAAGATCTGCCACTGTCCTGATGCAACCTTGTTGCCTAAGAAAAGGAAAACAGAAGGCAAAAGGAATTGGAAGAAGAGAACAGGGCAAAACAGGTGAAGAAAGAAAAAAATTGGAGCTGTGAAATACTTGCTGGAAAAGAAACTTTTATTGCTAAATACTTGATTAAATAAACATAAAACAATATCTTTAATTATACTAAAACAAATGGTATCATAAACTAACACAGATAACGCTTAAAAGGAAATTCCCCATAAAATTCCCAAAATGCCCCTGAGGGCTAATTCTTGAATTACAACAACATTTTCCCTCCTAATTCAGGAACGGAGATGTTCTTTACTCCCAAGACTTCTCATCTCTTCAAACTTCACTTTAGCCATAAATTTTTTGAGTATATCAGCCCGTTGTTCATGTTGGTGTTAATCCAAATTGAGTCAATCACGTGATTATCCTTAGGGGTATTTTAGTCCTTGTGGAGTTTGAATAAGTAAAAGCCATGTGGCCACATTTATTTGCAGATAGGGGTTAGTTAGTTTCTGTTTTGTTGTTGTTGACTAGGCAGACGTGGTTTTTCAATCCTCTATATATATTGTAGGCTATTCTATTGAATGTGAACGTAAGAGATTAGAAAGATGTAGCTCTACTGTGTAGTTTTGCTCCAACAGTTCAGTAGTTCCCACATGTTGCACAATGACATCTCCTTTCTCAACCAGTTCACGTATGAAGTGGTATCTTGTATCTATATGCTTGCTTCTTAGTGGAACACCGGGTTCTGCATCAGTTCCAGAGCTGATTTGCTGTCAACATACAACACTTGAGGGCTGCTTCTTCTTCCGGTTAACTCTCCAAACAATCTTCTAATCCAAACTCCTTGACATGTGGCACTTGTAGTGGCCACAAATTCCATTTCACACGATGAAAGTGCCATGCTTTGTTGCTTCTGTGACTTCCATGTAACAAGGTTATCATTGAGATAAAATGGCATACCCGATGCACTTCTCCTATCAATCATATCTCTAGCTAAATCGCTATCTGTATAGCCTATGGCACCGTATTCTTCATTGCTTCTTACATATTCCAGACCGTACATAGATGTTCATTTTATGTATCTTAGAATATGTTTCACGGCTTACAGGTGTTGTGAAGTTGGTCTTTCCATTAAACGACTCACCATTCCAACTGAAAAAGTGATGTGTGGTCGTGTATGTGTCAAATATTTTAATCCACCAACTATACTCCTATAGAATTTGGGATCAACAGGTACTCCTTGTTCATCTTTAATTAGCTCCAGTCTTGGCTTCATAGGGTACTTATGCGGATTACAATCAATCATACCTGGTTTTTCAACTATGGATTTTGCATAGACTGTTTGTTTTAAAGTGATTCCCTCCTTATGTTGACTTACTTCAATCCCATGGTAATATAGGATAAGAGCCCAAGCTCACTCATGTCAAACTTGTTGCTCATTTTTTGTTTGAACAACTTTACATCATCAACACGATGTATAGTGACAATTGAACAACTTTCCGTTTTTCTTTCTTGTCTAAACGGAATACTCTTGTGGACATCTTACAAAACCCAATAGTGGTGACGGTGCTAATACTCGAAAATTTTTACCACCAAAGTTTCCCTCCAAAGGTGTCGCCGAAATTTCCCCCCAAAGGTGTCCCCGCTAATACTCTATATTTCGCCGCTAAAAGTCGTCACCGCTAATTCCCTTCACAGATGTAACCCCCTTCAGCTCATTCTTCCCTCTTCTATGAACTCTTTTCTCTCTGTCACCACTCCGGCAACAGCTCCTTCTTTTCTGTTTTGCTTATTCTTTATCTTCTCACCATGTGACATACTCATTGGTGGTGTCGGATTGTTTAAGTCCCTTGCCGGAATTGCTGAAGATCTGTTGGAATTTGTTGTTGTCTGCCGGAAATTGACCGGAAAATTGGTCCTATTGCCGGAATACCATCACCATTCCACCGCCACTCTTCTCCGCCGGATTACATACCACCACATGTTCTATATATGTGTATTTTAATTTTTGTATGTAGAATGTATATTTTGTATATGTATGTGTATTTGTATGTATATCTTGTATGTATATATATGTCTTTTTGTATGTGTATTATGTATGTATTTTTGTATGTGTTTTTGGTTATATGTTTTTATAAGGCTATTATATTTTTTATAAAAGTTTTATAATTTGATATATATTTGTTTTGTATATGGAAGGAACGTTTTCAAAAAAACTAAAAAAAATGAAAACTACGATTAGCGACGACACTTTTAGTGGCTACAAGGCATTCGTGGCGATGGTAACATTAGCCGGGACAAGTGGAGCATTAGCGACGAGCCAACATTCAGAACCTTTAGGGGCAACGCCCGTCGCCACTAATGGAGTGGAACCTATAAAAATGATTGTGATTCATATCCCTTGTTCAATATTATACATTTTGTTTTTTCTCACATATCATCTACTATAAATTAATTTTATCAATTTATATACTTGATTGAATATCATAGAATTTTTAATATAAGAAACGGTAACAACGTGTTAGCTAGGTAATATGTATGTAGAAAACTGTACACTAAGGAACCTGGGGCTGGGATTGTCTAAATAGATGCCGACTCCAAAAATGCAACTAACTCATAGTTGTCATTAGATAATTTAAAATAATACCCCACATCCCCACTACGGAACCTGGGAATGTCCAAACAAATGCTGACTTGCAAAATGCAACTACTCCATATTTGTCATTTGATAAATTAAAATAATACACCATTATTCATCCATGTGCAACCCATAGTTCTATAAATACCACATTTCAAAGAAGCAAAATTCAAAACAATTTAAAGAGTGGTTTAATATCATGGCAGTTATAACTTCTGAGTTCGAGATTGCTTCTTCCCTCCCAGCTTCCAAATTTTTCAATGCATATTGTGACTTTAACAACATTGCACCAAAGGTCGATCCAGAAACCTACAAAACCCTAGTGGACATCGAAGGTGATGGAGGCACTGGAACAATAAGGGATGTCTCTTTTGGCGATGGTTAGTAAGATATAAATATAGTTCTATATATACTCTTTTAAATTATTTTAATGTTTGACTTGTATACTGTTTTTCTTTATCCAATTTACTGTGGGATAACACAGGCGTCCCATTTACAAGTGGAAAGTTGAAACTTGATGTTGTTGATAGCAACAACTTCACTATTATATACACAATCTTTGAAGGAGATATCTTGATGGGACAACTAGATTCGATGACTCATCATGTGAAGTTTATACCTTCACCTGATGGAGGATGTGTATACAAGCCTACCATTGTGCATAATTGTAAAGGTGAAACTCAGCTCTCCGAGGAAGCTCTCAATATGGTAAAAGAAGGATTCAAAAAAACTTTCAAGGCGATTGAGGGTTTTATCCATGCAAATCCTCAAACTTACTGATCAATACTATATATGGTGTGTCATGTTCTTGGTTCAGCAAAAATAAAACCGATTTTAGTCCGGTTATATTTTATATATGTACTCGTCTTGTTTGATATTTTATTTTCTTGTAATGTGATTTTTAAATATATCTAGAATCCCTTGCAAACAAGTCTATGTAAACAATTTCTAGGATTTGATATTCATGTTATGAGCATTAATTTTACCATCATGCATCCAAAAATGATAGTTGCAAACTACAAAAGTTCATTCAGTTTGCATTATGGTGAATGAGAATTTTTATTGAGATAACCACCAGTTTTGAAATGGTTGCTAATCTATGAGACTGTAGGGAGGGAGGTGAGAAACAGTGGTTGATAACTCTCTTTGCCTTTCAACTGCTTGACATTTTGTTTGAGAAAAAGGGAGAACGGTCTTCATTCAGGAAACAGTGATGATGGGATTTCTGAAAGGTATCTACCTGATACCTGATGCAACCTTGTTGCCCAAGAAATGAAAACAGAACAGAAAAGGAAGGAAGAAGAGAACAGGTAAAACAGGGGAAGAAAGAAAAAGAAAAAAACGGGAGTTGTGAAATACTTGCTGGAAAACAAACTTTTATTGCTCAATTACGCCAACAATGCTTAAAAGAAAGTTTCCATAAAAATTCCCAAAATGCCCCTGAGGGCTAATTCCTGAATTACGCCAACAATTTCAAGTAAACAAGATATTTTCTGTTTTGCAGCTTTTTTCTTACATCTTTTGTGAAGAGTTTTTGTAAGTCAATTGAGATTATACCAAAGTTGAAAGAAATGGATGGATTTAACCATGAAGAAGAATTGAACTTTATGATCTTTGTTTTCTTGTACTTCCTAGAACCTGTGTGTTATATACTTCTGTAAATGATTTTGAGTTTTTATATAAGATTTGACCTATTTGTCATGTGTGAGAGTCTCGACAAGCGTGCTTCAGTTAGATATATCCAAGAGAGAATCCCAAAATATTGATTAACAAATTTTGTTAGTCTATATGTTATGTGGCACTTAAAAAGGCTGCACAAATTCATTTTGTTATTCAGACTAAAAATCTATACATCATTTGCTTCTAGAAACACCATCAGACTCTTGGTGTATAGAATATCGACATTTTGATGTTCCTTCATTTTTGGAATATATGAAAAACCATCAGGTTTATTAATCTATTTAATCTGCAGTTCTAATCAGAATAACAATACTCAAATTATACTTCCTTCGCATCCTTAGAATATCGGGCTAAGGACCTACTTGGTGTCCCGAGCAACCCCTCAAATTTTACCGTCAAGTGCAAAAGTTAGTCCGTCACAAATCTGTCACAATCCATCACAAATCCGTCGGAAATCCGTCATGTATCCACTGAAAATTTGTCTCAAAATCCTTATAAGTGTAAGTTTAATGTAAATATGTTTGTGTAACCCTTTTAGTGAGGGATTTATGACAAACTTTTTAGTGACAGATTTGTGACGGAACTGCGGTCGAAAAATGAGTTTTTTTTAATAATGCAACCCTTAAAAATATTGTGCAACCCTTGATATTTTTTTTACATCCGCCACCACAAAGAATGTACGACATAAGTGTTATCATGGATAATTTGTGTCTAATATATTAATTTGTTCACTATAGAGAGTCTTTATTTCTCTTTTTATTCTTTCATAGGGTTCGTTATAAAATTAATTTACAAGAACCGTACTACATTTTATTGCATCTATTTTCTAAGTTATCTTGTTTCACAATTTTTCTTGTCATGCATCATCTAACCTAGCCATTTCTAATAAAATCGATTTAAAGGATAACCTTGTTAGAGACCTAGTAATTTGTTGCATCTTAATGGACTTTATGGAGATAATGTTGGGTAATCTTGACATGGGTCATTGGTTAAGTCAGGTTATGGGTGTTATCATATTAAAATATTTGTATATTGATACAAATATAGATAAATTTGTTAATATCCTTTCCTGATTTATCTTCCGTAATTGGTTATCAGCTTTGTATCTTCCCAATATATTGGGATCATTATTCAATAATAACACACGATTGATATACCATTTTCTATGGTATCAGTGCCACAATAACCATAAAAATTCTTCCAAGCCCATCACCACCTCTCAAATCGAAGCTACGGCTGCTGTGTTCGTCCCTGTAAATTCAAAATTGATTTCCACATATTCTCTCCATGATGTATGAGAAGAAGGATAGTGGTGGCAAGGTCACGACATTGCATCCAACATATTATGTTACCAATATTTAGACGAAGATCTAAAACCTTGATGGTAGTAAGACCCCGTTTGATAGACATCTTTCTAGGTCCAAACAGATCTTTCTGGCTGAATGGTCCGGAAAGACTGTTTGATTTGCTCAAAAAAATGTATTTTTCGGTAAGATATGTCTTTCCCAGAAAGCTGAAAACCAAATTTATCTGGCTGAATGGGCTGGAAATACAATTATGCCCCAAAACTCGCCTCTTTCTTTCTTCTCTTCGGCACTCTTCATTAGACATCATCGCCTCCTCACCAAGCTCCATACTTCATTAATGGTGAGCCTTTCCTCGCCGGAGCGCTGTTGTAGCCACCAGTTCCGCCCCAAATGTAACCATCTCATCTATTATTATTAATTTTTTTTTATTTTGTTTCTTCAAATTGGAGAGTACCAGATGTGAACCTTCATCTGCTTCATTTAATTTTCTTTCTTCTGATTTTCAAGCATAGGATTTAGGAGGACCATTTCATATACAAAGTTTCAATCCTAAATTCTGATTTTAACATACATTTTGTGTAATTTGATTTTGTATGACAATTTGTATTTGGATTTTTAAATGATTATTGTTTAGTTTTGATTTTGTATGACAAAATGTACGTTTTTTATAATTATTCTTCAATTTCATCCATCACAGTGTAGATCTGCGGGGTAATATGGTTATTTTTCATCATTCAACACAGTCAGTCAGATGTATAATCAAACAACATGGTTTCTTTCCCAGTCAGTAAACTTTTCCAGATAGCACTTTCCCTAACAACAACTATTTTGTTTACACGACAAAGCCTACAAAGTTTTAGGCCATATTGACGGGACAAAGGGTCAGATGGTTACTCTTTAGCTTGCTTTATTTACTTACTGGATAACTGGCGTTTGACCAAGTCCATTGTAGGTGAACATTGGTGTTCTTGGTCGTAGGAGTATCATGTTCTCTAGGGGTAGTAGCCAGTTTTTATATTGTTATTGTTTATTTCTATTAGGTCTTTGTAGGCTATTTATAGCCGTTTGCTTTTAGATTAATAGTGCAAATTGTTAGTCAAGAGAAGAAAAGTTCCCCATCTAGTTTTATTCCTTCATTTCTCTCATGTACAGCAGCAACACAACATACTTTTTTTGGAGGGGGGTTGAACCAGCATAGAAAAGGATAAAGTTGCCATTAGTTTTCATTCAGTTGGTTCATTTAATTCAAAAAAAAATAATAAGTCTTTGGAAACAACACTTACTTTGAATAGATAATACTTTACCTTCCCAATATTTAATGGGAAAACAATTGGATTTAGTATAGTAAGTTGTAACACTCAAAAAATATAGTCCAAAATTTTCATTTTTAATTATTAAATAAAGTCATAATTATAAAAACATTTCATCAATTCATCAGTCAAAATATCTCAAAACATTGTTATCAGAGTTTCCAAATCAAACATCAGAGTAATCATCCTGGGCTAAACATAATGGTGTGCGTAATGCAGTCATCCCGAGCTCTTCCCTTTGCTACCAGAAGTACCTGAAACCAAAACTGAAAATCGTAAGCACGAAACTTAGTGAGCTCCCCAAACTACCACATACTATACACATAATCACATAATCATGTAATAACATATCGTGGGCCCCGCCCATTTATTGGGCCCCACCCGGCATCAGACAATGTCTGCTATCAGGCACCGCCAGACATCGGGCCCCGCCCGGCATCGTGCAAATCTCGGTATACATATAAACATATCAACAAATACACATAGAATAATCACATAACATAAGCATATAAACACTCCTCTGGCCCCGCACGACATCGGACCTAAATCCGGAAAGCATATAAACATTCATCGGGCATTGCCCAACATCGGACCGGAATCAGTAAAAATACTAATCTAGACACATGCAAGAATCACGAAGACATAAAGCATACAAACATTCCTCGGGCATTGCCCTACATCGGATCATAATCCGAAAAGCATATAAACCTACATCGGTCACCGCCCGACATCGAACCGTATTCCTGGTGGGATGTCAAGTCCACCAAGCAAATTACACCCTTTGTTTTCAAATAAAACGTAATATAATGATAAAAAGGGGTATCGATCCTCGAGGAAACGGTTGTATTCAATTACTAATGCAATCTAATAGAACTACTGTAAATAAACTAACTTCAATTAAACTAAAGGGGGGAGGGGTGTTATGATTGCTTGAAAACTAAAAGACTTGAATAACTAAAAAGCTTTTAATTAAGCAAGATGATGAGATGCTCAAATATTGATGAGAATTGGTTAACCAAGGCAAGTCAACACAATGAACATTTGCGTGTTTATCATTAGGATTCAACATGATGCTTATTATTCATCCCAAATTGGTTATATCAATCATGAAGCATGATATACCAAGATTCATCATAGGTAGTATGGAGGTTGGGGAAGCCCACAACATATCTTCTTAATCAAAATCAAAGATCCAATTGAAGCAATTGAACCCAAGAAGTTGATTAGCCTTAATAATGAAGGAATCCCCAATTCCTAGAGGATGTCAATGCTTACACATCCATAAAGGAGTTAGGATTCATAAGCTAGAGATGATTTCTACCATCATAAAGCCCTTGTTCTAAGTAAATTCAATGATTCAGTGCTAAACCAAGGAAATAAACCAATAATTGTTCATTGAAGTACAAAGCTCATGATCAAAGTATTAAACAAGCATAAGAAATATGAACTAGAACCATAAACATAAGATAAATGATAAACAAACAAGAATCCTTCAAAAACCCACAAACATTCAAAGGTTTTAGCCAAAATTAACCAAAATAGAGAGTTTAGCCACTCATGTGAATAAAATAACAATCACAAAATTCTAATTGCATAAAGAAACTACCAATAACTTGAAAAGATGAAAAGAAATGAGTCTTATGCTCCAAAATCACCTTCTTCTGGTCTCCAATGGTGTCAAATCGAAGTGGTAGCTGATAGATCCCATCTCCCAAGG
The DNA here is from genome assembly GCF_002870075.4 of Lactuca sativa. NCBI lineage: Eukaryota > Viridiplantae > Streptophyta > Magnoliopsida > Asterales > Asteraceae > Lactuca > Lactuca sativa. The sequence goes on from NC_056623.2 coordinate 53,612,418, forward strand.
TAATGGCAAGCCAAATGACCAAAATGCCCAAAAATGGGTAGTTGCGCGGGTACCCGCGCGACGGAGATTCCACCCGCACAAGTGCTGCTGGAATACTATTGGCTCATTTTTCCTCCACTAACCATCTCACTACCAAAGATTCCCTTAGTCCCCTCCATATCTTATATGATTTGAAATTGGCCAATCACCTTTAAGCTTCAAATATGGATGCTCTAAGCCCAAAATAACAATCCATGACCCATCTTCACAAGCCTACTTCATCAAAGCCTTTAGCTTTTTAAGCCGAAATCTCCTTTGGTGGGACCGCCAAGCCCAATATTGCATCGAAAAGCCTACAAGCCCAACTCCAGTCAAACCGCAACCGCAATGAGCTCCAAAACCCTACAAAATATCTCATGCAAAATAGAAAGTACCCGACACGATCCTTGATAAAGAAAATAAAGAATATATAATGCACTATTAATAAAAAGAGCTAAAAATCTACAATAAACTAATAAAAAGAAAGAAATAATATAAACTATCAATTCCAGAACATACAACATATATATAAGGGACGGCATTGGTGTCTTCGACCCATTCCTACAGGAGGAAACTCACCATGCAAAGTTGAATGCATAATCTCACGGTAATGAATCTCTAACGGCTATTCCGACGACTCCCCGAGCTATCAGTACCAAAATAACACTTACTTAAAATCCAATAATCTTTCTTAGGGTAAAATGACAATTTTACCCATGACCTAAACTAGTCCATGACCTTGGGCCAATTCCATACACAAAGGCGCAATCATTAGATAACCTCCCCAAGCCCACTTATGACCCACCTTTGGCCCTATTTTCTAAATTGGGCAGAAATCCTCTAATGGGCCTTACCCTAGACCCAAAATAAGACATAGTCCAATAAAGCCCAAATGATGATCCACTTAGACCCACAGTAATAAAGTCGAAAACAATGGCCCAACGAAACCCTCTGTCACAACGAACGTAGGGAGTTCCCTTATAGAATGTTGAGCGTTCCTCCAGATCGTGAGCCTCAACGAGAACGCAGGGCATTCCCGGACCTTACGTAGTTCTTTCGCGTCTAGATTCCAAAAACCGGCCATTAAGCACTTAATGCTTAAGCCATGCTACCCAAACGTGGATCCAAACCATTTAGAACCTCTAAAACTATAAAGTCACAAACTTGGTGACTTTGCATGCCCCTAAAAGCTCCAAACCCCAAAAATGGCATTCTACTTCCATGAAAATGGCCTTATCTCATGCATGAACACATTAAAGCCTTCAATATGGTAACTTTTCTGTCTTAAGGACTCAAATAGCACCAAGGATGGCAACCCTAAGCCTAGAAACGGATTTGGAACCATAAAGCTCCATTCTTGGGACCAAAAAGGTCCAAAAACTCAATATAAAAGATCTAAGCACTCATGGATCAAGTTCAAGACTTTATACCTTGAAAAGGTATGAAATGAAGCAACAACCCCAAATCTACAACTTCTCCTTTGCACCACCACCTTACTTTGACCTTTACTTCCTTGGAGAATGGATCCAAAACACCAAAATGCTCTCAAAAGGCCTTCCAAGAACAAGAGCACACAAAATATGGATTAGGGTTTTGTGGGAGTAGCTTAAAGGTGAGAGGGTGGCTAGACTTTAGGGCATAATGTTCTTTATATAAGGGTTAACCCTAAATTTTAGGGTTTTGGGGACTGCATGCGTACGCTACATGTTCCATTGTGGAACGCAACACGTATGTGTATGGCATCCACGTCCCAATCTCTTGAGTACGCAACGCATACTTAGAGTGTACACCCCGCGTTCGCAGAAGCCCACTCATAAGAAAATGAAGAAAAAAACTTTATATGTTGCATTTCTTTTCATCCTTGGATATGCATGCAAGTTCAAACACTTTCTTTTTTAGATCAACTTCTTCACTTATGTTTCGAGAGAGATATACTGCAACTTTTAGTTTTTAATTTTTAATTATATGTCTTAGATTAATTCTAGGCGTAGAATAAATGGCAATGTTTTATACTCTTAATGTGTCTTGCAAATGAGTTAAATAGAAATAATTTCAATTTGTATCTACATGTTGCAAATTTTGGTATATATATGTATATATCAATCTTAGATGATGATGATTATGTGGAGAAACTTATCAAATTTTGTCCAACTAAAGAAGATATGGAGCTTCTCAAGGTGAAAACATTACCTTATAATGTTCTAGAAGAAAAAAAAAGTACATTATTATAACTACCTATAACTTTTAAAGCACAAAGATTTAGTAAGAAAATAAAATGAAAGTACAATATCTTAATAGAAAGAAATAAAAGTAGGATATTGTGGCACAAATAACTGGAAGTACATTGCTATTTCTTGCATATACCCCTAAGGTAACATTATGATATATTCCAAAAATAGGGAAAATGATCTCTTATTATCCCAACAAGTAAATTAATTAGGTGTGGGATTTAATTGGGCAGAAATTATGTACTTTTGAATGACATGAAACAGTTTACTCTTTATGCCCTCATCATAAAGAGAATATCCAGGTATAAGTAAGTAAACCATATATTACTTCATCACTATAAAAGATATCTTTTGAACTTCATTTTATTTTTAATAACTAATCAGTTGATTAAAATGTTGGGTTTTGAACATTATAACATTTTTATGGTGCACATACAATCCTAATGCTTTGGATCTAAGTTTTCTCTAGTTATACATGCAATTTTCTTTTATCCAAAGCATGAGCCCTAACTAGCATACAATTTTTTGAGATTTACAACATAAAACAAGTTAGATGAATACCTCTTTGTTGTAGCTTGTAAAACTTGGTCTTTCAAGAGCTTAGTACCTCAAATAAGTCACAAACACCAAGAACAATGGAGGATAATGATAGAGAGGCTAGGAGGCACCAAAAATCGATTAGGGTTTCTTCATTGAAGTCATGGCCTATTTTGGGAGGCTAGGGGGTTACATTTGTAGTGTGGAACTCCTATGGTCACTTATAAACCATAATTCATTCACTTAGGCTTTTAATCCAATAACTCATTTGATAGCCTTTTGGACTAACTCTTCATGTACTCTCACATAAACTTAGTCCATCACTAATTAATCATGTATCATTAGCCCAAACTATATGTATCACTCATTTACTTAATCAGTCCCCATAAATTTAATCAGTCTCTTTTGATCACTAAATTAATTCTTGATCAATATCAATTAAATAATATGATTTTTCAATTAATATATTACTCTTATAATATATTAATAAATCACAAATAACCTCTTTCTCAAATATCCATCCTATCAAATTGCTCCGGTGAAGGCAACCCAAAAGGATCATGCTACTATCGGGTCAAGTGCATACCAATTATAGTTATGGGCTTAGACACCTAATCCAACAGTCTCCTACTTAGATAAGTCTAATAACTATAACTACCAATGCAACTTCAAAATTCAATTAGCAATCTCTGATCTTATCAGCAACGCGTCCTTTAGAGAAGGGATCAAATATTCCTCTATTCTACAAGATATCGTATGGACATGAGACATGGATTATAATCATTCTCTCTGTCCATGTGTTGTTTCCTGATTTCCGATTTATGACGACTGACTAATTGAACAAATCAAAACAGTCCAGGCTTGGCCAAGCGCTTCAGGTGTCATCAATAAATCATCGAGGGGCCCATAGATATCACTTTTATCCCACTTGGGTAAAAGTAACGGATAAACTTCAGCTCATATGCTTGTACTATTTACTCATCAAATCACACACAACAATACATTTTATAACATCAAGTTACTGATGCGTTTACATATTATCAATGCATAACCAATTTGTAAACAGCAACTAATATGTCTCCGTTTCAAGAATATAAGATATTATCGTCTCACAACCACTCATGATAAAATCCATGAAGTGATTCAGATGATTGTGGGTTTAATCGAATACTCAAATCATATTTCAGGAGTACTCATGAACAGTACATCAAACTTTTGCTATGTCTAAACACTTAGACAATCTACAGTCGAATTCATGACAGTCTTACCTCATTACTTACTTCCAAAGTAAGATTGACTGTGGATGTTTGAATAACCTAGTTATTCGAGAAGTAAAACATGCAAAGTGAAACACAAGAATAATCTAATCCAATATGGTCTCAAGACTTTTGAATATAAATAAAACATTTATTATTTAATCACCATATTAATCAGAAGTTACTCTTTGTTGAATGTTTCAATTAATCAACTTGATACTTGAACTAAAATAATAGTCATCTCATGCTCCAAGCATGCACACTATGTTTATCTATGGTCCTTACTTTGTGAAATAGATCAATTGAACACATTTCCAATGACGCTTATTTCACAATTCCTAATCATTATCTATAAGTGTAAGAATACCAAATTCTTACCATTACTAGAATCTATTAGAGTCAAAACTTATATGCAGTGATCATTTTGTAATGTCAAGGCACCAAAGTCACAGAGACTTGGACAACAATTTTACAAAACATTTCATTGGAGATTGATTACAAAACAATTCCACGAAGTCTCATATCCAAAGTACATTCCTTTGAACATCCTTCTTGCATAAAAGTTTTTTAACTTACACATAGATTCTTAATAACCAATTCCCATTATGGAAACATTTCCATAATACCATGTGACTATCCATTTTAATTAGAATCCTATCTATTTAGAATTATATCAATATGGTCCATCTACTACTATACTTCCAACTGTCCACAAGCAACTAATCTTCGGTAAACCTTAGATTGTCCTTGATAGTTGTTTAATAATTTTCGTCATATCCGGTTATAATCCTTTTTCCATCTTAATGCGCTAGGCCTTTGAAAAAATCAAATCTGGTGAATATTAGAGCATATGCAATCGATCCTATACCCGAAGCATATGGGATACGATTCATAATGTCTCACATAAAGAATTGATATCTAATCAATCTCTTTCTATAATATTTTCATATATAGAATTCCAATGTTGACACATTTCAACATTACATTCATATATATCCATGACTAGGTTCTATTAAAATTTCCATCTAAACTTTTAGATTAGAAATGAAGTATAAGTTCCTCTCCCTTAAAACTCTCTATTGCGAAACAATTTCCAAATTATGCAACTTTGCAAAATTAAAACACGCACACACACACACACACACACACACACATATATATATATATATATATATATATATATATATATATATATATATATATATATAGTATTGCTAATTTGCAACATTCATTGTAATAATTGTGCTCCCACTAGCATAATGATTACATACTTACAAGCAAAACACTTATGCTCCCACTAGCTTTGACATGTAATCAGAAATAAGCTGGACTTCTAGAAATCAATACTTATTAACTTTCTTACCAAAGTTCAGATTCTTGATACAAAATGCTCAGTAAGTCTTTATCTAAGCTCATACACCTTTTATTAGAAAGCTCATATGTATGTTTAAACTATTTCAGAACTTAGAACAATAAGTTCTGAATGTTCAAAATATTTTCCATTTCTATATAATTCGAACTATGAAGAGGGATGTCGTAATCATAATCGAATTTGAAAATGCAATTAACACAACTGCTAACTCTTTAGATCTTCCAGTGGAAACGTCTCTTCACACTCCTTTTCATGAAGTAGAGAGAACCCTCTTGCCACTTAGATTTTAACGGTGTATGTGTTCCTATCCATGTGAATCTATCACCATCATAAGATGAGGTCTATGAAAAATTCATACTCGTATGGGCTGAATTTGTTTACTCTTAATTTCTACCATTTGATAGCACAACGGCCTACCATTGCTTCCAAGCTATTTAGCATCTCACCCTTACGAGTCAACGTACTTTATTTGATCAAGGTGGTTTACCTTATGCAATCAAATGAGAACTCATAGAACTCATATGAATAGTTAACTTAAAAGGAATGGCACGGAAACAAGAAAATGTCAACACGATGGGGTACGAACCTCATGTCGTGTGCTAGTGATAAACAATAGGTTTATTCTTGATTAGTTCTTGAAGCTATTCAATACCATTAAGACTCCCACTAACCTATTGATATATAAGATTCTCTTGTCAAGAAACATTCCTTGACAAACAAATATTCAAGAGTTAGTGCAGGTTCTTATCAAGAAAAAAAACACTTCATACAATTGGTCTTAGTTGATCTTTGTTTTATCCAAAACATCACAGCTACCAATCTCCAATTTGCAGGAGTAAGAAAACTTTTCTACTCCATATTTCATGATGTATTATAAACCTACTTATGATATGTCACTCAAGACACAATCTTGGAGTACGACTCTAGGACTCGATTTTGGAACGAAGTACGACTCACCTTCTTGATTTAACCATTTCAATAATTTCCGATTCCTCTTCTTAGTCATACTTGTGCACTAAGGTGTCCTTAGAGAATCAATTGTGACATGGTTCTATAATCATTACGATGATCATAAAACACGATACTAAAGTACTCTCCTTTCCTTTCAGATTGGAGAAACCTTTTATCTTTCTGCCTAATTGATTCTTCTTATTCGTTTTGCTATACATTGAAACTTTTTCAATGATTTAGAATTAGACTTAATGTTGTAAGCATAACCATATTTACTAAACTTTTAGTAAATCATAACGAATAGTCCTATCGTTCTTTGTGGTGTACCTGACCAGTACACATCAATGTGCATTAGATCCTTAAGTCTTTCACTTGACTCACATACATATGTGAACAAGGAATTAGTCTTAATTTCGCAAAGATGAAGATTCTCATTCATCACATAATACAAGTCGCATTATTCCAGGTTTCTGTCCAATTGAAAACATGGGTGATGAGAATTCCTTATTTAGTAAACTATGACACTTACCACAATTGATATAACTAAGAATCAAATCCATATACAACATTGCTAACAATATATAGAACACCAATTTTCATAAACAACATTGCAAGGAAATATAAAATAAGACAAAATCAAAATTTTCTTTATTTATAAAATGTGGAAAACTTGTCCTTACAATGCAAATTCATATGAAAAATATGTTACTAAATATTTCTAAGCAATCTATCATAACTCCTAAGCAACAGCTCAAAATTCTAATCATCAGACCATGCGATCGAAATGCATTTCTTCGCGACCAGACTCAGCTCATTCTTCCTTTAAGCTTCCTTTCTTTTCTTCAATCCTACAAAACATCAAAATGCAATCTCATTACATCATGTATAAAGAATCTATAAATAGGAAAATAGAGTTAGCTAGTGGACTTACCTAAAGTAGAGTCATACATTTTTGACTTTACCATCCTTGTGATCCTTCAGGTAGATAGGGAAGCTTCGCATCCAATGCCCGTTCTCTTGGCAATAGAAACAAACAGACTCTTTCGGAATGGTACATGGGACTATCTCAGACTCAGCCTTTCTCTTTACCATTTGGTCAAACAGTTTGACCTTGGTCGATCCCTTTCCATTGGGAAGAGAAAACTTTTCTGAACTTCCAATGTTTCCATTGCAAAGGTCCATGGAAATTTGGGATGCAGATCTTCCAATCAAATTTGATTGACCAATACGCCGAATCATTGTTGATTCAGTAACAATTATTAAATATGTAAGATCGATAAGGGTCACGTCAGTAGTCTTTAACAAACTGACCATACAACTCGGGAAGTGATTGAAGAACCAAGTCAACAGCCAACTTCCTACGGAAAATGATACCCAACATTCCCAATCTGTCAATGTGTGTCTTCATCTCTAAGACGTGTGCACACACAAACTTTCCATCTTCATGTTTGCTTGCTAACATGGCTTGAGTAACCTTGAACTTTTCAAGTCGACGAACACATGGGTCATGGAGAATAATTGGAGGAGGTGGAGGAAGTGAAGTGCGATTTCTAGTTCCTTGATCAAATGCGGAACATCATCTTCATGAGGAAAACATTTTCCAAAAGATTCGGGAATACCATAGTTGTCAAAATTAGACATCTACAAGGGAGAAATCCAAGTTAGTTAAGTTAATCCTTAATATAACACCCAAAAGAAATATTATGGCTAGGACCCAACACAATAATTTACAATTTAGAAGAGGGATGTCGTAATCCAACTGTAAACTATTTGTCGGTAGGTAAATGACGATTTACCAATTCCACAATAAAAACAAAATTTTAAACGAATTAGGTTTTAAATGAAACTCCTAGATCTTTTGAGATTCATTGAACTTTTCAATGACATATTTTGTAACAGCCCGGATTTCCAGGTATCTTTTATGTTTATGTTTTTGGTGTTTTGTGAGGGGACTCGGCGAGTTGGAGCTCAGACTGGCCGAGTAGGATCGCGGTTCTGGACGCGGGTTCGCGCCTGGACTCGGCGAGTCCAAGGTATGGACTCGGCGAGTCTGTGCTGTTTAATGAAACCCTAATTTCTCGGGTTTCAGACCTATTTAAAGGGACTTAAGGCTGTCATTTGTGCTCACCAGACCCCTGAGTGAAACCCTAGCGAGTTTGAGCGTTTGGAGCAAAGCAAGGAGCCATTATTGACCTTGGAGGTGTTATATTGCAAGGGAAAGGAAGCAATAGCTAAGGGGAATCAAGAGGAGCTACTTCCTGAAAGATTTGAGGCCAGAACATCACATTTGAGGTACTACTTTCGAGCTATTCTCTGTTATGTTGATGTTTATGTTGATTTAGGGCTTATTGAGCCCTTTTGTGGTTAGATCTAGTGCTTCCTTGGTCCCTTAAGTGAGTTAGGTTATAGATCTGGACCTTTGGAGGTCCAGAGTGTCCCTTTTCCCAAGATTTTTATGAATCCATGAGGGTTTTGGATTGGGGTCTTTGTGCTTAAGGTCAAAACACCATTTATGAGTCATGGGGTGTGTTATGAGCACCAAGTTATGGACTTTACATGATGAATTAGCTTAGGTGGGCCAGATCTATGAGTTGTTGGGCGGATCTGACCTCAGAAGCAAGTTTGAGTTGATGCATGGCATAGACTCGCCGAGTCTGAAGAACAGACTCGGCGAGTAGCATGAAGATTGTCCTTGACCACTCAGTGAGTGGTCCAGCCGAGTTATGAGTTGACTCAGTGAGTCAGGGAGAGTTAGAGAGGGTTGACAGGTGGACTGAGTTGAACTGGAACTCGCCGAGTTGTTCTTGAGACTTGGCAAGTTGAGTCGGGGTGGCCCCGCGATTCATACCAGGTGGAACTCGTCGAGTCAGGGGAATACTCGACGTGTCAAAAAGGGAATCCTAGAGAGTTGGTGAAAACGCTTAGACTCGCCGAGTCGCCCTAGTGCACTCGCCGAGTCCAGTCAAAGTTGACCGTTAACCGTTGACCGTTGACCGTTGACCGTTGACCAGAGTTGACCAGTGTTGACTTGATAGGGTTAGTCAACCTTAGTGGTAAAAGTGTTAATTAAGAGACATATGATGTTATAGGAGGATTATAGCTCGGAGGATCGAGCACGAGTGATTCCAGGATTCGCGAGTTATCGAGATACGCGAGGTGAGTCTTCTCACTATACTTTACCTTGAGTAGGTAACCAGAGTTACGTGATCAGAGTATTTGTATGCTATATGTATGTGTTGTGTTGTACTACATTATTTCTATGTGATTTATGCTGTGCATGTTTTAGAGTTGGAACCGGAAGGTTCACAGAGTTAGAACCTGAGGGTTCACAGAGTTTGGGTGCACGGACCCATAGAGTTATAGCCTCGAGTGGCTAATATGTGTTATGTGTGTGGTATTTTGGGGAACTCACTAAGCTTTGTGCTTACAGTGTTAGTGTTGTTGTTTCAGGTACTAGCGATGACCGTGGGAAGGCGCCGGCTTGATCTGTACACACGCATCAGATTTTTGATATATATATGATCTTGGGATTTTGTATGATGTGATTTAGGATTTTTAAACTTAATGTTTTTATGAGATTAAATGAGAAATGTTTTTATAATTTGTGAAAAATTATTTTGAGATTTTCGGTGTTACAAGTTGGTATCAGAGCCTTGGTTTGAGGGATTCGAGTACACCTTCGGGCGTATTTGAACTCAAACTGAGGATTTGAGAAGTATTTTCAAAAAGAATAAAAGATTTTTTAAAACGCAGAGCAGAGTTGTGTGTACGATCATTCCGCGCCCGGACGGTGATTTCCCAAAATACCCTTATGTTATGTGATATTGGTACTGATATGATGTATTCGCATGCTAGAGTAGGCTAGGTATTCCCATTAGGACTAGAGTGGCCTGATTTGTGATGCCTTAGCCTAGGAAGGGGTGAGCTGCTATGAGATGCTTGAGAGTGAGTAGGTAGCAGCGAGGGGCTTATGAGAGATCTATTAGAGGGAGGTCTATGCATGACAGAGTACTTGGAATTTGGGATCCGAAGAGGGGGACTTGGGGTGTATTCTGATACGGTGTGGACAGTAGTATTGAGCCCGTACTACTGAAAGCACCGGAGCGGTGTACAACCCAAGTAAGAATCTTTGGAATACCAAGGATCAAGGAGGAAAGAGTTGACGAGTGTGAGTATGCTCGTATGGGTTCTAATTTATCGTATGTTGTATTTCAGAGGTAGATCATGGTGAGGACACGTTTGATGCCCGAAAGCAGTGGTACCAGTGATGAGGAGATCCGTCGGATCATCCATGAGGAGGTAGCTGTGGCCATCAGGGCAGAGATACCGGAGATGTTTGGGTCTATAAAGACCATGCTGATCGAGACCTTTGATGATCGTTATGTCGCTCTTTCTGAGGCTGCTGTTGCAGCGGCCACCGCAGCGATTGCTGCCGCGAGGCCGCAAGGTGGTGATGCATTGCTGTTCCGGGAGTTCAGCAACACAAAACCACCAGAGTTTGATGGGACCCAGGATCCGGTGGCAGTTATGAGGTGGATATCTGATATAGAGGGGTGTTTCTTCACTTTCTCATCTCCTGAGCATTTGAAGGTTCGGTTCGCGCTGAACCAGCTTCGCTTGGGAGCGAAGGACTGGTGGAAGTTTGTGACGGCGCATTTCACGCCTGTTGAGCTTGTGGCAGTGACCTGGGAGAGGTTCACTGCCATGTTCCGAGACGAGTACGTTCCCCAGGTGGAGAGGGAGCGTTTGGCCCAGGAGTTTCTAACCCTCAAGCAGGGTACTGAGTCAGTTACAGCGATTACCAGGATGTTCCATGAGAGGACGATGTTTTGCCCTGAGCACGTGTCCACTGAGCAGGCAAGTATGAGCCGGTATTTGAGCATTTTGAGGCGAGACATTAGGGAGTTCGCAACGAACTCCTCGTACCGGACATTTGCTGAGCTTCAGCCAAATTCCCGGAAGAGGGAGATTGAGATAGAGACTCAGGCCAGGGAGGAGGCGGAGTCTCAGGGGAAGGATCGGCGACCGGCACAGTCTCAGTCGGCAGCCAAGCGGGCCAAGCCCGCTGATCCCAAACCAGGGAGCTAGAGGCGCCGCACTTGTGGGAAGTGTGGCAAGGGTCATGATGGAGTCTACAAAGCGGGATCTTGCTACAAGTGTGGGAAGGAGGGGCATATGGCCAAGGACTGCCCCAAGGGGTTTGCGGTGTGTTTTCACTGCAACCAGACCGGACACCGGAAGGCGGAGTGTCCGTTGCGGGGATCAGCTTAGGGAGCACCTCAGGGATCCGCCCCTGCCGCCATCAGAGCTACAGAGAGTCGGCCGGTGAAGGCCGAGGCACCGAGGGCACGAGGGAGAGCCTTTCAGTTGACCGCGGAGAAGGTCTGCGCAGCGCCCGATGTCGTGGCTGGTATGTATTCTTTCATGTATTTATTTTGATGTTGAGATATTATGCTTATGTTATGTTATGCGTAGGTACTTTTCTTGTGAATTTTGTACCTGCCTTGGTGTTATTTTACTCGGGTGCGAGTCGGTCTTTGTATCTTTGGTTTTTAGTCAACATATCAGTGTTAGTCGTGAGGCGTTGATTCGGCCTATGAGAGTTTCCATAGCTGATGAGAGAGTGATATATGCCACGGAGGTTCTCCGAGGTTGCGTAGTCGAGATTTTCGGTGTTGAGTTCCCGATTGATCTGGTTCCTTTTGTGATGGGTGATGTCTGTGTCATTGTGGGCATGGACTGGTTGAGCAAATTCGGTGCGGTTATCGACTGCGAGCGTCAGCTTGTGACCATACGAGACCCTAGTGGGGGAGTTCTTTCGGTGTACGGCGAGGGTACACGTTCAGGATCAGCGTTTTGTTCGGCCGCTAGGGCGAGGCAATGTCTACAGTAGGGCTGTAAGGGTTTTGTGGCGTATGTGATGGATACGCGGGTGGTTTCCGAGAGGTGGAGTTCAGTTGAGGAGGTTCCAGTAGTGCGTGAGTTCCCGGATGTATTTCCCGAGGAGTTGTCGGGTGTGCCTCCTATGAGGCAAGTGGAGTTCAGTATCGATTTGGTTCTGGGGGCTGCGCCTATCGCTAAGGTGCCTTATCGCCTTGCACCTCCAGAGATGCAAGAGTTATCCTCACAGCTTCAGGAGCTGCTGGGGAAAGGGTTTATTCGGCCGAGCAGCTCGCCGTGGGGAGCGCCTATCCTGTTCGTCAAGAAGAAGGATGGTTCACACCGGATGTGCATTGATTGCCGGGAGTTGAACAAGCTGACGGTCAAGAACCGTTACCCATTGCCGAGGATCGACGATTTGTTCGATCAGTTGCAGGGAGCATCTTGGTTCTCCAAGATCGATTTGAGATCCGGATATCATCAGGTGAGGGTGCGGGATAAGGACGTCCCGAAGACAGCGTTCAGGACGCGTTATGGGCATTATGAGTTTGTGGTGATGCCTTTTGGGCTCACCAATGCCCCGGCGGTGTTCATGGATCTCATGAACTGAGTGTGTAGGCCGATGCTGGATAGGTCGGTGATTGTGTTTATTGACGACATTCGAGTATATTCGAGATCTAGAGAGCAGCATGAGGAGCATCTGAGAGAGGTTCTCGGAGTTCTGAGATCGGAGAGGCTTTATGCCAAATTCTCCAAGTGTGATTTCTGGTTGCGGGAGGTTCAGTTCTTAGGACATCTCGTTAACCAGGAAGGGATATTGGTCGATCCGGCCAAGGTTGAGGCAGTGATGAGTTGGGAGGTGCCGAAGTCACCCTCCGAGATCAGGAGTTTCCTAGGGTTGGCAGGGTATTATCGGAGAATTATCAAGGATTTCTCCAAGATCGCAGTGCCACTCACCAGATTGACTCGGAAGGGTGTTGCTTTCTCATGGGGTCCCGAGCAGCAGGCCTCCTTTGAGACACTTCGCCAAAGGTTGTGCGAAGCCCCGGTATTAGCTCTCCCGGAAGGGATGGAGGACTTTGTGGTATATTGTGATGCATCGATTTTGGGGTTGGGAGCGGTGTTGATGCAGAGAGGGCATGTGATAGCATATGCATCGAGGCAGCTGAAGCCTCATGAGACGAGATATCCCACCCATGATTTAGAGTTGGGGGCAGTAGTGTTCGCCCTCAAGATTTGGCGTCACTACTTGTATGGGGTTCGGTGTACGATATACACGGACCATAAGAGTTTGAGGTACTTGATGGATCAGCCCAACCTAAATATGCGTCAGAGAAGGTGGTTGGATGTGGTCAAGGATTATGATTGTGAGATCCTGTACCACCCAGGCAAGGCTAATGTGGTAGCCGATGCGTTGAGCCGCAGGGCGGAGAGCACTCCACTGCGGGATGTATGTTTGAGATTGACCATGATAGCTCCGGTATTGGACGCCATTCGCGAGGCACAGGCCGAGGCTGTGCAACCTGAGATGCAGAAGAGGGAACGGGTTGTTGGTTTGGTTTCAGAGTTCGTTACCAATGGTCAGGGGCTTATGACATTTCAGGGACGTATCTGGGTGTCGTTTGTAGGAGGAACACGTACCATTTTGATGGAGGAGGCTCATCGGTCAAAATTTTCGATCCATCCGGGGGCCACTAAGATGTATTTGGATCTGAGAAAGGAGTATTGGTGGCCCTGTATGAAGAGGGACGTCGCGTCGTTTGTTGAGAGGTGCTTGACCTGCCGTAGGGTTAAGGCCGAGCACCAGAGGCCGCATGGCAAGTTGCAGCCATTAGAGGTTCCCGAGTGGAAGTGGGAACAGATCACCATGGATTTCATCACCAAATTGCCGAGGACTGCCAGGGGAGTTGATGCAATTGATGGGTTTTGAGCATTCTAACACTTCCTAAGTGTACATGCAACCCTAATAAACCTTGGATCTATGTTTGTCTAAGATACATGCAAATAATTATTTTTCCAAGGCTTATATCCTAACTAGCATGGCATGGGGAACTTGAATCAAATAAAGCTAGTAGAAACACTTACCTTGTAGTTGTAGTTGATTCCTTGGAGTTTTAGAGCCTAGCACCAATAATGTGGATGCCTCAAATGAAAGTCACAAATCACCACAAACTTGGAACTTTGAGAGAATAGTCACACTTCTCTTGAAATCGGCCCTCACCTCAACATGTGTCAACTAGTGTGATTTCAAGAGCCAAAGCCTCCTTTATATAGTGTGGTGGATTAGGGTTACATCCATGTAAACCCTAATACCCATGTCTCTTCATTTCCATGAGATCCATGGGTTAAAGCTCCATGGAGTATCCATGGACTTCTCCATCCAAGCCTAGCCCATTCCAAATAAGCATAAGCCCACACTATATAAATATAGAAGCCCATATTTAATTAGTAATATCTTTGATCACTAAATTAATCCTAGATTAATTATAGATCACTACTAATTAAATAACATGATCTTATATTAATATATTAGAACTTATAATATATTAATAAATCATAACTTGTACTATTCTCAAATATTATCCATAAATTGTTCGGGTGAAGTGCAACCCAAATGGACCATGCCGGGTCGGGTCAAGTACATACCAAATATAGTTATGGACTTAGACACTATATCCAACAGTCTCCCACTTGGATAAGTCTAGTAACTATATTTGCAAGTATAACTTCAGGAACCGATCAGCAATCGTAGCTCTTTAAACTCTGTTGAACTAGAACGCGCCATTTAGATAAGTGATCATATAATCCTCTGTTCTAGATATCAGCCGGACAAACACATGGAACATTGTCTTGCTTATTGTCCAACATTTGTTTCCCGATTTCTGATTTGTTTGACATAGAACTCAACTGAACACATCAATTTAGTTCTGACCGGGCCCGGTACATAGGTCAAAACAAAATCATCGAAGGGCCCAGATATCAGCTTCTAATCCAAGAAGGAACAGATAAACTTCGACTCATATGTTTGTTCTACCACTCATTGAATTACACACAAAAGCACGTTTTATAACATCGAGTTACCAATGCGTTTACGTACAATCAATGCATAACCAACTCGTAAGTAACAAATCATATCTCTAGGTTTGAAGACTTATATGATATTACCGTCTCACGATCACTCGAGATAAAATTCCATGAAGTGATTCCAGTGAGCGTGGGTTGAGTCCAATGCTCAGAACTTATGAGCACTCATGATTGTTGTAGCCATGTCCAACACCTTAGACCTCTGCAACCAATCATGACAGTCTTGATTCATATCTACTTCCGACATATGACCGACTGTGGAGGTTTGAATAATATGATATACCAAACATAATTATTCTGGAAGTCAAAACATGCAAAAGAAATATAGTAAAAGATCGACAAGAGATAACAACACTTTACTCATAAATAAAACACCTTTTATTCATCATCAAATGTCAATTACACTTTACAAATTTCTGGGTTATCTAACTACTAAAACTTATATCATCCTTCAGCCCTATGCTCCGAGCATGCTGGAGATGCTTAACCCTACTCAGTCCCTTCGTGAGGGGATCTGTCGGGTTCTCATCCGATGATACCCTCTTCGCCATGAGGAGTCCTTCTTCAATTCGATGTCTGATAAAATGGTATTTTCTGTCGATGTGTATGGATCTCCCGTGATCCCTTGGTTCCTTGGCTAAGGCAACCGCACTATTGCTGTCACAGAAAATCTCCATTGGCTCTTTTATAGCTGGTACAACTACAAGGTCTCCGATGAAGTTCTTTAGCCATATCGCCTCCTTTGCTGCCTCGCTTGCTGCTATATACTCTGATTCACAAGTAGAATCAGCCACTGTTTCCTGCTTGGAACTCTTCCAAGAAATTGCTCCTCCGTTTAGGGTAAAGACCCAGCCTGACTGAGAGCGGAAATTATCCCTATCAGTCTGGAAGCTAGCATCACTATACCCTACAACTCTCAAGTCATCACTCCCACCGAAGGTAAGGACCCAGTCCTTAGTCCTTCGCAGGTACTTGAGGATATTCTTTACCGCAGTCCAGTGTTCCTTGCCAGGGTTCGCCTGATACCTGCTAACCATGCTCAAAGCAAAAGCTACATCAGGTCGAGTACACGTCATGGCATATATGATCGATCCTACAGCTGAAGCACAAGGAAATCGACTCATTTCTGCTATCTCAGCCTCACTACTAGGGCTTTGTGTCTTACTCAATCTGGCGTTACACTGAATGGGTAACTCACCTTTCTTGGAGTTATGCATGTTGAATCTTTTCAACACTTTGTCCAAGTAGGTACTTTGGCTAAGTCCAATTAGCCTTTTACTCCTGTTTCTCAAAATCTTTATCCCTAGGATATAGGCAGCTTCACCAAGGTCCTTCATAGCGAAACACTTCCCAAGCCAGGACTTTACTTCCTGCAGGGTTGGGATGTCATTTCCTATGAGTAGTATGTCATCTACATACAGTACCAAAAAACTGACTATGCTCCCACTAGCCTTGATATAGACGCAAGATTCATCTTCACTCCTCGAAAAGCCAAATTCCTTGACTTTCTCATCAAAGCAAAGATTCCACCTGCGAGGTCCTGTTTCAATCCATAAATTGATTTCTCGAGTTTACACACTCTATTAGGGTACTCGTTGCTGACAAAACCCTCTGGCTGACTCTTGTAAACATCTTCAGCCAACTTTCCATTAAGGAAAGCGGTTTTGACATCCATTTGCCATATTTCATAGTCATGAAATGCAGCTATGGCCAACAGAACCCGAATAGACTTAATCTTGGCTACTGGAGAAAAGGTCTCATCATAGTCCACTCCAGGAATTTGAGAGAAGCCCTTTGCAACCAGTCTCGCCTTATAAGTGTGTACTTTACCATCCATGTCGGTCTTCTTCTTGAAGACCCATTTGCACCCTACAGTCTTACGACCAGGTACATTATTAACCAAGTTCCAAACTTGATTGTCATACATGGATTGTATCTCGCTATCCATGGCCTCTTTCCATTTAGCAGCCTCAGGGCCTGCCATGGCTTCCGTGTAGCTGTTAGGTTCATCCAGACCTACTAGTGTCTCATCACTAATAAGTGTCTCACCTTCCGCAGTAATATGGAAACCATAGTAATGCTCAGGTGCATTCCTAACTCTCGTGGAACGCCTCAGAGGTACAGGCTGATCAACTGGCTCAACAGGAGTTTCCTCCTCAAGTTGAGGGCTAGTGTTTGAAGTTCCTTCACCGCTTGATTCTTGAATTTCTTCAAGATCAATTTGCCTCCCACTGTTTCCTTGGCTTATAAATTCTCTCTCTCGAAAGACTCCTCTTCTTGCTACAAAGACCACATTGTCACTAGGTCTGTAAAAGAGGTAACCAAAGGATTGCTGTGGATAGCCGATGAAAATACACCTCTCGCTTCGAGGTTCGAGCTTATCATGAGTCTCGCGTCTCACGAAAGCCTTACAACCACAAATCTTGATGTGGTCTAGCTTAGGTACTTTGCCAGTCCACATCTCGTGAGGAGTTTTGGCAACTTTCTTTGTAGGGACAAGATTAAGAATATGGGCGGCAGTCTCTAAGGCATACCCCCAGAATGAGATTGGTAGCGTAGCTCGACTCATCATGGAACGAACCATATCCAACAAGGTTCGATTACGCCTCTCAGCCACACCATTCAACTGTGGTGTCCTGGGAGGTGTCAATTGTGAGACAATCCCACATTCCCTAAGATAGTCGAGGAACTCTGAAATAAGATACTCACCTCCTCGATCGGATCGAAGCATCTTAATGCTCCTTCCCAATTGATTCTCGACTTCCTGTTTAAATTCCTTAAACCTCTCGAAAGTCTCTGACTTATGCTTGATTAAGTAGACTTATCCATATCTACTGTAATCATCAGTAAAAGTCAAATATAACGATTAGCATCCCTTGTGGCATGTTTGAATGGTCCACACACATCCGTGTGTATAAGGTCCAACAAACCTTCACCCCTCTCACACGAGCCTGTGAAGGGTGACTTTGTCATTTTTCCAAGTAAGCATGATTCGCAACTATCATCTGACTTTAGGTCAAACGACTCCAAGACTCCATCCTTTTGGAGTTGGCCTATGCGTTTCTTGCTTATATGTCCAAGACGACAATGCCATAATGATGCTTTATCCAAGTTATTATTATTAGTAGAATCAATACACAAAACATTATTTCCTTAGTTATCTACAACAGATACAGCTTCATACACACCATCACAAGGTAATGCTTTAAAATAAAAAACATTATTATAGAAAACATCTATAGAACCAACTTCATTATTAAATGAAAAGGTAAACCCTTGTTTGTACAAAGCATGAAAGGAAATAATATTTCTTGCCATTCCTGGCGAATAACAACATTTATTCAAATCTAAATTAAACCCACTACTTAGCGATAAAGTATAAACTCCAATCTTGGTAACAGGTAAAGCTTTCCTATTCCCCATGATCAAGTTTATTCTTCCTTTCTCCATATTCTCACTTCTTCTTAGTCCCTGCAAGTCACAACAAATATGAATACCACAACCGGTATCAAGGACCCAAGACTTAGAATGGGGTGAGTTATTAGAAATGATAGTGTAAGTACCTGCATGGTTGGGTTTGACTTTCCCATCCTTCACATCCTGCTGGTACTTTGGGCAGTTTCGCTTCCAATGAGACTTTTCATGGCAATAGAAGCATTCAGCCTCTTTTGGGTCAGAAGAAGGAGTGACGAAACATTTCTTGGTTCCACTTGAAGAAGAACCATCAAGGGTCCGACCCTTGGTACCCTTCGAGGATCTCTTTCTCTTCCTCCATCGACTTTTCCCAATTGCCAAAACCGGAGTTGAGTTTGGAGTAGGAGTGATAGCAACCGACTTCCCCTTAAGACCTGATTTTGCGGTCTTGAGAAGTCCGTGAAGTTTGCTGAGTGTGACCTCTTCCTTATTCATGTGATATGTCATGCGGAATTGATCATAGCACGATGGTAAGGAGTGCAAAATGATATCTATTGCAAGATCCTCAGGGAAGTTCACATTAAGCTTCAGCAAACGATCCACATACCTTTGCATTTTCTGCATATGGCTCGTGACGGATTCCCCGTCCTTCATCATGGTTGTTATCATGGAGCAGATGATTTCATACCTCTCTTGTCTTGCACTTTGATGGTATCTTTCCATCAAATCTTGGTGCATTTCATAAGGGTAGAAATCCTCATAAGACTTTTGGAGTTCCGCTGTCATCGTGGCCATCATCATGCAAGCCACTTTCGTAGCATCCCTTTCATGTGCCCGAAATTCAGCGATCTCCTGAGGAGTTGCAGTGGTCTCATCAATCTCCTTAAGCTCCTTGTCAAGGACATATTCTTTGTCCTCGTAGCGGGTAATCATCCTGATGTTTCTGATCCACTCATTGAAGTTGGATCCATCAAAGGTGACTTTCCCACACAAGTTCATAAGGGTAAAGGAGCCATTAGGATTAGAGCCAGAAGCAGCATTGTTTGAAGACATCTAAAAAGAAGAGAACAAGATTAGTTTAGATATAAGAGAGTCCTTAATAAAACACCCAAATGTAATACTAAGGCTAGGATCCAATCACAATATAATATAACTTAGAAGAGGTATGCCGTAATCTAAGCTATACTATATTTGAAAGGTAGGTGCATGACGATTCACCAATTTCCACCACGAAAACCGAAATATTTAAGTATTAGGTTTTTGATTGGTTCTTAGAAATTCCTAGATTCTTTGAGATTCAATGAACTTTTCAAAGGCATGTTTCAATCTCGAGTGTGCCCTCCAAGTTTTGTGACTGGGATGCCGAGGATCACAAAACGAGGTGTGAAGTAACCATGCAAATCACTTGGTACCCTTTAAAGTTTATCACTCAATCGATGTGCCGGTAAACCACACACGCTCCATCGATACTAGAATAAACCTTTAAGTCACCCTTTACCTACCTTGTTAAGTCCAAGTTAGTGTGCCGGTTAACCACACACGCTCCACCAACGACTTAAACAAAGTGTAAAGTGTAATTTCATGGATTAGCACCTTATTCACATTTTTCCTAAAGTAACTAAGATTGGGAATTTAATAAAACATTTAGTTACTTTATAATATTCATCATACTTTGAATGAGAATTTATAAGTCCTTGTCTTACCCGTTCGGCTAACGACCCTCCACCAGTCAAGCAAGCGGTGGGTGAGAGTGGACACCCATTAAGTCACCATTTTATAGGCAACAACCTTATACCCACCTTATAGACCGGCTTCGTGAATGAGGCGTACTAGCAGTAAGACGACTTTGTTCTTATACATATATATATATATATATATATATATATATATATATATATATATATATATATATATATATATAATTATTAAATCATAATAATATAAGTATAAGGGTTGAATTTTAACTTTCAAAATTCTAAGGGTTGGAACTAAAGTTTTAACTTGACTTTACTTGTTCCAAAACTTGAGGGCAAGTTTTGTAAACTTTCAAAACTTTTCATATCTTGTAACTTATGAGTTTAATAGAGTAATATAATGAAGACTCTTCATTTTTCTAACTCTTGTGTTCTTTTAATGGTTTTCAATCCAAGAGACTTTTGGTTTTCCATAACTTGAGGACAAGTTATGGACTCCATTAAATAACATTATGATCAAGAATTAATCTACCACATAGGTTACAAATAATTCCTATGATCATCTAAACATCATAAGAACAAGATCATGAACATGAACACTTTCATATATCAAAATCACACTTAATCTTTGTAATTTTGATAACTAGTTGTTGTAAATGAGTTAGAAAAGACATTACACCTTCTAAAACAAGTTTTCAAGTACCAAAACAGTTTAGGGTAATGTTTCTAATCCATTTCCAGCAACTAAAGTCGAAAAACTGCACTCTGTCGACCCTACTCGTCGAGTGCATGAACCTACTCGGCGAGTAGGTTGAAGATACAAGTGGACTCGGCGAGTCCCCCCATGAACTTGGCGAGTCCATCAGTCAGACAGCAAGATTTCGACTTTTTCAAGCATATTGCAACAAGTATCAAACAAACAAGCCTATGCTCTGATACCACTAATGGGTTTTGAGCATTCTAACACTTCCTAAGTGTACATGCAACCCTAATAAACCTTGGATCTATGTTTGTCTAAGATACATGCAAATAATTATTTTTCCAAGGCTTATATCCTAACTAGCATGGCATGGGGAACTTGAATCAAATAAAGCTAGTAGAAACACTTACCTTGTAGTTGTAGTTGATTCCTTGGAGTTTTAGAGCCTAGCACCAATAATGTGGATGCCTCAAATGAAAGTCACAAATCACCACAAACTTGGAACTTTGAGAGAATAGTCACACTTCTCTTGAAATCGGCCCTCACCTCAACATGTGTCAACTAGTGTGATTTCAAGAGCCAAAGCCTCCTTTATATAGTGTGGTGGATTAGGGTTACATCCATGTAAACCCTAATACCCATGTCTCTTCATTTCCATGAGATCCATGGGTTAAAGCTCCATGGAGTATCCATGGACTTCTCCATCCAAGCCTAGCCCATTCCAAATAAGCATAAGCCCACACTATATAAATATAGAAGCCCATATTTAATTAGTAATATCTTTGATCACTAAATAAATCCTAGATTAATTATAGATCACTACTAATTAAATAACATGATCTTATATTAATATATTAGAACTTATAATATATTAATAAATCATAACTTGTACTATTCTCAAATATTATCCATAAATTGTTCGGGTGAAGTGCAACCCAAATGGACCATGCCAGGTCGGGTCAAGTACATACCAAATATAGTTATGGACTTAGACACTATATCCAACAGCAATTTGGGTGATTGTGGACAGGTTGACGAAGAGCGCTCACTTCATTGCCATCAGTGAGAGTTCTTCAACAGAAAAATTGGCAGAAGTGTATGTGAGGGAAGTGGTATCTCGGCATGGGGTGCCGATCTCGATTGTTTCAGACCGTGATGTGCGTTTCACTTCCAGATTCTAGAAGAAATTTCATGAGGAGTTGGGTACTAGACTGCATTTTAGTACCACATATCATCCCCAGACAGACGGTCAGAGTGAGCGGACGATTCAGACGCTTGAGGACATGCTCCGAGCATGTGTGTTGGATTTCGGGGGTAGCTGGGATGCATATTTACCCTTGGCAGAGTTTTCCTACAACAACAGCCATCATTCGAGCATTGGTATGCCACCCTTTGAGCCGTTGTATGGGAGGAGGTGTCGGACCCCCATTTGTTGGGGAGAGGTTGGGCAGAGAGTGATGGGCAGTACAGAGATCATGCTTCAGATGACAGAGCAGATTCAGCAGGTCAGACAGAGGTTGTTGACCGCTCAGAGCCGACAGAAGAGTTATGCAGACAGACGCCAGTCCGAGCTTGAGTTTCAGGTCGGCGACTTTGTTCTCCTGAAGTTCTCTCCTTGGAAAGGAGTGATTCGATTCAGGAAGAGGGGCAAGTTGGGGCCCCGATATATTGGTCCATTCCATGTGATCGCGAGGGTAGGCCGGGTAGCCTATTGTTTGGATTTGCCAGCAGAATTGGGGCAGATTCACGACACTTTTCATGTGTCGCAGCTAAGGAAGTGTATAGCCGATGAGTCGGCAGTGGTTCCATTAGAAGATATTCAAGTGGATGCGAGCCTGAATTATGCCGAGGGACCAGTGGCCATCAGAGATCGGAAAATCAAGGTTCTGAGGAACAAGGAGGTACCCCTGGTGTTGGTTCAGTGGCAACATCGGAAGCGATCAGAGATGACCTAGGAGCCGGAGTGTGAGATGCGTGAGCAGCATCCGGAGCTATTTTCAGAGCGAGACTTCGAGGGTGAAGTCTAGTTCTAGTGGGGGAGAGTTGTAACAGCCCGGATTTCCAGGTATCTTTTATGTTTATGTTTTTGGTGTTTTGTGAGGGGACTCGGCGAGTTGGAGCTCAGACTGGCCGAGTAGGATCGCGGTTCTGGACGCGGGTTCGCGCCTGGACTCGGCGAGTCCAAGGTATGGACTCGGCGAGTCTGCGCTGTTTAATGAAACCCTAATTTCTCGGGTTTCGGACCTATTTAAAGGGACTTAAGGCTGTCATTTGTGCTCACCAGACCCCTGAGTGAAACCCTAGCGAGTTTGAGCGTTTGGAGCAAAGCAAGGAGCCACTATTGACCTTGGAGGTGTTATATTGCAAGGGAAAGGAAGCAATAGCTAAGGGGAATCAAGAGGAGCTACTTCCTGAAAGATTTGAGGCCAGAACATCACATTTGAGGTACTACTTTCGAGCTATTCTCTGTTATGTTGATGTTTATGTTGATTTAGGGCTTATTGAGCCCTTTTGTGGTTAGATCTAGTGCTTCCTTGGTCCCTTAAGTGAGTTAGGTTATAGATCTGGACCTTTGGAGGTCCAGAGTGTCCCTTTGCCCAAGCTTTTTATGAATCCATGAGGGTTTTGGATTGGGGTCTTTGTGCTTAAGGTCAAAACACCATTTATGAGTCATGGGGTGTGTTATGAGCACCAAGTTATGGACTTTACATGATGAATTAGCTTAGGTGGGCCAGATCTATGAGTTGTTGGAGCGGATCTGACCTCAGAAGCAAGTTTGAGTTGATGCATGGCATAGACTCGCCGAGTCTGAAGAACAGACTCGGCGAGTAGCATGAAGATTGTCCTTGACCACTCAGTGAGTGGTCCAGCCGAGTTATGAGTTGACTCAGTGAGTCAGGGAGAGTTAGAGAGGGTTGACAGGTGGACTGAGTCGAACTAGAACTCACCGAGTTGTTCTTGAGACTCGGCAAGTTGAGTCGGGGTGGCCCTGCGATTCATACCAGGTGGAACTCGTCGAGTCAGGGGAATACTCGACGTGTCAAAAAGGGAATCCTAGAGAGTTGGTGAAAACGCTTAGACTCGCCGAGTCGCCCTAGTGCACTCGCCGAGTCCAGTCAAAGTTGACCGTTAACCGTTGACCGTTGACCAGAGTTGACCAGTGTTGACTTGATAGGGGTAGTCAACCTTAGTGGTAAAAGTGTTAATTAAGAGACATATGATGTTATAGGAGGATTATAGCTCGGAGGATCGAGCACGAGTGATTCCAGGATTCGCGAGTTATCGAGATACGTGAGGTGAGTCTTCTCACTATACTTTACCTTGAGTAGGTAACCAGAGTTACGTCATCAGAGTATTTGTATGCTATATGTATGTGTTGTGTTGTACTGCATTATTTCTATGTGATTTATGTTGTGCATGTTTTAGAGTTGGAACCCGAAGGTTCACAGAGTTAGAACTTGAGGGTTCACAGAGTTTGGGTGCACGGACCCATAGAGTTATAGCCTCGAGTGGCTAATATGTGTTATGTGTGTGGTATTTTGGGGAACTCACTAAGCTTTGTGCTTACAGTGTTAGTGTTGTTGTTTTAGGTACTAGCGATGACCGTGGGAAGGCGCCGACTTGATCTGTACACATGCATGGGATTTTTGATATATATATATGATCTTGGGATTTTGTATGATGTGATTTGGGATTTTTAAACTTAATGTTTTTATGAAATTAAATGAGAAATGTTTTTATAATTTGTGAAAAATTATTTTGAGATTTTCGGTGTTACATATTTAATCTCGATTATGCCCTTCATGTTTATGACTGGGATACTGAGGATCACAAACAAGGTGTGAATAACCATGCAAATTAGCTTGGTACTCTCGATGTCAATTATCATCTAATTAATGTGTCGGTTAGCCACACACGCTCCATCGATCAACGATAATTTCACGAGCTACCCATTACCATCCTTCATTAGTCCCGTATTAGTATGTCGGTTCACTACACACGCTCCACTAACGACCAACAAGGCACAATGTGCAATTTCATGGGTTAGTATCAAATTCACATTTTCTTAAAGTAACTAAGATTAGGAACTTATAAAGGTTTAGTTACTTTGTATATTCATTATACTTATTAATGAGGATGTCCTATCCTACCCGTACGGCTAACGACCCTACACTAGTCAAGGAAGCGGTGGGTGAGAGTGGACACTCATTCAATCGCCATTTTATAGGCAATTTGCTTATACCCCCCCCCCCCCCTTATAGACTAGCTTTGTGAATGAGACCTACTAACGGTAAGACTGACTTTTTACTTATACATATATAATGTATTAAACTTTTAATTTTATATAGTATAAGGGTGTATTTTAAACTTTTAAAATACTAAGTGGTTTAATCTTTTAAATAAATTAAACTTTTAATTTAATTAAACTTAAACCATGTTATTATGGATCTATTAATTCTCTCTTTATTTAAACACTTAATTAATTTAATAAAATCCATGAGGGTGTAATTTAAACTATTCAAAATATCAAGGTTCTAAATTTAAGATTTCAAAATTAAAGCTATTTAATTAAATTTTAAAATACAAACTAAGAGGTGCACTTTTGAAACTTTTCAAATTACTAGGGTTTCAGAATTAAATATTTCATAAATAAGACTTTTCAAATTCCAAAACTTAAGGGCAAGTTTTGAAACTTTTCAAAACCTCTTAGATCAAATTTGAAAACAATTAAATTAATCATATAATTTATCTATATCACAAAATTTGACCTAATCTTATTTCAACTCATATAGCAAGATAATTCAAATCAAATAATACAAATAATTAACTTATCATATAATCTAGTAATTTATCTTAAAATTTAACAATTATGTTTTAATTGGATGAGGATAATCACTACCATATCATAAAAATAGAATTGTATAAGTCAAAATAGTTTGTGGTAATGATCCTAATCGAATTCCGGCCAAAAAAACCCGAAAATATGCAAACAGATGATCCAAATCGTCGAGTCAGGCAATGGACTCGTCGAGTTCCTTCATAGGACTCGTCGAGTCCACCAGTCAGAGAGCAGATTTCAATTTGCTTCAACTTTTAACACTTAACCAATGCATCTATATAACAAAAAACACCCTAGGCTCTGATACCACTGTTGGGTTTTGAGCACTATAACATTCCTATGGTACATATACAACGCTAATGCTTTGGATCTAAGTTTTCTCTAGTTATACATGCAATTTTCTTTATCCAAAGCATGAGCCCTAACTAGCATACAATTTTTTGAGATTTACAACATAAAACAAGGTAGATGAATACCTCTTTGTTGTAACTTGTAGAACTTGGCCTTTCAAGAGCTTAGTACCTCAAATGTGATACCTCAAATAAGTCACAAACACCAAGAACAATGGAGGATAAGGAGAGAGAGAGAGAGAGAGAGAGAGAGAGAGAGGCTAGGAGGCACCAAAAATCGGCTAAGGTTTCTTCTTTGTTGTCATGGCCGATTTTGGGAGGCTAAGGGGTTACATTTATAGTGTGGAATTCCTAGGGTCATTGTAAACCCTAATTCATTCAATTAGGCTTTTAATCCAATAACTCATTTGATAGCCTTTTGGACTAAGGCCCCGTTTGATAGTTGCTGACCGAGAAAGTGCTGATTGAGAAAGGTCTGTCTCAGTAAGAAATTCTGACTGAGTAAGAAATCATGTTGTTTGATTGAAAATCTGACTGAATGTGCTGACTGGTGCAAAATGACCATTTTACCCCGATGCTCTACACGTTTCTATGCAATATGAAGATGATGATGATGATGATAATAATGATACTAATAATAATAATAATAATAATAATAATAATAATAATAATAATAATAATAATAATAATAATAATAATAATAAAACAATAATAATAACAACAATTACAATAATAATAATAATAATAATAATAATAATAATAATAATAATAATAATAATAATAGACATTAATAATAATAATAATAATAATAATAATAATAATAATAATAATAATAATAATAATAATAATAATAATAATAATAATGTATAAAAAAACTTCCAGCATAATAGACATTAAATATATTATTTTAGAAATAAAACACAAAAAGCCATTTAGCTTGCTGGTAAACACCATCCCTTCTACAAGGGAGACCTAAGTTCTAATCCCGTAACCTTCATTAGCTGCGAATTTTTATCCAAGCCAAGGGTACTATTGGAAACCCTCACTTTCTTTCTGGTTCAGTCATCTCCCAACTTCTTTCTCGGTCAGACCTTGCTTTCCGAGTCAGACATCAAGATTTTGTCTATCAAACACCTTTCGTCTGACCGAGTCAGCCAAAAATGTCTGACCTGACTCGGTCAGATGCATATCAAACAGGGTCTAACTCTTCATGGACTCTCACATAAACTTAGTCCATCACTAGTTAATCATGGAAATATAGCCCAAACTATATGTATCACTGATTTACTTAATCAGTCCCTATAAATATAATCAGTCTTTTTTTATCACTAAATTAATTTCAAATTAATTCTTGATCAATACCAATTAAATAATATAATTTCTCATTTAATATATTATTCTTATAATATATTAATAAATCATAAATAACCTCTTTCTCAAATATCCATCCTATCAAATTGCTCCGGTAAAGGCAACCCAAAAGGATCATGCTACTATCGGGTCAAGTGCATTCCAATTATAGTTATCGGCTTAGACACCTAATCCAACATAAACTTCAATTGAATAATAATTTTCCAATGTAATATTTAAGTTTGTTTTTCTTTTTCAACTTCAATTACAACTAACAGGAGTATTAAGGCATAGTTGTGTAACATTTTAGTATTGCTACAGATAGTAAAGTACATTTCTATTTCCTGCAATGTGTCATTGCAATAATCTTGAAAGAATAGTTTATTTTTATAAATTATAGGAAGGAGTTACACAAAGTCCTAATGAAGAAACTCAGATTTTTCAAGAATTCGTTAATGCAAGTATTACTTCGTCCTCTTCTATAGAAAAACAATAGTCAATTTGATAATATCTTTTGTTAAATTATGTTTATTGGCTTTGCTTTAATTGTATTGAAGATGTTTTGTGATATAAAATTGAATATATTTGTAGAGGAAAAGTTATTTGAGTGTGTCTATGTAGAGGGAATCTTGACCATTATACTAAATATGGTAGATAGTACATGCAATTTATACTTTGCCTAATCTACCCAAGTATTTATCCTAGCATATATATATATATATATATATATATATATATATATATATATATATATATATATATATATATATATATATATATGTGTGTGTGTGTGTGTGTGTGTGTGTGTATGTGTACAACAAAATCACTATATAAATGAATCATCAATATGTTTTTTAGGGATTTTCTTTTGTGAATCATGTTATTTTTTATTCATCTAGTGATTCATTTGTTTTGTTCGACAAAAAGTTGTGTAGAAAAAAACTTCGTACTTTCCTACTAAAAAAATTCTCTCTCTCTCTCTCTCTCTCTCTCTCTCTCTCTGTGTACATATATATATATATATATATATATATATATATATATATATATATATATATATATATATATATATATATCCTATTCTAATAAAAGAATAGTTTTATTCTCCTTGTGACATGTGTCACCCTTTTAGACATCTTAATTAATATATATTCTATTTTTCTTTTGCCATGTGACACCTTTTATCTCTCCTAATTAATACATACCACTTGTCAACCTATGGATTTTTCATTTTAAATTTCAAATTTTTCTCTCTAAGTAAATTAAATTAATAACATTAATATAAAATTAATACAAATTATAAAATGATATAATTTCACATATTTATTTAAATCAATGATTATAGTTTTATATAACTAAAAAATTTCCTAATTAATAATTTATTTAAAATAATTGATTAATAATTTTAAATTTTTATTATAAAAGCAAAATTAATTTTATAATCGTGGTTCCCACGGGTTATAAACTAGTGTGTGTGTGTGTGTGTGTATATATATATATATATATATATATATATATATATATATATATATATATATATATATATATATATATATATATATGGTTAGGTTATTTTGTTTTAGGTAACTTTTGTGTGCATGTAAGGAGAATTCTGGATCAATAGATGAAAATAATAAATGGCTATGATTTTGAGGGTCTATGATATTCCAATGGAGTATCATGTACCATAATATCTCTCAAATTTAATTAAAAGGGTATTTTAGACAATTAACTATATTTAAAAAAAATGAAATTTTCGAATTTAAAGGGATAATTCTGATTTTTTTTTAAAAAAATTAATTCTTTTTTAATTCTAATTTAATTTGTAATCATAACTGATTATAACATCTTTTATTTTGTCAAAATGCGATTCTGTTATAATGATATTCTGTTAGAATAATAGTTTATGACATCCTTTAAGAATACATAAATAAAAATAAAACATGAATAAGTACATTATGAAACAATATACAAAATCGATTCTTGAACTAATAATATATCAAATAATTAAATCTATGATTCTAATACAAAAAGAACATTCTTGAATAATGTCAACATTCTGAAAAATAACAAGTGTAATTTTTAAAAAATAACAACATTCTTAAACTTTGAGTGTGATCAATCTTCGATTCATTCTTCACGTCATTCCTATAATGTCTTCATGCCATTCCTATCACAAATGCATCAAAAATATCAAAATCCAACAGAAAAACACTAAGTGATTATGAAAGAATAATATTGCTAAGATTCATTTTATACATTTTGGCGGAATACATTCTACTATATGACACTCTTGTTCTCCATATTTTCTTTCTTCTCCACATGAATGACAAACTCTTCAAAACCTAAAGAGAAAAAAAAATCATCAAAATCTAAAAAAACACTAATCCACTAAATGAACCGACAAAATATATGATATTTTAATAGGCAAAAAAGATTCTAAAAGAATCATTAAATTAGCAAGTTGTAATTCTGCCAGAATAATTAGGTAGAATACATACAACATAGTAAATTTTGGCAGAATACATACAACATACTAAATTAGCAAGTAACATAAATTTATTTCATTACCATTCCCTTAGTTAGGCATGTCAAAAATTATGATACCTGAATAAAAAAAACGATAGTAATTCTGATGTAATGCATGCCACATGGTCAGACTCTCTTTCAGGCATTTCCACAAACATTTGTCATGCACTTCTTCTCACACCTAAAACCAATTAAACCAATCTTAATCAACAAAAATAAATTGAGCAAATATGTTAGAAAATTAGTCATGATTGTTCAAAGAAACGCATGAATTATACCTCTTGGAAAAAATTTAATAGATACAAAAAATAAAGCCAATGATAATAGTAAGATTCAAAACTTAAAATTATGGTGCAAACCTATAAAAAGGAATAAAAGAATATATGATTAAACTCACAACCTCCACACCTATATTTGGTTGCAAAAAGGAATACAATTATAACTTCATCTTGGAGTTATTATCCACAGTTAGACAAAAAATGTTTTTTACTTTTTGATAATATTTAACTACTTGATTATTTATGCTCGTTTGCACCTTTTAAGGCTTCTCATGTGAAAATCATCTCATATTAATATCCCAAAAATCGACCAATTGCACCTTTTAAAGCTTCTGTTATAACTCCAACGATAAAAACAGAGAACAAAAGCCCTGTGGTAATTAATCAACACATGAACATAAAATTAATCTGATTCAATCGATTGAGGATAATGAGAATGAAGTTGAAAGATTTGATCACCCAACACTGCATGGTAAATATCATAAACATCTCTTCAATGAAGATAGAATTCCAGGAAGATAGTAATTGGCAATAAAACTGAATAGAGCTACTTGAAGGGACATGAAATAAGAGAAATCAACATTGGAATTGTGTTTGTGTGTGGAAGATCGAGAAGATTAACTTACTGGAACAAACCAAAATGGGATGGTGCTAGGCTTCATTGGATATTTGAGATCGGTCATCATGTCTTTTCTGATAAAACGACAGAAAGGATGGAGAAGACCTAGAAGCCCCATGATCGCTATTAGGAGGACCGGAGGTGGGCAGTGGATACAAGGAGGAAGGCAACCAACGACAAAGTAGGTGGCAACAAATGGGAAGGAGTAGATGGCGGCGATCAGTGATTGAACGTGAAACAAAAATGTCAATTACTTTTGTGTTCTGGTGGATTTTGTAGGTTAAAAAAACTGATTGCAATTTTATAGGGATTTGATTTGATTTTTATTTTGGAATTTATTTAATATACATGCAATATTACTAATTTACCCTTATTGATTTATTTAAAAAATTTATTTATGCTAAATTCTGATTGGTTCACATATGCACACAATACTTGTTGAAAATATTTGAACCTAACTCTCTCTCTCTCTCTATATATATATATATATATATATATATATATATATATATATATATATATACATATATATATATATATAAGGTAATTCACATGATGAGAACTATGGTTTTTTTTATTAAAATGTCCCTTTGGTATAACTTAAGCCAATTTGTAGAGTTACTTCATTCTTATATACATATTAAAACCCTTTGGGCTTATGAACAGTAGCAAGAATTGAGTTGTGACTTTAATGATTTAGTTGTTAGCTTTTGGTATTGGCGTCAGCTACAAAGAGCGTCCGATTTTAGCCGACCACCTGTCCTCCACCTAATGCATATACCACACGCATATGCCCATATGCTCTCTTCTTCCTCAAAACCGTCATCGGTTTCATAAAGCATCTTCACCATTGAACCCTAGATATGTGACATCCCCTATTTTTCATAACCGAAAAAAATATATTTACGCTTTCAAAACCATGTTATCTTTGTTTGCAGAATATCGATGTTATTCAAAATACAAAAACCCTAAAGATATCATAATCAATACACAACATAAGTTACAGCATAAAGACCTAACGGTCCTGAATATTATTTTTACAGGTTGACTCTTAATCACTCAACATCCTGATCAAGTTGCAGCAGCTTCAGTCCTGCTCCCTTATTTGCATATAGTTTGAGTGTGTCAAGTTTAAGAAAACCTGATGAGACACATAGGGTTTTCAATCCACGGTGTTATTATGATAATAAATCAAGTGTATTAACCTTGTAAAACAAATTGTTATCAAAAGATATAGATATATCACATAGATATTTGTAAGACATTCTACCCTTAGTTACCCGTCTTGTTGATCCTCACATACTGATCCTATAACAATGATCTTATGAGATCTATCATGATGGATCGTTGTAAGCAATGAGTTTACTATACTGCTTTGGGGATTCTTGGCAATGGAAATCAATAAGGTAACCATGCAGGATAGAGTACTTGAATGGACATACAATCCTTTTCACCTGATAAGTATAGTTCATTAACATTTCAAGACTTCGAGTCTGCTAACGATCTACAAGACAGTTTTATCTATGGTTGTCATCTAACTTCAATAGATGACCAGACATACACTCCGCTAGCCTGATACAAACAAATCATTTTTGGTTGTCTAAAAAATGGGAGGAATACTATTATAGTACTTCGATACATAACCCATACCCCAACACGCAATAATGTCTTAGAATAGAGCTCTAATATATGTTCCAAATCTTACACCCAATATAAAAACAACCTAATGCAACTTACTTTGAACTAATTATCCTTGACAAGCCTTAGTCTATAACCAGACTAGATTACAATACTTGTATTTTACTTTCAATACAGTCTTCATGTTCATGCAATATTATTACAATACACAGTATGACTACACATTTATTCAACTTTCATGGAACTAAACGTCCTTCATACGTCTTAGTTTAAAACTAAACAAGACTACAATCCCTGAAATCAACTTTCAATGCATACTTCTTGTTTATGCAACATTGTCATGTTAATACAAGTATAACTAAGCACTTATTTAACTTATCTCAAACTAAGTAGCTTATAAAATTCTTATTTTATAACTAGGCATGACCATAATCTTGTAATTAACTTCTAATACAATTTACTGCTTATGCAATACTATCATAATATAGTGTATATGTTTAACACAAAGTATCTGGTATTCAATACACATAAATATTTTAAGTAATAATATTTCCACTAAGATTGCCATGTAGTAATATCGTATACACACTTAAGACATAAATAACCATACCCTCCAACTGATATTTAATACTTTTATTAAATACTTGTATTAAAATTATGTAAATGAAAGTAAATATGCACTCACTTGATTAAGGTGGAAGACTCACGGTTAGGTTAGCTCTTTGCCTAACACGTTTGTTTTCCTTTTCTAAACGATCAAAATATGAGTATTACTAAGTCTTCAAATTCCTTTATATTTATAAAGTTACATTAATTATTTCCGAATTCTTCAATAATCCCAAAGAATATCGAGTTCTATTAAATAAGGAATGACCAAGTAAGATCACTTTTGGAGGTAGGACCCGTTTTGTAAAAAGGTATACCATTTGGAAAAATTGACTTTAAATGCATCACCAGATCTTGCCTATACATCACTCCTATAAGTAGATCGAGTATGAACATAAATATAAGTTACACTTAACGCGTAGTAAGTATAACTCAACTTATAGGATTTCTACCGAAAGTTCAAAAGTCGCGGTGTAACACCCAAAAATTTAAGCCAAATTTAAACTTTTCCAAAACACTTAGAACCATTTAACATTACATAGTTTGTTTTCAAAATACTAATGATTAGAGTATCCCAGTATCAAATCATAAAAATTATAACAGAAGGAGGAGCGATACGATCATGCCTTCGCCTTCCCGCGATCATCAGAGGTACCTGAAACAACAACTAAAACTGTAAGCCCGAAAGCTTAGTGAGCTACCCCAAAATACCAACCTCATAACCATATCATATAATTATATAAGAAAACATCATGCATAATGAGCCTTCAGCATGACTGGACCGCCTCGTAGGCCTTCAGTCTATCTGGACCGCTCTTCGAGCCTTTGGCACATCTGGACTACCTCGCAGGGCCTACAGCCTATCCGGACCACTCGCCAGGCCTTCGTTCTGACTAGCATAACTTCCTGGGTCTGTAGTATATCCGGACCGCCCTGGATATGTTGGCCTTCAACACAAAGCAGGACCGCCTCAACCTAACCGCCAATCAAACAAACAGGTGCATATACATATCATATGCTATCATAATAACAATCAAACAGATCTAGCAGATCAAATAGCATAGCAACATCCTATAGCCAGGACACTGACCTATCCAGGTCACTAACATAGCATAATCCTATAACCAGGATACCGACCAAACCAGGTCACTAAGTATAAGCATATCACCATCCTAACTACCATGATGCAAAACAATAAACATATCATGTAATACTCCAGATACAAATCCATAAAGGGTCGGCCTTGGTGCCTTAGACCCTGTTGATATAGTGTCACACCCCAAAACCAAGAACGGCGGAAACGTTCAGGGGTGGAGGACATCATGTGAAGTATCATAACAGTGTAAAGTAGTAAACAAGCAACAACATCATCCATTGCATTAAAAGTAAGATTTTAATACATGTGTGTTCTTTCATTGTAGCAAGACACCAAAATATGTAATCAAAATAAAAGACAAGTCTTGTCTGTGCTCCATTTTCTCAAAACCTGGTCATCATACCTGTCTACTGGTGACCTGAGTACAAGTATTTTGAAAGAGTAGATCAGCATACAGCTGGTGAATTCATAAGTATTTAAGTGTCATTACTCTGTTTTGGAAAGATGTTATGAATGCCATGTAAACCTTTGAAAGAAACATTTGATATAAGTGTGAAAACCCTAGAAAATCCCATATTTCCTACTAGTATAAAAGTAGTCTTCTACAAAGACCCGAATGTTTTGAAAATAGTCTTCTACTAAGACTTCAATGTTTTGCTGTAACAAAGATGGTTTTTCCCCTGTATGACTACTATTAACAATATATAGTCTACCTCATCGTTTATGTGAATGTATCACAAAATAAAAGTAATAGGGAACATATAACCATATAAGTATTATCCTTTTGTATTAGGATAAACACGACATCGCGACTGTCGAAAAGTATTAACCTTTAACCTCCATAGATGTTCATTTTCCTCTGTAGCTAACAGCAGGTCGAAGGAATGGTTAGTCCCGTAAAGGTACCCCTAGTATAAGTATTAACCGTAGGCATCCGTAGATGTTCATTATCTCTGTTGCTAACAGGTGGGTGCCGGAATGGTTAGTCTCGTATAGTATCCGTTTGTACTAGGATAGACAGAACTAATCTACACGTATAGTATGTAATAGTATCTCATTGTATAGTATCTAGGTACAAGTATCCATGTAAGTGTGTCCATGTAAGAGGATCCAGGTAAGTGTGTCTCTTCATATAGCATTTAGTATAGACTCATGAATGAACTGACTCTGGTGTGATTCCTTGTAATAGGAATAATGTTTTGTATCCCCTACTATCCCTATAACAGTTTACTAGAATGTATTTGTGGTCCAAAAAGGTTTATACACCCTTGCTACTCAAGAGTGTGGGAACTGAATGAAGAATGAAAGTTGTCATATCAATACATATATATATATATATATATATATATATATATATATATATATATATATATATATATATATATATATATATATATATATATATATATATATATATATATATATATATATATATATGAACATAAGTGTATAGATATAGATTTGATCAAGGAAATGAAAGAGGTTTTGTAAAACATTTAAGAGTTTTGAACAATAAATAACAATGACTTGATGTCATTTTATAAAACATTTCAGAAGTAATTCATTTGTTAACAAAATATTTTAAGACAGAAAATCATTTCATGTATCACATTTTGAAGCATGTGAGATCAGTTGGTTGAAAACACAGTTATAAATCACATGTGATTGATTCTATAACATATTGTTTCTACTTGTATCCCCCCCCCCATTAAAGCATTTAAAATCATTTAAAACATTGATTAAAGGGTATGAACTCACCTGTAGATGGTGGTTTGGATGAACTGAATGATGTAGGATTGCTAGTTGTTAAGTGAAGACTTGTTCACACCCAATGATCCTAGTTAACATATAATCACACATATATGTATCCAATTAGACTTTAAACCACTAATTAACAAAGTTATGACATCCTAAGACATGTAAAACACCTTACATAAGTGCTATAAGTCATAAGGATTGCATCTAAGTGCTATAGGACATTGCTATTGTGTTTGGGGCTCAAGGGTAAACTCCTTTGGAGTTTACGGTTTTGTGACCATCACCCAATGAGTTTACGGTCGTAAACTCATGAGTTTACAGTCGTAAACTCATCACTCTTTGACCATAATTTGTTTTGAGGTTCTACAAGTCCTTTGAAGCATTTCTACTTGATGGTTAGGCCTTTGGAAGAGATTAGGGCACCATTTCCCTCCTGTGAGGAGTTTACGGCCC
This sequence comes from Lactuca sativa, assembly GCF_002870075.4. NCBI lineage: Eukaryota > Viridiplantae > Streptophyta > Magnoliopsida > Asterales > Asteraceae > Lactuca > Lactuca sativa. The sequence continues at coordinate 53,649,069 of NC_056623.2, forward strand.
TAAGACCATTTCCTTTTGGGTTTACTACCATAAACCTGTATGGATTATGGTATTTTGATGTTTTCAAGTCCTATACACATTAAGGAGTGGATCTATTAAAATTACCAAGGCTTAGTAAAGGGCTAGGGAGATTTTGGCACCTAAAGAAGGGTTTACGGTTCAAGGAGTTCTTGAACCGTAAACACCTTTGATCTTGGTGTTTCCTTGTGTTTCTTTGATGTATGGAAGTATAAAAAGCTCTACAATACACTAGGGTAGGAGTACTTACTAGTTAGAAGCTTGAAAGGTACCAAAAGGCCAAGAACACTAGTGTGTGTTCTTGGTGTTCTTGGTGAAACTTGAAGATTCAACCTTTTGGAAAGATTTCATGGATAGAAGTGTGTTAACTCACTAGATTATGTGATATACCAACTTGAAAGGGCTAGAAACACTTACTAGATGGTGATCTTGAAGAAAGTTTTGGATGATACTTGAGAGAGTTTGAGATTTGGATCTTGAAAGTTGGAAAAGTGATAAAAATAACCAAGTGTCACTTTTATACCACTTCCCATTAGGGTTTACGACTGTAAACTCCTTGTTTAGGTCGTAAACTCTAATCTTTTGCTGTTTTGAAAGTTTATTATTGCACAATAAACCCTAAGGCATCCTCTCTCCTGATATCTCCTAAAGTGTTAATCCTGAAATACTCAAACTTATTCCAAAAAGTCTGAAAATTAACAATAACTGTTCTGACTTCTATTGACTTGATATGTTGTACAGAATAGAAATTTTGGGTTGTCACATCATCCCCCCGTTAGAAGGAATTTCGTCCCGAAATTAGAATTTAAGTAAATAAGTAGTTACAATTAACTAAGCAAAAAGATGAGGATATTTCAGTTTCATCTGATCCTCTCGCTCCCAAGTGAATTCCAGTCCTCGCTTGGCGTTCCAGCGAACCTTCACTATCGGGATACGACTTTGCTTCGTTTGCTTGACCTCTCGGTCCATGATCTCTACTGGTTCTTCCACGAAGTTGAGGCCCTCATTGATCTTGATCTCGTCAAGTGGGATTACAAGAGTCTCGTCGGACAGACACTTTTTCAAGTTCGAGACGTGGAAGGTAGAATGTACATTACTAAGTTCGCACGGTAGAATGAGTTTGTAAGCTACGGGGCCGATTCGGGCAAGAATCTCGAAAGGCGCTATGTATTTTGGATTGAGCTTCCCACGCTTTCCGAAGCGTATCAAGCCCTTCTAGGGTCAGACCTTTAGTAGCACGCGGTCGACCACCTGGAATTCCAATGGTTTCCTTTGCTTGTTAGCGTAGCTTTTCTGTCGGTCTCTAGAGGCTTTCAATCGTTCACGAATTTGAACGATCTTCACTGTTGTTTCCCGAATGATCTCCGAACCCATGAGAGTGCTTTCGGGAACTCGTCCCTTAGCTAGCTGGGTATCACCCACCTCAGCCCAGCACAGATGGGATCTGCACTTTCGGCCATAGAGGGCTTCTAATGGAGTTGCCTTTATGCTCGTGTGATAACTGTTGTTGTAGGAAAATTTGACAAGGGGTAAATGAGTATCCCAAGCTTTCCCAGAGTCAATCACGCAGGCTCGCAACATATCTTCTAAGGTTTGGATAGTTCTCTCACTTTGTCCGTCGGTCTGTGGATGGTAGGCTGTACTCATGTCTAGCCTAGTTCCTAAGGCACTTTGTAACGACTGCCAGAACCTTGAAGTGAATCTACTATATCTGTCTGAGATAATGGATATGGGAACACCGTGCAGTTAGGTTCTCGTAAGTTTCTCCATTTTGTCGGTTTCTTTGATGGGTAGGAAGTGCGTAGACTTGGTCAATCTGTCGACGATGACCCATATGGTATCAAGTCCACTCGTTGTCTTGGGCAACTTGGTTATGATGTCTATAGTGATCCGCTCCCACTTCCATTCTGGTATCTCCGGTTGTTGCAGAAGACCAGAGGGTTTCTGGTATTCGACCTTTACCTTCGCGCAAGTAAGGCATTTACTTACGAAGGTAGCAATATCTGCTTTCATGTTAGGCCACCAGTATAACTTTTTAAGATCCAGATACATCTTATATGAAGCTGGGTGGATGGAATAACGAGTGTTGTGTGCCTTGGTCATGACCAAGTCTCTAAAGCCACTGCGTTTCAGTGTCCAGATCCGATCCATGAGATATAAGGCTCCGCCACCCTTGACTTCCATGTTCTTATCCATCCCTCTCAGGGATTCACCTGCCACATTTTCAGGTTTCAAAGCGTCGAGCTGAGCCTCCTTAATTTGCGTGGACAAGTGTGAATGGATAGTTAGAGTCAAAGATTTGACTCTACGACCAGAGTATTCTTTCCAACTTAGGGCGTCAGCTACTACGTTGGCTTTACCCGAATGAAAACAAATTCCGCATTCGTAATCACTGAGTAGCTCGACCCACCGTCGTTGTCTCATGTTGAGCTCCTTCTGGTCGAAAATATGTTGTAGACTTTTGTGGTCTGTAAAGATCGTGCTTTTTATACCATACAGGTAGTGTTTCCAGATCTTCAGAGCAAACACAACTGGCATAGGCGATGACCTTACATCGCTACATCAGAACACATCCGAGTCCTTGATTTGACGCATCGCAATAGACAACGAACTCTTCTATCCCTTCGGGGAGGGATAGTATTGGTGCGGTGCACAAGGCTCGCTTGAGCGTTTGGAATGCTCTTTCCTATTTCTCTTCCCAGTCAAAGGCCACGCCCTTCTGGGTCAATGTCATAAGAGGTTTTGCTATACGGGAGAAGTTCTGAATGAACCTGCGATAGTAGCCAGCGAGACCTAGAAATTGACGAATTTTTATCGGTGTCTTCAATTCTAACCAGTTCTCAATGGCCTAGATTTTGGAGGGGTCCACGTGTATTCCCTCTTCGGTAACAACGTGTCCCAAGAATTCGACTCGTCGGATCCAAAATTCGCACTTAGAGAACTTCGCATAGAGCTTCTCCGATCGTAATGTTTCTAAGACTTTGCGGAGATGTTGACTATGCTCTTCCTTACTTCGAGAGTAGATGAGTATGTCATCAATGAAGACGATGACGAACTGATCCAAGTAAGGACGACACACCCTATTCATCAGATCCATGAACACTGCGGGCGCGTTAGTTAAACCGAATGGCATCACTACAAACTCGTAGTGTCCATAACGAGTTCGGAAGGCTGTCTTGGGAACATCCTCCTCTAGCACTTGTAGCTGGTGATATCCGAATCGTAGATCTATCTTCGAGAAGTAGTTGGCTCCTTGAAGTTGATCAAATAATCGTCTATGCGGACACTACTAGAAAAAAGGCCTTTTACGACTCTCATTGCGCGTCGTAAAACGCTCAGACGACGTGAAAATGCGCGTCAAGGAAGGCCCTGTCATAACGAGAGACGACGCGCTTTTGCGCGTCGTCTATAGACGACACACTTTTGCGCGTCGTCTATAGACGACACGCAATGCGTATCATTAAAGCCGCTGTCAAGAAAGGCTATGTCATAAATGAAGATGACACACATTTTTGCGTATCGTATTTTTTATTTTTTTTTAAAAAAAATTATTTATAGATTTACTAATTTTCAAATTAAATTTGCATTTCATGTCTCATAATAGAAAATAAAATACCATATACAAAAAATACAATCCATTGCACAATCAATTTCATTCAATAACATCATGTCATAAAATTGTAATACATTGATATTAAGGGGATCTAATTGTACGTTGTTATTAAGAGGTTTTCCCTAACTATATAACCTAATACTACATTGCTATAAAGGGGCACCTTCTTGTTTTAGTAACTCATCATTAAGCTGCCTGAAGAAGCTCTGAAACGTTTCCTAAAACAAAGAATGATTGCTTTATAGTTCAGCCTAACATCATAAAATCATAATTGTTGTGCTGAGAACTGCATCAGGGATAGCCTGGAAACAACACAAAAATCAATATATCTTTTCAAGTATAGATGAAGAAATTTCATAAGCAAGTGATATGAGATGATACCTGAAGGGATTTGATAATTCCATTGATCATTTCAGTGCCAATTTATGGTTCATCTTCTCCGGTATTCTCATTTTCTGTCAAAAAAATGTCAAACAGATAAACATCAAACTGGATACATTTTCAAAAGTTGAATATTGATCATAAATATTCATCATATTTTCTACACTACATGTTGTGTAATCTAATCAATATCGTATTAAGATATTTTTAAACTTACCCGACTTGCTAAAATCCAGTATGTGTCTTCTAATTTCTTTAGTTTTAGCACATCCACATTTTAGGGTTTTTATGTGGAGATAAACACCAGAGGGAAAGCAGGGGTAGAGATTGATGATCATGTCTTAAAAACATTTCCCATCCAAAGGGAAAGCATCTAAAGCCCTATAACTACTTAACATCTCCCATAATCACCCTGCTCTTCCGATTCAATGCAAGTACACTTCATGGTCAGGTTGAGATTGATGATCATGTCTTATAGGAAGATCATAATTAACCACCAAATTACCCTGATAAAAAAGGGGGAAATATAATTATATGACACAAAAGATAAAAGATAAAAGCAGGGGTAGAAATGTAAATTTGTGCTTAATCATACCCACGATCAAGTTCATTAACTGATAAGATCCTAAGATATATAATGAGATTGTCATTTGATGATTTTCACCAAACAGAAAAGAAAAATAAACACTTACATTCTTCATTAGAGCAGTGAATGCATTCTTTGGTAGGCCAAAACCAATTGCTGTCATTTCAGCAACAACATGAGGAAATTGAATTTTGAATTATATCCTGTAACATTGAACAAATTATGATGCAAAGTCTATAATGTATTATATATAATATAAATGATGAAGTTTTATATAAAAAAGGATAATAAACAGTAAGATAAATAAAAGCCAACTTAGCATGGAAATAGAAGCAACTTGAGAAGTTTTGATATCAAATACTCAGTCCCTTCATCATCAATTACGAACACCACAGTTTTTGCAGCCTTCTTTGCAAGATTTTGGACCTCCTATATTAAAATAAAAGCTAATGTGTGTCGTAAAATTATATCTATGTTTTCTTGTGTATTTAACTTCACAGGAGCTGAATGCGTGTCGTAAAATTATATCTATGTTTTCTTGTGTATTTAAATACACAAGAAAACATAGATATAATTTTTCCTTTCTCCCCTAAAGTACTCAAAAGATGCACAATGATTGAAAGCCTTCTATGTTCAGTAACATCAGGTAATATTTTTGATCAAATACTTTCTTGGAGTGACTATCCCACTGCAGAAAACAACTTGTATTAAAAAAACGACACATTTACAGATTATGAATACAATTTATCATAAAGATTAATATATTATTACATGTTGTTACTTTCTTTTTCTTTTTCCCATGTGGGGTACCAGTTGATGGACTTGATTTATCCAAAACATAATCAAGCATGAGTCTCCTCAGTGATGCACCATGAATTTGGAAATGTGCTCAACTACAAAGATTAAAATATACTTTTTTTTTAATTCATAAAAGAAATATTTAAAAAAAATATATTGTTATTGACTTTGCCATTGATGTGATGCATCTTAAAGCAGATAGTCTCACAGCAACATGAGAATGGCGGACACAGGTGAAAATGCATGGGAGGAGTGTCATTAGTTGGGGGCGTAATGTCTCATCTGGTACTACCTCTCCTCCACCTGATCTCTTTCTAGGAAGCTTAAAGTATGACAGCAAACTGTGTAAAACCAATTTCAATCAGTAAAAGAATGAAATAAGCGGCTCATCAACACACACATACACGAATATAAATAGACTAAGAGGTATCTAGTTCATAAAATTATATTTTTATTAGGAAAAGGCCATGAAATAAGAACAAAAAATGAAAAGGGTTTACTCTAAAACAAATTATGGCCCCTGATTCTTAAAAAAAATAAGAACCAATTATGGCCCCTGATTGGGATAGCTCTTCCTCCCTTTAAGCTTGTTGCTTAGCCAATATCTGAAGGTGTGGAAGGTGCAATTCCTCACCAGGTTTGTGTTGAGGAACGCTCAAGATAAGAGCAGCTAGATCCCAGGTGGCAACTGTTGATGTAATACGGATGCCTTTTGATGTAAAATTTATAAATAAGAAAATACAAATACTTTTAAAATATTTTTCCATTTAAATAAAGAACAAATTTATCGACTTCCTAATATAGAATGTATGAAAATTAATAAACAAATAAATAAATATTACATGGTTTTCACATATGTTGCTCGGAATATCTAGATTCTGTTCGAGTCATATACAAAAAATATTTTACATGAATTTTATAGAATAATTTATTAACCCAAAAAAATAATATTTGCATTATTTCTACGAGTAGTACAGTACAAAACAGCAAAGTATACAAATTTTTTTTACTATTTTGCCCCTGAGGCCTTGACAGTTCAGTATTGTTGTCATGTTCATCGTTTATGAATTCACAAACATCATAAACTATTAGTTTGATTTACAAGATGCAGCACAACGAATTCACAAACAACAGCAATAAAGAGAGAGAGAGAGAGAGAGAGAGAGAGAGAAATCATACAATAAAAGCTAGTACGATAGCAATTGCAAATTTAGTGCCACCAATACCATCCAAAAAACCAACAGTAGCAGCAAGAGCAGTCACAGTTGCTGAATGTGATGATGGCATGCCACCAGATCCCACAAGCTGCTCAATATCCCATTCCTTTTCTTTATAACAAATGATAAGATTAAATGTGGCAAGCATCAAAATCAGAGTTTTGGGAAAAAAAAGTTGGACTGCCAGTGCAACAATCATACAGCCACATGGACCATTTCTGTTACTTACCTTAGATTAAATGTGGCAAGCATCAAAATTAGAGTTTTGGAAAATACTATGTGTATCATTTATGTACCTATGGTGGCAAGGAAGAGCAACATATGCGATTGTTGGATTGGCCTTACATATGGGGCATAATATATCATCCCCCTCAGAACCTGAAGACTTGTCCTTTGAAAATAGACGAAAAAGACTTTTCATTGAAGATGAATTGAGAATAGGAAGTAGCAGCAACAACATTTCCTGCAAATGCATAACAATGGGTATGTAAGTACTTCATTTATACAAAAGAGGGAAGATTGGTAAAATTTCATCCATGAAGCAAAATAGAGTGGAGAATGGAATTGAAATCCATGAGTTTATGGAAATGGAATGGAATTGAATTCTAACGGAATTCAATTCTTTAGTCATTTGCAACCAAACACTGGAAATGGAATGAAAATGAATTCCAATCCAGCTAACCAATATTCATAAGAACGAAAATTACCGAGAATTCATTCCACGATATGGAACTAGTGATTCTTTTGTGTAACATTTCACGATTTCCATCTCTTCCATCACTAATCTCTGTTATGATTAATGATTTAGAATGTTTAACAACTCAATCTGATCTCTGATGCTGTTTCTATGAAGATATACCTGAATGCTTTCGCATAAAGGATGAGAGACTTCTCCATGGAATCGCCATGGATTTCTTTGTCATCTCTACCCATCATATGATAACATGATCACGCAACATGAATCAATGGGTGTGTGTTGTTTGCTCTGTATTTATGAACCTAGAACCCTAAATTTCAGGGGAATGAATTAAAACCCAATATACATATATATATATATATATATATATATATATATATATATATATATATATATATATACATATATATATATATATATATATATCAAATCACGCAACATGAAACAATTGAAAAACTAAAACTGCTCTTTAGCTTTAATTTTATAATTAGGATAATGACAATTTACCTGGGAATACAAATGAAGACGAAGAATCACCAGCCATCATCCCTTGACAACCTTCGAACGCCACCTCACACCCACACCAGCAAATCGAAAAAAATAATAATAAGAAGAAGGGAGAAGAAGGGTTGTGATCGAACTAGAGGAACAAAGAGGAAGAATAGGCACATCTTTTCTTTCTTTTTTTTCTTTTCGCTCTCAAAATCTGGCTGTAAATAGGAAAGCACGAGAGATATTGAGAGAATAGACACAAGAGAGACAAAGATATTGATTCAGGTATGGTTGAGAGGTAAGAACATATAATCATTTGAAGAAGAAGGAATTTGGATGGGTGAGGGTGCGGACGAGGAAAACTTGTTTCCTGTGAGATCCAGAGCACAAAAGCCCTAGTTCTTCCAATTTTGGGATGGCGTGTCTTTAACGTCTCAGAGGGAGAAAATGGTGGATAAAAGAGGATAGTCGACATCGTTGACCACTGTATGGCTGCCAAGCTCCAAAAATACGAAAGGGAGGAAGAGTCACACCCGCATAATGAGGTCTAGGGTTTACAGAGAAAAGGAGAAGCAGATAATGAAGGTTGTCGACTGGTGGAGAGGATGAGTTCGTTATTCCTTCCCGAACAACAACAAATTGATTAGAAAACAAAACTGAGGTCTATGGTTTACATGGAAACCCTAAAAGATAGATGAAATGCGGGGTTTTTAATTTTTTAGGATTTCATTTCCCCCCTGCTTTTTTTAGGATTTCATTCCCCCCTGCTATTAAAGGATGGAGCGCGCGTTCCATTAAAATTTATAAAGCGACATCCTTAGATGACGCACATGTGCCCTCCGTGTTTTTTTTTTTTGTTTAGACACTTATTTAAGGGCACGCAATAATACGTGACCTAAATCCTTAAATTTTTTGAATATATGACACTCTTTTAATGTCACTCTCTTTTGCGTAACATAAATCCATGAGTGTCGTGGTTTGCGCATCGTAAAAGGGTCTTTTTCTTGTAGTGGGGGTAAGGGATAACGATTTTTAATGGTAAGCTTGTTGAGTTCCCTATAGTCGATGCACATACGAAACGGTCCATCTTTCTTCTTGACGAATAAGACCGGTGCTCCCCATGGTGAGAAGTTTGGCCTAATGAATCCCTTCTTGAGAAGTTCGTTAAGCTGATTGGAAAGTTCCTGCATCTTTGCCAGTGCCAGACGGTAAGGAGATTTGGCTACGAGAGTAGCCCCTGGCACTAAGTCGATTCTGAACTCGACTTGGTGTTGTGGTGGTAATCCGGGAAGTTCTTCTGGAAAAATGTCGGGAAAGTCGCGTACTTCGGGGATGTTTTGAATGTCTTTTACTTCTTGACTCGTATCGACGATGTGTGCGAGGAATGCATGATATTCCTTTCGTAAGCACTTATGGGCTTGAATGCACGAAATGATGCGAAGGCTCGTACTAGGTTTGTCGCCATAGATAACTAAGGTTTTGTTGTTAGGAAGGTTAAGAAGAACTGCTTTTTCAAAGCACATGATGTCGGCGCGAAGAAGACTCAACCAATCCATGCCGATAATAACGTCGAAACATTTAATTGGGACCAGTATGAGGTCTATCTTGAAAGTATGACCATCTAAAGTTAAAGTACAACCTACGTATATGCAATTACTACTTTCCGTTTTCCTGTTTGCCATTTCTACCGTGAATGATTTATCTAATGCACATGGTTTTTGTTTAAGTAGGTGTGCAAATTTATGGCTTACGAAACTTTTCTCTGCTCCACTGTCGAAAAGTATGCAAGCATAAGAGTTATCGAGGAGAAACGTACCAGTAACTATTGTAGGATAAGCTACAGATATGGCCATAACTCTTCCTACTCCACCAGCCATCCCCGCCTTAGGGCAGTTCCTCTTGTAGTGGCCTACCTCGCCACAACCGTAGCAAGCTTGGCTCACACGGGCGTTAGGAACTTGGGCGGTCGGCCCTGCTGGAGTTTTGCATAAACGAGTTGTATGCCCCTTCCTATTGCAGTTAGAGCACTGCATTTCCTTGCAAGGTCCGTGGTGATGGAAGTTGCATTTGTTGCACCTCGGAAGATTTCCAGCATAAGTTTTTGCTGGTAAGGGGTTTATAGGGACAACGGGGGTTACCGTGGCAGCATTGATTGCCACAAGTTGTTGTCTCTTTGAGGATTCTTGCGAATCTCCTCTTTTCCTCTTGTTCCACCCCTTCTTCTTGTTGTCGTTGTTGTTTCCCTTTTGTGGTTGGGGTGTAGGGATTGTTGGGTTCTGGTGTTTCCCGTGATCTATGAGAGATTGTGTCAGCTCCTTGGCGTTGTCAAAAGTGACAGGCTTGGATGCTAACACACTTGACTGGATCTGGGTGACAGCCTCCTGATATATCTCTCTATTTTCTTGCTCTCGAGAGCAACCATATCAGGGCACATAATTGCCAGATCACAGAATCTATTCGTATAGGTTGATATGTCGGAACCAACCATTTCTAGACCCCAGAGTTCCCGTTCGAGTTTTTGGATTTCCCCTCGAGGATAGTACTCCCTCATCAGCATGGTTTTCAAATTTTCCCAACTGATAGAATTTGCCACCACAATAGTCAGAGACTTAACATGGCCATTCCACCAAGTTAGCGCTCTGTCAAAAAAGGTACAAGTAGCAAACTTGACCTTGTCGCCCTCCGGGCAGGCACATATTTCAAAGACCGCTTCGGTCTTTTCAATGCATTGCCTTAAAACCGTAACCCCACTAGTTACATTGAAGGTTTGGGGTTTAGCATTTGTAAAGTCCTTGTAGGTGCATTCCCTGGGATGCCCATGGCTCTCGCCGTGGTTGGAAGGAAGTGCACTTGTTCCTGACCCACTAGGGGCAGGAGTATTGATGGCTGACACAACAGCTGCTACGGCTTCTGTGAAGGCTGCCTGGAACATAGTGGCATCGAAAGGAGGAGGTGGTTGAGGAGCTTAAGGTGGTGGTGTAACATCCGGATTCCCAGGTATATTATTTTATTCTTTTTTTTGGAGGTTGTGAGGGGACTCGGCGAGTTGGTGCTTAGACTCGCCGAGTAGGGTCGCGGATTCTTATCCGGGTTCATGGCTGGACTCGGCGAGTCCACGCTGTTTAATGAAACTCTAATTTCCTAGGTTTGGGACCTATTTAAAGGCCCTTAGGGTCGTCATTTGTGGCTACCAAACCCCAGAGAGAAACCCTAAAGGAGCTAGAGCGTTTGTGAGAGGATAGGAGCCAGTTCTTGATCTTTGTGGTTGATTTTGCAAGAAGGAGGTGTTTCCAGCTTAGAGGAGACCAAGGAGGTTGTGCATCTGTGGATTTCGAGTAAGAGACTTCATCTTTGAGGTATTATATCGCCCCCTTTATCTGTTTTGTGGAAGGAATCCATAGATGTAGAGTTTTATGACCTTTATTGGAAGAAGATTGTGAGGATATGGCCCTATTTACTTTGATACTTCAGATCTGGACCCATAGTGGTCTATAGAGCTTATCTCAGCTTGCTTTATGTTGAGATATGGAGGTGTTGAGCTAAGGATGTTACTTTTGGGGCTAAATCATCAAGTGAAGCCTCCTAGACGTCCCATGAGTGTCAAGATTCGAACTTTATGTGTTTCTCAGGCTTGGGAAGGTCAGATCTATGTATTCAAGGAACAAATCTGACTTCAGGAGGCCATTTGAGTTTGTGCATGGCATGAACTCGCCGAGTGCAAGAGCAGACTCGGCAAGTAGGGTTAGGGTTTCCCGTGAATCACTCAGTGAGTGACCAATTTGTACCAACCAAACTTGTTGATAGCCAAATAAATTAGTACCAAGTATACCTGGTACGGTACTTGTAGTAATTCTTTTATGCTAATTATAATTGGTACGGTACAAAGTTTAGAAAAAAATGAATTAGTACCGTATCAAATCCACCCCTAAGTAAACTTTATGTTAGGTAAAAATTGACCCACTCCCAATCCTATCTGGTCCAAGAAAAGTTTGGTCCTACCATAAAATCCCATAAAAATCCAATCAAATCTTGTTTGACAAAAACAAAAAAAATTGTAAGCCAACTCATTTTATACTATATTTTATTATTAGGGAAAATACCGGCTATAAACATTTTTTGGGGTTGAATTACAAAAAATTAACAAAAAAAAAAAAATCAGATTTCTGGGTATAGACATGGATTCCGTGGAGGTGAGCTCTGAGGAATCCATTGTAGCTCTACATAATGGCAGAATCGTAAATAAATCAGGAGAAATAAATAAAAAAAACTCGATGAACAGTTGCGCGGAGCTACTAATGAGGTCCGCGGAGGCACCTCTGCAGAACTGTTCATCGAGTTTTTATTTTTTTGTTTTCTCCTAATTTAATTACGATTTTACCATTTCGCAGAGTTATAGTGGATTCCGCGGAGCCGTCAGAGCTCACATTCGCGGAATCCATGTATATACCCGAAAATCTGATTTTTTGTGTTTAATTTTTGGAAATGAACCCCAAATAATGTCTATAACCGGTATTTTTCCTTATTATTATTTTGAAAATAGGCCACTATTCATTTGTTTAAGAAAAGATTATATTTGGATTTTTAGGTAAACTTTTAAAGATAAAGATGATACAAACGAAAATGTTGAAACCGTTTTAAAAAGTTTGGTCTTTTATTTACTTTTTATATTTTAAAGATATGCATTTGCTTAAGAAAAGATTATATTTGGATTTTTAGGTAAAGTTTTAAAGATAAAGATGATACAAATAGAAAATGTTGAAACCGTTTTAAAAAGTTTGGTCTTTTATTTACTTTTTATATTTTAAAGATACAATGAACAACTATAAAACTGAAAAGAAAGTAATAAATATTGTTGACTGTTGAGTCAATCTATTTTAATTCATTAAAAAAGTTGTTTATTCCGATATGCTACTTTAATTCTCTATTTTTACATCATTTAATGCCATTTATTCATGATATGCTACTAGATAATAAATTTATGAAAATATATAATACTCCTTCTTTCTATTACCGTAACCTTATTTCATATCTTATCTTATATTGTTGAATAAAGTTACATATCTCGTCCATTGACTATTTATACATTTGTAAGTTAAGTGTATCTAGAAGTTATTTTATATATTGAACCCTATATAATCAAATTGATTTTTATTCTGACCCTTTTCAATGATTTGTTTTAGATAATGAACAAATGGGTACTTTAAGGGCATTATGTCTTTTTTACTTGCATACTCTTCTATCATCCATATCCATGAATTTTAATTTTTTTAATCAAGAAAAAAAACTAATGAATTCAATCGTCAATAACACGTTGCAAATAAATTAAATCAAAGATAATATTGTTAACAACATGTTACCAATGAACTTTTATTGTTGATGGGATTCAATGAAACAAAATCTTAATTTGTAAAGTAGGTAAAAGACTCTAGTTGTTCTTGATGTGGACGCTACAAAATCTTTTATATATATATATATATATATATATATATATATATATATATATATATATATATATATATATATATATATATATATATATATAACCTTTTTTCTACATGCAAAATAATAACAATAATAATTAGTGCTTCAATCATGTTTTTTTTCAATAAATCTCTCATTAATTTTCTAGATATAGAATTCAAAAAATACATGCACCAAGAAGAGAAGTCGCGATCTAGGTTTAATGAAACATAACAACACAAGATGATTGATAATTATTAACTTGGATTCATAAGAGGGTAGATTAGAATCAAATTACAATTTAGGTTTCCGATAAATTTGTCGCCTTGAACTAGCTACGAACTCATTGCCATGAAAAGATGAAAAAAAAAAATACTCTACGTTGTCTTCATCTTTTAAGTTTCTTATTCGTTTTTTATTCGTCAATGACATTTTCTAACAATCGAGAATATATAGTGTCCATCCTTGAACTCATGTGCTACAACTTTTTTTTTATAGATGGACATACCATATGTTTATTCCTTTTTTACTTCAAAGTAATAAGAAATAGCAAGTTTTTAATTTCCAAATGTGGTGTGTTTTGATTTTCATGTTGTTAGAGGCATTAATGTCGACAAAAGTTGTCCACAACAGCGTCTCCAAAGTATATATCAACTACCATAATAAGTTTTAAACATCTTTTATTACATATATTATATATTCATCTCTAAACTCTAAACCTTAACCCCGTAAAAAAACCATATTGTCCACCATGCTACCTCTTATGATAAATAGCATATTTAACGTTATGTTAAAATATATGTTACGACATAACACATGATTGTCAATGTTAATGTTTCAAAAAACTTATATGATCATATACAAATCAATAAAGTTATATGGTCATACATATACATTACTTGCTAATAAAAACAAAAAGTAAAAGAACAACACATATCTACAAGAATAATAGTTTTTGCACAATATAAAAAGGAAAATCAAATTTGTGAAACCGATTACTCCCTTCATGCTATCACACATTCAATTAAACAATATATTTTTTTAAAAAGAATCACGGTTTTCAAATCTATGGATAGAGTCACAAACCTGAAGGTTGAGAGTGTGATATAGTTCCTTCACTTTTGCAACGGAAGCAGGATCCTTTTTCCCATAGTTTTCTTGGATAAAGAATAAATTATTTAGGAAAAAAATAAACAAACAAATAAAAAGCAGTGGTTGGTGGTTGGTTAATACAACTTACATGTAGGAGTTTGTTTTGTTCCTGATTGGCGAGTTCCAATGCTTTGACAACCAACCAGGAGCACTTAAAATCTTCAATGTCTATTCCAATCTTGTCAATCACCTCGGGTGCACCAAAACAGTCTAGATAATCATCCTGCAATTCATGAATTTATATTTAAATTGAAATGGGCTCATAAATATTAGTAAAGCCAAGGCATGTCCAACCTCCTCCCACAAGTCTCAAGCTCTGTCTTTCAGAAGACAAGATGCAAGTCTGACCTTCGCCTCATTAGGACAAAGGCTAGATCTGAAGGCGTTCCCAACATCTGCTAACCAACTCCTGCTCGCAATTGGGTCCTTCTTCGCAAAGAACTCGGGGGCTCCACATGCCCGAAACTCACAGAAAGTCATAGCGTGAGCTCCTATCATCTCCGCCATCTCAGAACGAAAAGTGCCCAAGCGCTCATCCAAAATCTCCAGGATACTCTCCTTGACCATGTCGAAGATCACAGGAGTCTGCTCAAGAATATTGCGGGTAATCTCATATGAAATGAACTCCCGCATCTGATCATCCAAATATCCAGCTCCAGAGCCCGAATCTGAACCCTCGCCCACACCAGAACCACTACCAGTTCCTCCTCGCATGACTACCATACTCAAAATAGACCATTCATACCATCAGAACACACACACACACACACACACACACACATATATATATATATATATATATATATATATATATATATATAATCATCGAGGAATAACATACTCTAAAAGCTTCCCAGTATCATCGTGGCTTTCCTTGACTTGAGTACGAATCCTCTGATTTCAGTAGTACAGGCCCATACTACCTTCCATATTTATCTATACTTTCCTTAAGGATCGCCCCGAATCCTCCAATTTACTCCCTTATCAATACATACAACCTTCAACAAGACAATGCTCCCAACACCGAATCTCTTCCTAGGTTTTCCTAGGGTAACCCCCACACTACATTTCGTCATCAGCTGCGGAAGGAACTCCCCCTGACACCCTCTAACTAGCTCACGAATACAATTACATATCACCGACACCAGATAACTCTTCAAATGAAAGGTCTCACACTACAACAGTTAGACTCAAACAAGAGTTGCGCAATAGAGTTAAAACCTAACCTTCTAAAATTATCTAGTCTTAATAATATGTAGCTTAGGATATTCTTTTACTAGTTACCTGAAGTTAATGAGAACTCCTAAAAGCACAAAGCAAGCAACATTCGAGCATCGAGTAATCAGAATCAAGCATAACCTAAACAGACCATCCGATCACTGACTGGTCAGTACTAGCATGCAAGTCTACAAGCTCATACAACATGCATACAAAGGCATCTCTCATAGATCCTTAGCCCTAATCTACCATGCGATTCACAGATTCACAATTCAAAGCATAATCATAACATATGCATGTGTATTTTGGGAAAACTTACTTGAGTTCGGTCGATTGCATACACCACACCCTTTCTTTTATTAGAAAATCCTTTAATAAAACTCTTTAGTTTCTAAAAATATACCAAACCCTCATTTGGAGTTCATACACACCCAAGAGTATGCTTGAATCCCTCAAACTAAGGCTCTGATACCAACTTGTAACGTCCCAAACATTAAGGCCAAAATGTTCATTTTAATAATAGTAAAACCATCATCTAAAACGTGTTTGTAAAACCATAAACGAAAATCAGAGTATGTCAATAATCATCCAACAACATCAAATCACAAAATGTGGAACAACATGGTGTGTGCGACACGGTCATCCCGAGCCCTTCCCCTTCGATTCGGAAGTACATGAAGCATAAACTGAAAACCGTAAGCACGAAGCTTAGTGAGTTCCCCAAAATACCTCATGCCATACATATCAAACATATAATGGGCTATGCCTAACAACCATCGGGGCCGACCCGACATCAAGCCCTCGCTCATAACGGGTCTATCAATAATATGAGATGGACCCTACCTAATCACATTAATCAAGCCCTGCCTGGCATCAGGGCCCGCCCGATATACACATAAACATATAAAGCTCATTTAAGAATCACTAAGATAAATAGCATACAGTACACTCATCGGGCCCCGCCTGGTAACATATCACATACTATGCATACATGAGTCACACAGACAACTAGCATATTTATCATAATAAATTATGGGCCGACATTGGTGCCTTCGACCCGCTAAACACTGAGAAGAGACTCACTGCTAACAGAAGATAGTTGAATAAACAATCGATTTGTTGCGAACACTAATCCTCAAACTAAATAAAATCCATAAACGAATCCAATTAATAGCTAAGGTTTTATCCCATAACAATGATCCACTCATCCTTTATCATATGAAGGGAAAAAGACCATTTTCCCCTTTCCCTACAGGACCCAACTAATCCAAGCCCAAAACCCTAAATGGCTCAAGGCCCAAAGTCGATCCAATGGGCTTCTGAGAGAAAGTTTGGCGTCCACTCAATGACGTCTGGCGTTTGAACGCCCAACGTTCTAACCCAAATGCCTGGCGTAACCACAAAATCTCAAATCCTTAACCAAGGTCTTAATGGCTTAAAGCCTAACGTTCAAAATTCAGATCCAATGCTAAAAGAACGTCTAAAGCCATAAAGTTGCAACCTTCATGACTTTGCATGCCTACGAAGAGCCCAACACCAAAATCTAACTTAAATTACACTCTAAAGTTCCAAAACTCTTGAATGCAAGAGTATCAAGATCCAAGCTTGCATTTTTATGATTCTAAACCCTCAAAAATGCTCGAAAGGATAGCCTAAACCTCTGGGGCATTCAAAACTAGAAAAAGTCAAGTTCTTGGGACCAAAAAGAACATAAAACTACACTTAAGCAATATCTAATAAAGAAGTCATCATGATCTGAACTTTATACATCCAAAAGGTACTTAAAGATGCCAAGAGCCCAGATCCAAAAGCAAGAGAGCAACACCAACACTCCAAAGATCTTCCTTCTCTACCAAGAGCACTAAAATGATACCAGAATGTTACCCCATAGCATCAAAATACTTACACACACTTAGGGTATCAGAATGAAGGCTATAAGGGACGAAGGATGGAGATAAGAAATGTTTTGAGGCTATAATGGCCTTTAAATATGGTGCAAACCCTAAAAAGTAGGGTTTGTCCTCTGCGTGCGAACGTTTGGCATCCACAAACTTATGTTTGGCGTTCCAACGCTTAGCATTCCATTCCCAACGTCTGGCATTTGGGACCAAAAATGCAAGGTTAATACATAGTAAGGCCAAGAATGCAAATACCTGGAAACTGGCGTTACATATATTCATATATGAATAAGTCTTTGTCAATTCACACGTGATTATATATATATATATATATATATATATATATATATATATATATATATGGTGATGGAGGTGGTGGTGGCGGTGGTGGTGTCTATGGGTGGCAAAGTTGTTAGCGAAGATGAAGGATATTTATATATGAATAGATATATATGACTAAGTATATATATATATATATATATATATATATATATATATATATATATATATATATATATAGAGAGAGAGAGAGAGAGAGAGAGAGAAAGAGAGAGGTAGTTTCAAATGTTTCTCACATCTATTGTTTATGTCTAGTTTGTTTATATAAACAAGATTAATAGAGCACGCCACATTTATTTCATTAAATTTATTTCCAAGTGCCATTAAAAAAAATTATATATTTCAGATAATACCTGAATTACCCAAACCGACCCACTACCTAATGGGTTTTAGCCATAAGAACACCTTATGTGCTCATGTAAACCATAATGCTTGGATCTATGTTTCTCTATTGTACATGCATTCATCCAAGACTTTAAAACCTAGATCTTGCATGTGATAATCGATGTTAACATAAGAATAGGCTTTAGATCTTACCTTGATTGTTATGTAGCAATAATAATCGCAAATCCTCCTTGTAATGGCTTCAGAAAGCTTAGAGTCACAAGTGTCACTCCTTTAATGGCTTACAAACACCAAGAGCAAGAGGATGAAGAAGGAGAAGAGGAGAGGCACCCAAAAACGTCTAAAAACCCTAAGGAAACTCTTAGCCACGTTTTTTTGGTGCACTAGGGGTTCTTAAATAGTGAGGCTATTAGGGTTTTCAACCAGGAAACCCTAATTTGACTGTTTAGGCCCTAAGCAGCCCATGGACTCCCTTTAGAACACCCCTTGGACGATTTCTTTATGGCTTTCCATAGAATTCATCCAATCTATGTTCCAAAGTGATCCATAGCCCAATTGCAATTATCTTATAATTACAATCCAGTCCCCTAAGTTTAATTAATGTCTTTTAGTCACAAAACTAATTCTTAATTAATTCTTAACTAATATTAATTAAACAATATGATTTCTCCTTTAATATATTATCCATATAATATATTAATAAATCATAATGAATCCTCTATTTCCATAATTCATCCTATCAAGTTGCTTTGGTAAAGGCAGCCCAAAAGGACCATACACCATCGAGTCAAGTACATACCAAAATAGTTATGGACTTAGACACTAATCCAACACTACCCGAATTACCCAAACCCAAATTAATTTGGGCCGGGTAACAAATATTTTTTTAACATGAAAAACTTGAATTACCCGACCCGAAGTATCCGAAACATGAAAAAAATTATCCAATCAACACCCCTATTCTCAATTACATAATTTTTCTCATTTAATCCGTTTTTTATTATTATTATTTCTGACACATTGTCGATAATCATCTTCAACATGCATAAATAAAAACAAAGAGTTAATGCGTTAAACACACCCTTCTTTTCTTGCCCGCTGCTGAGCGCGGCAATCCCTCTAGTTTTTTTTTTTAATCAGCAAATACAAATATATAATATACTCCTAAACTAACACCTAATTTCATTTATGTCCACAATAGGACTTAAACCTTCGACTTCAAAAAAAAATACACTACTTGATACCACACGACTGGCTAGAAGCCCTTTTGGCAATCCCTCTAGTTAGAATCAAAAGAAGTGAAGTCATAAACACTTAAGTAACGAACAATAGGCAAAGTCTATGTCGGGTAAAAATCGACCCGCTCCTAATCCGATCCAGTACAAGAAAAGTTTGGTGACCAAACTTTGGTCCTACCATAAAAATCCAACTAGATCCGTCTGACCAAAAAAAAAAAAAAAAAAAAAAAAAAAAAAAAAAAACACAAAACACAAAACAAAACGCTGATAGCCTTGCTCCTTTTGATAATTTATTTGATTATTATGTCGAAAATAGCACACTATGCATTTGTTTAAGAAAAAAAATATATTTGGATTTTGCATGTAAGGCTTTAATTTTAAAGATAAAAATGATACAAATTGAAAATGTTGATACCGTTTTAAAAAGTTTGGTTTTTTATTTACTTTTTTTACTAGGCATGAGACCCATATATTACAAGTGTTTATTTAAAATAAAAAATTAAATATAAAATTTTAAACATTTGAAAAGTTTGAATTTATAAGAAAAATAAAAAATATTGATCTATAAAACTTAAAGTGTTTTTTTTTTTTCTAAATTTAAAAAAACAATTTAGATAAATAAATAAATGAAATTAATGAAGCTTTAATTTAATAAATTTGAAATTAAAAGGAAATTTCATTAAGAAAATTAATATGCATTTATTATTGCATTTAAATAATATATGGAATTGATAAAATAGAAAACTCATAAATGACATGTAATAAAAATTAATTTAAAATAACCACAAAATAACATTTGATAAATTGAATGAGAGTGTGATAAGTGACAAACAAACCCTTCATTTATTAAAGTAGAATAGGTGTGATATCCGTGTATTATACATGTTGATTTAAAAAAACATTAAACATTAAATTAAAGTGTAGACAGAAAATATTTTTTAATATATAACTTTTAAAATAAGAAAGGAAGAAAAAACGTATTTATTGCAATTTAATATTATATATATGATATTTAATACTTTACATATATAAGTATATGACTTTAATTTTAAAAATTGAAACAAATCAAAAATTGACTAGTGGATAATATTTATTTCAAAAATACTACAAAATGACAAGTATCAAAACTCATGAAAGATTTACATGAAAGATATGTATATGATATTTAATACTTTACATATATAAGTATATGACTTTAATTTTAAAAATTGAAACAAATCAAAAATTGACTAGTGGATAATATTTATTTCAAAAATACTACAAAATGACAAGTATCAAAACTCATGAAAGATTTACATGAAAGATTTATGTATATGATATTTAATACTTTACATATATAAGTATATGACTTTAATTTTAAAAATTGAAACAAATCAAAAATTGACTAGTGGATAATATTTATTTCAAAAATACTACAAAATGACAAGTATCAAAACTCATGAAACATTTACATGTGTCAAAAAGATCTTCAAAATAACCAAAAAATAACATTTGACAAATTGAATGAGAGTGTGATAAGTGACAAAAAAAGCCTTCATTTATTAAAATAGAATAGGTGTGATATCCGTGTATTATACGTGTTGATTTAAAAAAAAATTAAACATTAAATTAAAGTGTAAACAGAAAATATTTTTTAATATATAACTTTTAAAATAAGAAAGGAAGAAAAAACGTATTTATTGCAATTTAATATTATATATATATATATATATATATATATATATATATATATATATATATATATATATATATATGATATTTAATACTTTACATATATAAGTATATGATTTTAATTTTAAAAATTGAAACAAATCAAAAACTGACTAGTGGATAATATTTATTTCAAAAATACTACAAAATGATAAGTATCAAAACTCATGAAAGATTTACATGTGTCAAAATCAATTATTAAGAAGAGAATATATATATTTTAAAGATACAATGAATAACTATAAAACTGAAAAGAAAATAATAAATATTGTTGACTGTTGAGTCAATCCACTTTAACTCATTAAAAAAGTTGTTTATTCAGATATGCTACTTTAATTCTCTATTTTTACCGCATTTAATGCCATTTATTAATAAATTTAAGAAAATATATAATATAACAATTACAGAAATCTTCTGGTACATATTTTTGTATCCTTCTTTCTATTACCGTAATCTTATTTCATATCTTATATTGTTAAATAAAGTTACATATCTCGTCCATTGACTATTTATACATTTGTAATTTAAGTGTATCTAGAAGTTATTTTATATATTGAACCCTAAATAATCAAATTGATTTTTATTTTGACCATAATTTCAATGATTTGTGTTGGATAATTAACAACAAATGGGTACTTTAAGGGAATTATGTCTATTTTACTTGCATACTCTTCTATCATTCATATCCATGAATTTTAATTTTTTTTAATTAAGATAAAAAACTAATTAATTCAGTTGTCAACAACATGTTGCTAATAAATTAAATCAAACATAATATTGTTAACAACATATTATCAATGAACTTTTATTGGTTGATGGGATTCAATGAAACAAAATCTTAATTTGTAAAGTAGGTAAAAGACTCTAGTTGTGTTTGACGTTGACGCTACAAAACCTTAAATATATATCATCTTTTTTTTTACATGCAAAATAATAATAATAATAATTAGTGCATCGATCGTGTTTTTTTCAATAAATTTCTCATTAATTTTCTAGATACAGAGTTCAAAAAATACATGCACCAAGAAGAGAAGTCGCAATCTAGGTTTAATGAAACATAACAACACAAGATGATTGATCATTATCGACTTGGATTCATAAATGGTAGATATGCTATTATTAGAATCAAAATTGCAATTTAGGTTTCCGATAAATTTGTCGCTTTGAGCTAGCTACGAACTCATTGGCATGAAAAGATGAAAAGATACTCAATGTTCTCTTCAGCTTTAGGTTTCTTATTCGTCAATGACATTTTCTAACAATCGAGCATATATAGCGTCCATCATTGAACTCATGTGCTACAACTTTTCTTTATAGATGATCTAATTTTGTATTTAACTTTCTTTGGGGTTGGTATTGGGGAAATAGATTGCCTTATAAGATAATATGTTTGAATAGAGATAAGAAAGGAAGAATAAACATACCATATGTTTATTCTTTTTTATTTCAAAGTAATAAGAAATAAAAACAAGTTTTTAATTTCCAAATGTGGTATGTTTTGATTTTCACGTTGTTATAGGCACTAACGTTGATAAAAATTGTCCACAATAGCGTCTCCAAAGTATATATCAACTACCATAATAAGTTTTAAACATCTTTTATTACATATATTATAAATAATAAATACATCTCTAAACTCTAAACCTTAAACTTGTAAAAATAATCATATTTTCCATCATGCTACTTCTTATCATAAATAGCATATTTAACGTTATGTTATAATATATGTTACCGCATAACACATGATTGTCACTGTTAATGTTTCAAAGAACTTATATGATCATATACAAATCAATAAAGTTATATGATCATACATATACATTACTTGCTATTAAAAACCGAAAGTAAAAGAACAACACATATCTACAAGAGTAATAGTCTTTGCACCATACAAAAGGGAAAATTGGATTTGTGAAACCGATTACTTCTCTCATGCTATCACAAATTCATTGCTTCAAGTAAGTTTACGTAGGATATGTACTTGATGTTCTCTTCCAATGCCTTAATATGATTATACATACACTTTGTGGTCAGTCAACATCTCGATAATCATGGTATAATTCATTTTCATTTTATACAAATCGATTGAATCCTATGTAGGATTGTTTGAAACATTATTTTTCATTACGATAAGTTTATTGCTATAAACTCCAACATTTCTAAAAGGGGTATTGAAATTTGATTCTACAAGCAATTACCTTTTTCATTAGAATTTAATTAGAAAACAAATGAGTGAAGATATGTGAAAAAGGAAGAGAGAAAGTTGACATAAATTCCTTTAAACACATCCATGTGTTATTATTTAACGGAAAACCATTATAGCATTAGTGTGAGAGACCATAATAAAGCAAAACTAGCTATTTGGTACAAAAGTATACACAATATTTTTTTTGTGGACTAATTCCGCATATCAAATATATAGTTAAGGGACTAAATATGTACTATACCAATCTACAGAATAGAATTAGATTTTGTTAGGTGAAATAATAATGAACAAATAAACAATCCATTGGAACAAGGCGCATGGTAGTCACGCTACACTCTCATTTCCAGTCGGTCTATTCCTTTCATCCTTCGATTGTCAAGGCAAAGTAACGTCTGCAAGAGACCACTCTCCATCCTCCGATTTTCTCTCTTCAAAAACCCTAAAAGATTGTCGTAAAACCTTGATCGTATCACAAACCTTAAGAAACCCATTGCTTAGTTCCAATCAAGTAAAGTATCCCATCAATTCATGCAAAAACATTTATTATTTATGTACATTCTATCTGGGTTTTGGTGACCACTGCTCAAATTCGAAAACCCCAACTTTGTTGCGTAATTTTTGTTTTTGTTTTGAAGAATGTCGATTTTGGGTCGGAATCGGTCACAGACCTTATTCTACACTCCGCCGGCGATGAGAAGCCACAATCAGCAGCCGGAGTTCTGTCAAGAAGAGAAGCAAGTAAGCCCCCAAAAGGAAGACCAATCGGAGTCTTTTCTGAATAGTAACAGTAGCCATAATGTCGAGATGTCCAATTTGGATCGGTTCATGAAGATGAGTACTCCGATTGTCACTGCTCAGCATTTCCCCAAGGTATAAAAACAAAATTCAAACAAAAACCCCTAATTATTTTTCACCAATTCGTAACTGTTTATAATCTGGGCAATCGACAAAATGTGAAATTGCCGACGTCGAACTACTTCTTGATTTTTAAATTCGAATTCGTGTTAAATACTTCTCCAAAATTAAATAATTTATTCTATTCATGTTCAATTTGTGTAATTGATGAAATCGTGAAAGTTAGAATTATTTTATTGGAACTGATTCGAATTTTTGTTTTACTTTCTTGCTTGTTTTATACTCAATTTCATTAGGTTAAAACAATGCTAATGCTTTGATTAACTATTAATTATCGATTACTCATATGTCTCTTTCGTTAATAATTTTTCTGTCAATCAAAAATTTGTTGTCAAAATCTTGAAAACACTTCGATTATAAACTCGATTCATGAAATGTTCATTTACATTTCCAAAAAAAAAAACGTTACATTCATATCAAATCATCAACCATATCATAGTAAAGGGATCATTTCATCTTCCAAATCATCAAATCTATCAAAAAAAATTATCTTTAACTTTTCATTTTCTCTGTAGACTAGCATAAAGGGATGGAGAAACGAAGAACATTACCAACCATACTTCATTCTTGATGATCTTTGGGAAACCTACACAGAATGGAGTGCATATGGAGCTGGTGTTCCCCTTGTATTAAATGAAAAAGACTATGTTGTTCAATACTACACCCCTTATATATCCGCTATTCAACTATACATAGACCCATCTCCACCTTTCACAAACTCAAGGTAAACCTCATTTATTTACAACTTTGCCACTCCCACCATATTCCAATTTCCATACTTGCATGTAATTAATCGGTTTTTCCGACATGTATTTCACTAGGGTTTCATGATATAAATGTTATAAAAAAAACGTGTCATTTCTTATAATTAATGTACGCGTTATTTATTTATTTGTTACAGGAGGGCAGGTGAGCAAAGTGATTCTGGTAGTAGTGATGGGAGTTATGAAGGAGGGGCAGCTGAAAATAATCCTGATTCTGTTGCACAAAGTTTTAATAAACTTATGCTTGATGAACATGAATTTAGAAGCCCACATGGGCTTCTTGCTTATGAATTTTATGAGAAGATCTTACCTTTTCATCGTAGGCCTTTGGTTGACAAGGCAAGTCGAATCACAAATTATGAAATTACCAAATTACCCCTGTCGAATATGGTTAAAAAAAGAGTTTAATTGTTGTAAATGTTAACAGGTTTCGGATCTTGCAAAAATGTTTCCCGCGATAAGATCTTACCGCAGCTGTGATTTGACTCCATCGAGTTGGTTTTCTGTTGCATGGTAATATATAAATATATAAATATATTAATATATAATAAATAATAATCTTTCATTTTTTTTTTTATAAATTTTTACTGTTTTTTTTGTTATGAACTTGATGATTATGTTTTATTTAGGTATCCGATATATAGAATACCGCACGGGCCATCTCTTCATGAAGTTGAGAGTTGTTTCTTGACCTATCATTCTCTCTCATCTCCCGTAAAAGGTATATTTTTCTTATTTCCTTTTTTTTTTTTCTATTAAAACATCATATAATAGAAAGTAAATTATGGTTTTAAATTTTTAATGTTTTATCATAGAGTTAATCACAAAAATGACCAAAAGAGTAAAGGGTAAAACACCAAACGATCACCTTTTCGACATTTATTACAAAATTGCCACTTTTTTCATGAAAAAAAGTTGCGGATTTGCGCAATTACTTTTTCTAACATCATATTTTCGAAAAAAAAAAATTGGAAATTAACATGATTTTTCGCAAAGTTGATGTCATTTTGCGAAATAATTAGAAAAGCATGGAAGCTTAAAAAAATTGGTTTGGAGATTTTTTATTTGAATGGACATTTTTTTTAGATTTTCGCATTGGTCGATAAGCTCCTAATGTAAACCATATGCTATAATTAGATTTTCGCAACGCTTTTTTTTAGATTTTCACAATCTTTAAGTTCCCATGAAAAGTTAACGATGATGTTTCCGTATTTTGTTATAAAAATGATCATAAAAACCTAAAAAACTCTTAAAAATCTCTTTTTTTAGATTTTCACGATCGTCGACATTTGGTTTTGGGTGTTATATCTTAACCTCAATTGGTTATATTTCTAGATTAACCAAGTCTTTATTATTATATATGGTAACATAACACATTAACATGTAGATAGATGTTCATGTTAAAACTTATGATTTTGGCAAATTTATTTTAGGCATGGATGGAGATAATTCAAATGATGGGGGACATGGACATGGACAACTTTCATTGCCAATTTTTGGATTTTCTGTTTACAAGTTCAGGAGTTGTGACTGGATTCCAAATGTTCATGGAGTTGAAAAAGTCAACTCTCTCATACATTCAACTGACAATTGGCTTCGCATGTTGGGTGTATTCCACCCTGATTTCATGCATTTTAAAACCCGTGCTTTTTTACAGTGACAGCTGGCAGCCGGGTAAACTAGGTGTTAAAAGTTAAAAACAAAACAGATAGATGTTCACATCAGGTAAAAACCTGACTTTTTTTTTTTTTTTAGGTTTTTAAAACTTTAAAAGGCTAGACTTTAGAGTCCATTTTTTGGGCTTTTGGATGATACATACATAATCCCATATAACTTGGTGGTTTTGTTGAAGGTATATGACTTTTTTTTTGGGGGGGGATTTGAGAGCAGTAGTGATGTAGTTACTTGTACTTTGTGCAGTAAAAATTGTAAATTGCTCTCTAGAATGATTTGAAACTTTTTGTAGGATGTTTTTTTTTATCTTATGGTTTTTATCTAATTGCTGAAATGCTACCCTTGTTACATCATGTTTTTGTTTATGATGTGGTGCTTTTATGTGGACACTATGATTTACCTTTTTTAAATCGCTATCTATCTTTTGTATGTGTTATGTCTATGTGTATGATTTTTGAAATAAGTTACAACACTCGTTTTTCTAGACCAAAAAAAAATGGTTTTATTGGGCTTTTCTGAAAAATCTAAAGAATAATTGTATTCTTTATCTAACCTTTTTTCATTTAAGAAGAATCTAAAGAAAAAAAATATAGGAACGGGTGAATCCATAAATAACAAAGCATTGGTATCATGATACCTTAGTTGATTTCATTAAAAAAGCTGGAGACGAAGAAGAAATATGCAACAAAATTCGATTAATTCACTAGCTTTTGTTGAGTGCTTTCACTTCTATCCTTTAGTACAACTTTCTTACTTATCCCAATCTTGGTGATAGCTTTTGATTACGTCCCACTTCAGGTTCCTTTTCATTATCACATGACAGATTTTCAGATGGATTTGAGTAGATATCCTAATCAAAGTTCTGATTTTCATTATCTTCGTTTTCATATTTTTACTATTCCTCCTCAATCTAGTCAAATAGTGGTTTGTTGTAGCGATCACTATGAACACTAATTCTACCATCATTAGCATGTGTAGATTCAAGAAATGCCTTACAATTACCATCATTTTTTTAAAATCTTCAACTCATCTACCAAAGATTCTTTGTAAAAGCGTAAATAAACATCATTTCATCTCATTTTAGTCGGCTTTTTAAGAAATGAGATAAAATTTGTATATCCTATAGAACTAAAATCCACATCTCTTGCTTTAACGGAGTTGAAGTACACTAGATGCTTTGGTATGAGTGTACCTTCGTAGTAACATCACATATAAGAAGTTAAAATGGAATTGATGTAATTATATTCATTATTTCACTCTTACTTGAAGAAACTATGCTTAGATTTGAACGCCAACATAGAGTTTAATGACAAATTCGCAGTCCTAAGTAGTTTTCATAAGAAAAAAGGGTAAGTATAAGAGAAATTGTTTCTTATCCACGCAACTTCCACCTAAATACCACATATTTTTTCCTAATCTGTAAGATAAGGATATAACCTGCAATACTTGGTCAAAATTATAGGTTTTTAACAATAATAAAGAATTTAATGGTCAATGATCCACAAAAATAAAACATTAACTAAATACGTACATATGGCATGATTTATTGTCCTATCAAGTCATTTGTTTAGAAATAGCTTTACTTTCAGTGAATTGTTTCATCAATATTTGGTTTAGTGGATGTTTGACAAAACTTTTTAAAATAGTTTATTAGCTTTTTAGCTTTTCAAAAATCTAATAAGCTAAAAAAGTGTTTGTGTAATTGAAAAGCACTTTTTAAAACAGCTTTTCGGACAGGAAAAAGTAAAGCTCTCAACAAACTGGAAAATCCTAGTTTTTTAGCTTTTTAACCATTTTACTCTTAAAAATTTGTTTTTCTTATCCAAACACTTTTTAAAACCAACTTTTCCTAAAAGCTATAAGCTAATAAACACTTTACTTAAAAATCACTTTTATGCTAAAAAAGCTAACCCAAACATGCCCTAAACATTAAACCTTTTTAAGGTCTATTAACTAAAACTTTATAAAGATAAAATTGCAAATGCTTATGGTTGATTATTGTACCTTTTTTTTTTACTTTTAATTATTAAATATAATAAAAAAACCCCTTATAAATAATATAGTTTGTGTTTTCATAATAAGGGCACAAAAGTTTTTTTTATTTTATATTTTGATCAAAAATCTATTTTTTTATTTCATACTTTGGGCCACAAAAGTTTCTTATGTTGGCAGATTTGATCTCTAGATTTTCATATCCGCTAGGGATCGACAGAAAAGCTACGCAGACA
Organism: Lactuca sativa; assembly: GCF_002870075.4. NCBI lineage: Eukaryota > Viridiplantae > Streptophyta > Magnoliopsida > Asterales > Asteraceae > Lactuca > Lactuca sativa. The sequence continues at coordinate 53,678,018 of NC_056623.2, forward strand.
AACGAAGAAAACCCTTGGAATTCCAGGTGGGAGACCGAGTCCTTTTGAAGGTCTCACCCTGGAAGGGCACGATACGCTTCGGAAAGCGTGGAAAGCTGAACCCAAGGTATATAGGGCCTTTTGAGATTCTCGCTAGAATCGGCCTTGTAGCTTACAAACTCAGTCTACCCCACGAGCTAAGTAACATACATCCTACCTTCCACGTCTCAAACTTGAAGAAATCCCTGTCCGACAAGACTCTCGTGATTCCACTTGACGAGATCGAGGTCAACGAGAGCCTCAACTTTCCTACGGAGATTATGGATCAAGAAAAACGAATGAAACAAAGCCGCATCCCAATTGTGAAGGTTCGATGGAACGCCAAGCGAGGACCGGAATTCACTTGGGAGCGCGAGGATCAAATGAAACTCAAATATCCCCATCCCCATCTCTTCGCTTAGTAGTTCTGTAATAACTTATCTGTTTGAACTCTAAATTTCGGGACGAAATTCCCTTAATGGGGGGATGATGTGACAACCCAAATTCTATTCCGTTATATAAATTCCGTTTCCGCTAACGGAATGCGTCATTTTATAAAAGTTCCGTAATTTGGAGTCGTCAAATAAATAAATATTTATTTATATTTCATGTGATTATTATCTTAGTAAAATAAATATAACTCGTTAATGTTATTTCCATTTAACGAAATAAAGTTATATTATTTTTCAACCATTTAACCCGGGTAAAAAGTTTAAACCCCGTTAAACTTTAGCATCGGGTAGTCGTATACCGGATGCAATACCCGAGGCCTATATAAGGAAGGTGGAACACTTCCTTGAACTCTTTTACCACTCAAGCTCCACTCTCTCACTACTTTCTCTCTCTAGCTCGTTCCCGACTCCAAAAACCGCAAATTTCGCCTCCAAAATGTAAGATCTTCTACCCTAACTCGTTCTAAACATCATTTATTGTTGCATTAGCTCAAAAATCACACAATATGGCCATCAAAAGGGAGTTTACGGCCTAAGAATATCCTTAGGTCGTAAACACCAAAAAGGGTGCCAAAAGTCCCGATTTTCCTTCTTTTGAGCTTAGATGCTAGTTGGGGAATTTACCTAGGGGTGTTTAATCATCAAAACAATAATTTTTAGGGCATAAAAGAGGGTTTATGGCCCAAGCACATGCTTAGGCCGTAAACACCCTTTATCCATGCAAAAATGCCCCAAACATACTTCCAAGTCATGTTAGACTTGAGATATGACCTAGGGAGCTTCCATTTCGAGTTTGGGACAATTGAACAACATCATTTGAGGGGTAAACTAGAGTTTACGGTCCAAGCATATGCTTAGACCATAAACTCCCCCAAACCATGTCAAATGATAGTTTAAGTCCCCTACAAGGCCCTATACCTTCACTAGAAATTGTTGGAATTGAAACAAGGACCTTAAAATCAAAGATTTCGGGGTACACAAGAGTTCACGGCCTAGGCCATGAAGCTTACGGCCGTAAACTCCCAAGGAGTGGCCTTTGGGCCGTAAACTCCAAGGGAGTAAACTCTTGGACCCTTAGACACCCCCTTTGGCCTTGTAAAATTCCCTAGAACCACTTCTATATGCATATGAGACTAGAAAGCATTCAAAATACCCCTCCCATGAGTTTACGGCCGTAAACTCATGGGGAATATGGCCTCCCAACCATAAACTCACTTAGGGTGGGTTTAAGGAGAGTAAACTCCAAAGTGAGGTCATACACTCCTTCCATACAACTCATTGACCTTCTAGCACTCAACCATAAGACCTTTAATCAAGTTAGGATGTTTAAATGTTTTAAATAGAATATAAGTCACTAATTACTTGTAAAACATATATCTCATATGTTACTAGGGTCTTAGAGGGTGTACAAGTCCTTACTTGACACCAAACGCTCATACGACACATTCACCCGATTTACTCGTTTCAGGTGAGTTCATACCCCTTAATGAACCTTTTCAACTGTTTTTACATGTTTTAAGGGGGGGGGGGGGACACAAGTCAAATGTACAATTTATGGAAATCAATCACATGTGATTTACAATTCATAGTACAAATCACATGTGATTTATCACTATGCTTTATAAAAGAATTTTACATTTTTAAAACTGCTTTGAGAACAAAACTATTTTCAATATCTAAATCCATTCTCTTGTTAAATTGTTATTAAATTATTTTCAAACTGTGTTTAAGTTACTTTTCTTATAAAAATGTATCTACATTAATATATTTATGTAAGTAAGACTTGAAGGACTTAGGACCGATAGCTCGCCTTATTTCCTGTTCTTGTTTGATGTGGTCTTAGGGTATTTGTTATCCGTCCGACTGTCGTTGATTTCTTAGTTATATATCATATATATTAGTGTTAGATATGAAAGTATTCATACCATATGCTACCTTTGTTATTCAAAGGCCGGAAACCATACACTCTAGTTAGCTATAATAGGTATAGCTAGGACCACTACTTGTTACCTTTATTACTGATATACTCACAATAACGGCTATTACAACAAGTTAATACACGTATAAGAGAACATTGTAAGAACTATACAAAAGATTACTATACTATAATACCAAAGAACACATGAATCCAGAGTGTAACACACTATCTCCTTATAAGACACTCTACTATGCTTACACTATGTGACCAGGGGTTTCCGGACGGTTGATTGCATGCACCACACCTCTTTTCTCTTTTCAAGGTTCTTTTCTTTCTGAATTCGTTTTGCTTTTCTAAAAACTGTTTTTCGTCCTCAAAATTCTTTTTACAAAACTGTCTTTTCACTTTTGAAAACTTTTTATCCGACCCCTCAGTTTGAGTTCAGGCACACCCGAGAGTATGCCCGAATCCCTCAAACCAAGGCTCTGATACCAACTTGTAACGTCCCAAAATTCAAGACTAAAAATTTCTTTTAATAAAGTATCACTTAAGTAAAATCATCATTTCAAAACATAAACAGAGTATTAGTTTTCAAAACACATGTTCATTATCAAAGAAAACATTCCCAGGCTGACTAATCTATGGTGTGTGCCATGCGATCATCCCGAGCTCCATCATCCGCTACCGGAAGTACCTGAAACCAAAACTGAAAGCCGTAAGCACGAAGCTTAGTGAGTTCCCCAGATACCACATACCATACAAACCATTCATAGCCAAGAACCATACAAACCGACTTATCCATAACCAAATAAGGTGCTATGTGCCAAACATAGTCTTGCCATTATGCCACGAGCCGCACGTGGTCTTTCCTGGTCAAGCCTGGGCCGCTCCCTGGGTCTTACAGACAAGTGCCAAGGGCCACCCCTGGTCTTACAGACTTGTGCCAAGGGCCACACCCTGGTCTTCTATGCAAGTATCACAGAGACAACCGTACATACTACTCTACTTAGCTAAACAGCATACAATGTGCCAGAAGCCACCTCCTGGTCTTTCATAACTATAGCATATAACGCGCCGGGAGCCACCTCCTGGTCTTTCATACATATTGCCTAGGGCTAACCCCCGGGTCTTCCTGTCATACATAATAACATACTGTGCGCCAGGAGCCACCCCCTGGTCTTTCATGCATATTGCCTAGGGCTAACCCCCGGGTCTTCCTATCATACATAATCACATACTGTGTGCCAGGAGCCACCCCCTGGTCTTACATGCATATTCTAAATGGGCCGGCATTGGTGCCCTAGACCCATACAAACAGTGAGGAGACTCACCTGATACTGCTGAAATGCTGCTGCTAATCCCTTTGACCGCTACCCGACCACTGACTGAACTCCTACTCTACTTGCTTCCCGAGCTATCAATATCAAGGCAACACTGAGTCTAACTGACCCCCGAAAGACAACCAAGTCAACTCAGGTCAAAGTCAAAGTCCTGGTCAAAGTCAACCTTCCAGGTCAACCCTACTCGTCGAGTCACCCTACTGACTCGCCGAGTTCATAAGTCCAGAGTCCTTCCACTCGCGACTCTACTCGCCGAGTCAGCCCCTGACTCGCCGAGTCTACTGATTCCCGATTCCTGTCCTGCCCAACTCACTGAGTCCTTGCTCGACTCGCTGACTTGAGTCTTAACTCGAAGGGTTTGGGACCACGCGACCTGACTCGCCGAGTCTAAGAACAGACTCGCCGAGCACACGGCAATCTTCATCCAACTCGCCGAGTTATTCATCCAACTCGCCGAGTTATTCATCCAAATCGCCGAGTTCATGCTCATCTTCATCCGACTCGACGAGCTGTTCATCCCACTCGTCGAGTTCCTCCTCATCTTCAAGCTACTCGCCGAGTCCACTCGAAGGACTCGCCGAGTCCCATAAGATCCACTTACATGCAGAGAACTTCAAAGTCATGCATGAACTCCAAACTTTAGATCTACCCTTCCCAAGCCTATTCCCCACATAAAGTTGCAAACTTTACGTGTAGAGAGGGAGATCTAGGCAAAATGCTCCAATAACTAGGGTTTAAGACCAAGAGGATCCACAACCCACTTAATGGCTGATACTTTACGGGATTCCAGACCACAACAAGCATGGATCTGAGGTAGCAACCTCAGATCTGGACTTCAAACTCGAGATTGACCTTAAACATGGCTTAAAAGCCCCAAAACTCATATCCAAAGAAGATCTAAAGGAGGGAAACGAATTGATACCTTCCAATGCTCTGAAATGCTCCCCAAACTTCAGATCCAAAGCCACTCCTTGATGCTTCAAAGATTCCCACTTCTTCTTCTTCCTCTAAATCACTCAAAAATGGCCAAAAGCATATATCATCACAATGGAGGCTTAGGGTGCGGTGTTCTGGGTGTGAGAGGCAGTAAAGGAGCCCTAGGAAGAAGATTGAGACGTTTAAATAGGCTCCAAGCCCCGGATTTAGGGTTTTCCTCGCACAGACCAGACTCGCCGAGTCATCTTGGCCGACTCGCCGAGTCGGTCACTTACTCCTCGACCCGGATCCCGCTCCGACTCGCCGAGTCGACCCCTAAACTTAGGGTTTTTCTTCCCTTTCTTGGTCTTCAAAACTTTGGGTGTTACAAAACTTGTTTCTATATTTTTATCATTTTTTATATATATTTTTCATATTTGTAGTTATTTCGTCAATTTGATAACGTCTTTTGATATTTTTCAAAAAATGTAAAGTGTATGAATATATTTTTATATTTTTCGTATTTGTTTTGTATAATTTTGTTTTTTTCGTATTTTTGCTACGTTTTATTTTTCGTTAATTTGATATTTTTTAAAAAGTGTAAAGTGTATGAATATATTAGAGTATATTACATTTTTTGTAACGCTTGGCTCCGATATAAGTTTATTTCTTCAAATATTTATAATTTCCTTTGGGGACTCGACGAGTTGGAAGCTTTAACTCGTCGTGTCGAGAGAGTTTTGGCTGCAGATATTGATGAACCAACTCGACGAGTTACCGGCTGGGAAAGAAACCCTAATTTTTAAGCTGTTGCACCCTATTTAAAGACCTTAATCCCCTTGGCTGGTCCTTACCAGCCTCATCTGTCCAGAAAACCCTAAAAGTGTGTATCATCATCCTTGTGAGTGTGTGAGCTTGTGGAGGGTCTTAAGTGTTGATATTTTGCACATTTTTGGTGAATCTTTGAAGTGGAAGGTGCATAGCTTCGAGGGAAGACTTAGATCTAGAATCTCCTCACTCATTTCAGTCATTTGGAGGTATTAAGCTTATACCTTGCTTTGTTATCATCCAAATCTCTTTATTTGGAGTTTTATCTTAATTATGGACTCTTGGTTGAGTTGTTCAAGAAGTTGAGGGTTACAGGGGTTGTCATGTTAGATCTAGCCATTTTATGGCCTCATTTGGCTTAAAGTTGCAAGCTATACTAGGTCCTAGGTCCTATATATGCAATAAGTCTTTTATTAAGCCCATATTGAGTCTTAGGGTTTCTTTTTAGCATGCATGGGCGTAAAGTTGGAAACTTTACATGATTTTCCAGCCTTAGGAGGTCAAATCTGTATTTTGAGACTATGTTTTGAGAGTTTAAGGGCTTAATAGGTTAAGCCTCACTCTAATGGGTCTAGGGTTTAGGTTTGACTCGTTTTGGATGGTTACCCTTCTAGAAATCATTTTGAAGGAGATCTGAGAATTGGAGTTCCTATAGATTAATGGAACATCTTAATGCATTAAGCCGTTGGATTTCTGGCTAACTCGACGAGTTCATTAGTGAACTCGACGAGTTCATTAGTGAACTCGACGAGTTAATCGGAGATTTCCCGATATGTGTAGTTAATGGAGAAACTCGACGAGTTGAAGGACAATTCAGCGAGTTGGGTCAACTCGGACCGTTGACTTTGACCTTTAACTTTAGTCTTTGACCAAGTTTGACGTTAAGGGGTTTTTAGGGCATTTTGAGTTGTATTTAAAGAATTGTTTATGTTTAGGGGCTGTGTCGAGCTGATATTTAGAGCCGGGACATAGTCAGCTATCGTTCAGTATTTGAGGTAACTCTTCTCACTACACTCATGGGTCGAAGGCACCAAGGTCGGCCTATTAACTAATATGAAATGTTTAGTCATGGACATATGTAATGGTTGCTATTTGATCTATGTGTGAATTATGTGAAGACCATGAGGGGACCCCATGACATTTGACAAGAACATGGGAGGAGCCCATGGATCGGGGATATAAGACCATGTGGGTAGCCCATGACATTCCAAGTGAAGACCATGGAGGGAGACCATGGCAACCTTATATGTATGTGTGTATGGAATTATGTGGTTATATGTTTTGTGTGTTTTGGAAAACTTACTAAGCGTATGCTTATAATTTTGTTGGATGTTACAAATACTTCTAGTTCTAAGGGCAAGGGTCCGGGTTGATGGCGCAACGTGCACTCTCCAACATTTTCCCCCACTAGTTATTATGTACACTCTGATCTTTTTGAAAAATATATTGATGTATCGAATTCTGGAAAAAAATTTATGATGGGAATTTCTAATTATTAAACATGGATTCTAAATATTTAAATGAAAATTTTTACTTGAAATTTTAGGCGGTTACATTTTTGGTGTTTGAGTTTTTTTTCGGTTTTCTAAAAAAACCGAAAAAAAACGAAAATAAAGAAAAAACAAAAAAATATAAAAATATATGAATATAAAAAACTAAAGAAAACAAAAAAAAGAAGTTAAAAATAAAAAATATATAAAAAAACAAAAAATATAAAATAAATATAAAAACGAAAAAAATATAAAAGGAAGTTTAGTTTTGGTTAAAAAATAAAAAAAATAAATGAAAACAAAAAAGTTAAAAAAAAAACATAAAACCGAGTTTTGGACATATAGTGTAATTTTTTGCAAACTATAGGAATTTCTAATTATTAAATATGGATTGTTAATATTTAAATGAAAATTTTTATTTGAAATTTTATGCCGTTACATTTTTAGTGTTTGAGTTTTTTTTATTTTAAAAAAAACAAAAAAACAAAAATAATATAAAAATATATGAATATAAAAAAAAGTTAAAAATAAAAAAAATATATATTAAAAAACAAAAAATATATAAAAAAAATATAAACTACGAAAAAAATATAAAAAGAAGTTTAGTTCTGACTAAAAATTAAAAATAAAATAAAATAAAGGAGTTAAAAAACATAAAACCGAGTTTTGGACATATGGTGTAATTTTTTACAAACTATAGGGATAAAATTTAAATTTTTAGGATTGATTTTACAAAAAAAATTAAAAGAGTTAACTATAAAAATTGTTAAATGGGTTAGAATGATAAGTCTATGTCTCATTTGTGGTTATAACCAACCAAAAAAAAATGACTTTTTTTAATTACACATGAAAATATTGATGCTTTTATGGTATTTGCCCTTATAAATAAGTAATCTCCATCTTGATAAAAACAAAACATAACTTTTAGAAAGATTTTTTTTTTAATCATAAACTTTGATAATTTTACTAATAAAATTCAATACATATTGATGGAAGGCAAACGGGCAACAAATTACGCCGCAAACCTTTCTGGATGACAAAATTAATTCTTTTGAAAACAATATATATGGATCTAGGAGATATGATATTAGAATGCATGACCCGTTGGACTTTGAGGAGCTCCACCGCCTCTGATACGAGAAAATCAAATGTATCAAATGCAAATAAATCAAAAATTATTGTCTAATTTTAGTTAAGTTAGTGATGCCTTAATAAAATTAATGTTATGAAGAAATTAAAAATAAATTACTATTTTTGATATGGATCTATAAACAATAAAGTAAAAAACATGGAAGATTTAGTACAAAACTCACGCTGGTTGCATACAGAATGTCAATTGTAGATGAAATCTAATATTATTATATTGAGGTAATATGGAAACATCGAAGCTCTCGTAGCTCAGTTGGTTAGAGCACCCGTTTAGTAAGCGGGAGGTCTTGAGTTCAACTCTCAACGAGAGCACATATTTTAATTGTGTACCAGATTTTCGGATTTTGACCCATTTCTTAGGGGTACATCTTAATATCAGCTCGGAATTCATTCAGAACAGCATGTTAAATTTTCATTTATATTATCATAATTTTATTTATAGAAATCTATAATTAAAAATCTTGCATGATTAATGAACTTTTTTTTAAAACCAAGTAATTTATTTTGTCTTTCTGAAATGTGTTATAAATATTTCTTTATGTTATTTGTTATTTTTTAAGTTCATGTTGTATTTCTAAAAGAATATATATATATATATATATATATATATATATATATATATATATATATATATATATATATATATATATATATATATATATATATATATATATATATATTATTTTACAATAGTGGCAAATCCAGAATTTATATTCACGGGTTTCAACTTAACTGAAGTGTGAAGATTAATGTATTAATTTTTTTTAGTTAGCGTATTGGATTATTAATAAAAGAAACTAATACTGATATAATATAAACATTAGTATCAAAGATGGAATGTTTAAAAAAAAAATAATCAATGTGAGAAATATTAGGAACTTGTAATTAATACGATACAATTATTAATTTAATTTTAAAATCAAGTGGTGTCCCTGACACCCTTTATGTATAAGTAGGGATGAACTTTTGAATCGTCGGAACCGGAACCGGACCGGAACCGGACACAAATTAGTAGAGCGGTTCGGTTATCGGTTCTTGACTTATGGCAAAACCGGTTCCGGTTCTACCACCGGTTCGGTTCTAACAAAAACCGGTTAAAAAACCGGAACCGGCTTGGAAGTGTAAGAGTCGGAATCCATGCAAATCTATTTTCAAAATATTATCTAATTGATGCAATATCGATATATCATATATCCTAATCTATTCCTTAATTAACCTAAACACAAAATGGGAAGTCCAAGAGTTAAAAAAAAAGTCGATCACCACAAAGAGGAAAATAGGGACGATCGGTTTTGCTTGGAGCTTAGGAAATCACGATCAATAGTCGACATTGTGAAAAAAAAAAACCGATCCAGACAAACAAAAATCGATTTTGTGTAACAATGGAGAAGCCAAACTCAAGTAATTGGATTAATACAGAAGATGAAACTCAAGTAAGTCATTGTTGCTATTGTTGCTTATTGTATACTGGTTCGTTCTTGCTTTTTTGATGCAACAGAAGTACAGAACTACCAACTGTTTTTTGCTAAGATCTTTTAATCAACAAGTGCAATCTCCAATTGATTGTTGCTGCATTACTAAATTACTAATCAACAAGTCATTGTTGCTGTTTTTTGCTGATTGCACTTGTCGATTGTTGCTGGCTTGCTGCATTACTAAATTACTAAAAACAACTCCATTACTAAATTACTTAATTACCCTTCAACCCATTTGAGAGTTGAGACTTATTCTTTAGGTTTCTTTCCAGTTTCTTTCCTGATTATGTTAGTCTACATTTATGTTAGTATACCAACATGGCACATATAGGTTAGGAGTTAGGATGTTAGGCAGAGAGGATTCCTTTGGTTCCATTCCAGTTTAGGGGAATGATGTATTTCAATTTTCAAGCTACCCAGACCTTTATTGCCTTATCTTGTAGTAATGCTTGTGATATATGGTTGACAGATAACATATCCCTTTACAATTTACATTGTTTATTAATTGATTTCATATTTAAAATATTTTTTATGATATAAGGTAAAAAGATATAATAGATTTTGTTAATTGTTTTCCTCCTAAAGGCTCAATCTCAATATTCAATTCATGTTTGAGAAAACTCTAATAATATACAAATAAAATCTTAGAACTTAGTATGGTGTAAAATAATGTCACTGATCCAAATTGAATTAAACATCTTTTGAACTCATTTTGATTGATGATATATAATATTTTTTGAACTCATTTTCCAAATGTAGGATTATGAAGATGATTTTATTGGTGAGACACCACCGGTAATTAATAATATTAGTGACGAATCCGGAAAAGAAGACATGCCAAAGCCAAGTCCTAAGAAACGAAAAAGGAATGGAGGCGTGCCAAAACCAATTACTAGCAAATGAGATAGAGCAATGAATAATGGTAAAGGAACGGCTCCTTGTTGGGTAGTGTTCGAGCCGGTGTGGATTGTAGAGGATGATGGTGTTGAAAGGAAAAGTGTGGAATGTATTCATTGTCATACAATACTTAAAGCCGATACGGACCGAAACGAGACTTCTAATATGAACAAACATTGGAGGAATTGCAAGTTAAACCCGCACAACAAAGAAAAAAATGATAAAAAGCAAGCCAAATTGAATTTTAAGAAGGAACCAAATGGTGAGACTAGTGTACAAACATAGAAACATGATGACACTAGGATCAAACGAGCATTACTAGGCCTTTTTACCGTTGGTGAACTACCATTCAAGTATGTTGAAAATGAAGCATTTATTGAATATACTAACGCGCTTAATGGTAGGGTGATCTTGTCTTCTAGACTTAAAATTTCCCGAGACGTAGGCAAGTTTTACTTAGATGAGAGGAATAAATTGCTCAAGTATTTCAGTAATGCAAACACCGTTGTACACTTGGCAACCGACACTTGGACATCCTCTTGTAAAAATGTCAATTACATGGTTGTCACGGCCCATTTTATTGATGACGAATGGGTCATGCACAAGAGAGTCATCAATTTTAGGGAGATAGATACACATAAAGGTGAAGAAATTGGACGAGAGTTACTAGCATGCATACATGGGTGGGGTATGAAAAATGTTATGTCAATGACCGTCGATAATGCCACGAGTAACGACACAACAATCGAATTTTTAGTTAAAATGTTTCCCACGATTTACGACGGTGGAAAACATTTCCACATACGGTGTATGGCTCACATCCTAAACCTTATTGTGAAGGTTGGGTTAAAATACCATAACTATCATGTGGAATGTGTACAAAAGGCGGTGAAGTATATTAGAGGTTCAACACAAAGGATTAAGAAGTTTAAAAAAGCCATCAAAGACGTGGGGGTGGAAACAAAGAAATTTTTGTGTGGCGACTCTCCAATCCGATGGAACTCGACATTCGAGTTGTTGAAAACCGCCTACGAGTTATGGGAAGCTTTTGTGGAATTTGGCATCAAAGGTACTTAATACTTAATACTTATACAGTATAAGTATTAAGTAGCTTGGCTGTTGTTTGACAATTTATCTATTTATGTATAAGAATCAAGTAGAAAGGTTATTTATACTCATTATTAAATAAATTAACAAACATGTACAAGATTTTATTTTTATTTAATTAAACAAACATGGTCCTGTTATTTCATTTACGCCTGTTACTTTGAGAAAGTTTGAGTTAGGTTTATATACATTTAACATCTATTGTCTTGACTTATAAACCAATCAGAATTTAGATAAATAAATAATATTAATAAATCAATAAATAATAGCTTAGTTACTATATATACAATTGATTTATCTTCCAAATATATAACTCTATAATAATGAACCAGTTTCCTTAAATCCCTCCAGCATCTTAATAACCCTACCATGGGGTTGTGCATCAATTCTATTCCACAATCATCGGAGAAATTTCTCACCATCAGATTAACACTACAATCACCATTATATAGTAGAAACTGACGATCCTTAAACCATATCTAACATCTATTGTCCGGACGTATGAACCAATCAGAATTTAGATAAATAAAAACTATTATTTAATCAATAAATAATAGTTTAGTTATTATATATACAATTGATTTATCTTCCAAATATATAATCTCTATAATAATGGACCAGTTTCCTTAAATCCCTCCAGCATCTTAATAACGCTACCATGGGGTTGTGCATAAATTCTATTCCACAATCATCGGAGAGATTTCTCATCATCAGATTAACACTACCACCATCACCATTATGTAGCATAAACTGACGATCCTTTAACCATAGCATATCTTTTGGAAAAAAAAACCTTTTTCGATCTCGTTCGCACCATCTCTGGGATTACATACAAACTCACTATCGATCTAGCCTGATCAGACATCACCATCGTCAGTCCATCATAGGACCTTGTTGAGTCGATGTCCCTAAATCTCCATTGCACCACATAATCGCCGCTGAGCCGACGATGCATATCCATGGGAAAACCGTTGAACAACAAGACCGTATGTTTGATTTTTTTCCCTTAAAAGCGTTCATTCGATCCAAGTCTCCTCTTATATTGATTATATTCGACGCAATCTCCCTTGAGCAAACTATCTATTACTTGTTGAATAAACCATTTGTTCTTGTTGCCCTTTAACATGTACTAGAATCATGTGAGAAAGTAAAGTACAGTAGACTAGCAGGCTTTATGTGATAAGTTTTGAGAACTATAATCAACCATTTTTTCCATGCCATGCTTTTATTATAACCATGAATTATCTTTTTTTTTTTTTTCCTATAACATTACTGACAAATCATAGAAGATAGCAACTTTGTCTTTTATGTACCAGTATCACAAGAAAGAGCGATCAATTTCTTTAAATTCCACCAACCAATATTTCATTTTCTATAAATAACCATGTGGAAATATGAAATATTTGTTTCACTTTGCTTTGGGTTAACCATGCATTAAACGTTAAAATATTTGTACTAACCTACTCCCTTACTCATTTACACGAGAGTTTGATTATATTATTCCAACACTCACATCTCTTTTGTTTGAAATCTAGGTCCACCCTTTTTATCGACCGTCTAATGTAGAAAACAATGTTCTTTACAAGAAAGAGGGATTAAATATTGGATTAGGTATCTAAGTACGTAACTATAATTGATATACACTTAAATTGATAGTAACACAGTCCTTTTGGGTTGCCTTTAAAACTAGCAATTTGATAGGATGACTTTTAGAGAGAGAGATTGAATTTATTATTTGATTAATAAATGAAAATAAATAATTTTTTAATATATTATGAGAATAAGATATTAATTAGAAATAGCAATATTTAATTAATATTTAATCAGAAATTAATTGGAATTAATTTTGATATTAAAAGAATTAATTAAAAAGAGCATGGGTTAAAGTGCAACTGTTTAATAGTTGAGCAAGAGGTTCCAGAACCTTCCTAAGGAAGGAGGTGGACGGTTTTCATATGGATAATCTAGGGTTGTAGATTATCCCATGTGGATAAATAAGGAGCTAGATAAGTATCAATTTGAAATATTAATATTATATTCATATTACGGTTATCTAGGGCATCCTTGTTGCACTATAAATAGGCCTCTAAACCTTAGGAATTTCGGCCACCTGAAACCCTAGAGTGGTAGCCGAAATTCTCAAGCTCCCTTCTCCTATCTCCTCTCATCCTCTTGCTAGTGATGGATGTGATCTACTAGAGGCACGGCATTTGTGGTGTTTGCTCTCTAAGCTTCTACAACAAATGTGATTCTTGTTATTCTTCAATAGCAACCAAAGGTATCTATTTTAACCCTAGTTATTAATTTTGAAATTAGTATATGCTTCCTAGGGTTTTCCATTTGATGTTCAAAAGTTGTATGTTCAATTAGAGAAAATATAGATCAAGAATTAGGGTTGCATGCACACATAAACTTTTGTTTGTTATGCTCAAAACCCACCAGTGGTATCACAGCCTTGACTTGTTTTCTATTGAATGAATTACAATTGTTGAATTTGATCAATTAGGGTTTATGACAATTAAACCCTTTTAGACTTAGGGATTTTCGATTTTAGGGTTTTCTTGAACCCTAAGTTTCGAATATTAGGAAAGGATTTTAACCCTTTCCCTTGCCTTATAATTTTCGAATTAGGGTTTCCTTAACCCTCAAGATTTCGAAAATAGCAAGGATTGAAGTCCTTGCCTTCCTCCCCAAGATAAGCCATTTTCAAAAAACCTAGGGTTTGATAGGGTTATCTTATTTTTGGTAATGATCTATTTACTTGATTAACTGGATAATTATAAAATTTGTTTTAATTGGATAATCCTTAATTGATTTAAAAAACTAATTAAATGCTTAATTAATAAATAATTATTAAATCATTTGGTTTAATTTTAAATTTGTATTAAATGTTTTAAATTTTGAAATTTAGTAATTAAACCTGGTATTTTAAAATGTTTAAAATACACCTTATAGTATTTGCACATTGCACTTTATAAGTCGTTAGAGTCTGTGTGGTTATTTGGCACACTAAAGGGACTAATAAAGAGTGGAAATGGGTGTCTCATAAATTATCATTGATTAAGGGAGTGTCTGTGGATAACCGGCACATTAAAATAAGATGATAAATGACATGGAGAGTACCAAACTAATTTGCATGGTTATTCACATCTTGTTTATGATCCTCGATATCCCAATCACAAATAGAAGAGCATAATCGAGATTAAACATGCAATTGAATAGTTCAACAAATATCAAAAGATCTACGAATTTCATTAAAACCTAATTCATTCAACTTTCATTTTTCATGGTGAAATTGGTAAACTGTCATTTGCCTACCTTTATATAATTTACAATTAGATTACGACATCTCTTTTCTTAGTTGTGAATTATTTAGTTGGATCCTATCCTTAATATTTAATTTGGGTGTTATATTGAGGATTATTATTATCTAACCAAAACTATCTTTCTTTCATAGATGTCTATCCCAAATGATGCTTTCGGTTCCTCCTCCAACAACAACTTCTCACTATTGAACATTTGCTCGAGGGTAACTTTTGAAGGCACCAATTATAACAATTAGATGCGAAACATCAAAATGGCTCTACATTTCGAGGACAAGGAGTATGTGCTTGACAATGAACTTCTCCAGATTGATGAAACCAAAGCTACTGCTGCAGAACTAGATGAGTATAGGGAACACTATAATGATGCAACAAAAGTTGCTTGCATCATGGTGGCAACTATGACTCCCGAGCTACAAATGTTCTACGAGGATTACTGACCATACGAGATGAACAAGGACTTGATGGAAAAGTACCATCAATGAGCTCGTCAAGAAAAGCACGAGGTAGTAAGGTCCCTCATCACTAGCAAGATGAAAGATGTAGAGTCCGTCAGTAGCCACGTGTAGAGAATGCAACGATACGTGGAGCGCTTGCTAAAGCTCAAGGTGAACTTTGATGAGGAATTGGCTATTGAGATAATCTTACACTCATTGCCCAGTTGTTATGATCAGTTTATCTTGACTTATCATCTGAACAACCAAGAGACCACATTGGCTTAACTTCAAAACCTCCTACACACTACTGAAGTAGGAATGAAGGGAAAAGGTGTTGCCTCCACTCCTGTTGCTGCTCCAGTCTTGGCCATTGGACAAGGAAAAAGGAAGAATAGGAAAGGTCCTCCCAAGAAGAATTGGAAGGGAAAGTCCCAAGTTGGGTCATCAAGCAATGGACCCAAACAAAATGCCAGTTCTAACGCTCCCCATGCCTCAAATTCCAAAGAGGCTACTTGCTTTTACTGCCACGAGCAGTGTTGCAAATATCGGCGCCTAGGCACTTGGCGGTTCTTCACCGTCGACGTTTATAGCTAATTGGCCAATATAATCGGATGTGGTCAAAGTCGGTCAAAGATGGAGATAATCGGGTCTAGGCGTGTAACACTGTGAATTTTCAAATAAAATTTTCATTTAAGTTCGCATGTTTCTCATAACATATTTAACATAAATCTCATTTATTTAATTTACAAATCACAACTCCATAATTGTTTGATTAAAATCCAGGATCTTCAAAACATAACTCTTTTACTGGTGTGTGTACAATCAAGCTGGTGCCTTCCCGCGATGCTGAGAAAACCTGAAACACATAACATGGTAAGCACGAAGCTTAGTGAGTTCCCCAAAATACCACATATATCACATTAGCCACTCGAGGTTATAACACTGTAAGACCCTTCGGTCCGTGTATCTCAGTGTGACCCTCCAGTCCCATGGCTCATTCGACCCTCTAGTCCGGTCTGGTTGGGACCCTCCGGTCCCATGGCTCGTTGGACCCTCTGGTCCGGTCTAAGTGAGAACCCTCTGATCTCATAGCTCGTTGGACCCTCTATTCCGGTATCGACATCACATAATATAGCACAAATATATATATCACATAAACAATGCACAACTCAAGTAAGCACATATTACCCTCTGGTCACACATAACTACCACTCTAGGTAAAGTATAGTGAGAGGACTCACCTTGACAACAAGCATGCATCACCATACTCGAATCTTGAACTAGCCACCGCTTACACATAGGGTAGTTATCTCAATAAATACTTGATTCTCGACTCTATGCAACCAAAAGTTATTCTTCTCTCTTTAACTCTTGAATTGGGTAAAAGACCATTTTACCCCTCCATGGTCTCCATTACTCATGTTGACCAAACCCTAAAGTCAATAGAAGTCAAACTCGAGTCAACAGTCCATGTTTGACCCGACTCGTTGAGTCCACTCTTGCGACTCGTCGAGTCCACTCGTTTCCTTAGAAGCCTCAAGAAGGTCCAGCTCAACTCGTCGAGTTGACCCCCAACTCGCCGAGTTATCACACAATAAAACCTATCGAGACAAACCCTCACCGACTCGTCGAGTCAGGCCATGAACTCGACGAGTCCCTTCGATCTGATTCCTCATTCAGACGATTTCAAACAGATCTATCACTCTAAACACTAGATCTGTCATCTCAAGGCTCAAAAAGCACGTAAAGCTTCGATCTTTACGTTCATGCATAATGTTATTGCTCCAAAATGCTAATACAAGCCCTTCATGAATGATTAAGCCCAAATACCCTCATATGGATAGATAAAGCTGGGACACCTAGACTCTAAGGACCTCACAAGGTCTAGATCTAAGGTCTAGACTCTTTGATAACTCATGCTACTCAAAAGCCCGAATAAAAGATGGAAAAAAGCCCTAAAACTCCATAGATATGAGATATTTCCAAAATAAGAAGAAAGGTGAAGACTTCATACCTTCCTCAGGAGCTCTGGACAGGAAATCACTGGACCCAATAGCCTCACCTCTGTGTCCTTGCTTGATAACCTCATCCTCTTCCTTAAATGATGCATAAGAACCACAATATGAGCTTCTCTCTCGCACTATGTAGCTCAAATAGCAATTAGGGTTTGCTCTCAGGGGTGTAGGGTAATTGATGAGGCAGAAATGGGGGCATAAGTTCCCTTATATAGGCCTCAAACCCGGGAAATCAGGGTTTCTCTGCCCATCACCAACTCGGCGAGTCTGCCTCCTGACTCGTCGAGTCCATTCATTAAATCCCACACGACAACTCGACCCCACTTGGTGAGTTGGACTCCCAACTCGTCGAGTCACTCCATAAACCTCAAGAATTCAATCATATGATAACATGCTTGAAATTCCTGATGTTACAATTCTCCCCCGCTTGAATTAGATTTCGCCCTCGAAATCTGTAACGCCCGTAGATCCGGCCTAGTCAATTTAGAGACGATAAGCATCAAAAGTGACTTTTTGATAAAATTTTGTTTAGAATGAATAATCTTGACTAAGTTGTAGTGGTCATGAAAAGGGTTCCGGATATATGAAGAATGCCGAAATCCGAGTTATAATGAAGAAGTTATGACCCGTCGAAGTTTCGAGACAGAACCGGCACGACACTGCGTGACGTAAATAGTGAATTTATGATAGATCGATATTTAGCCTTAGTGATCTAAGCGAAAGTCATAGAATATGTTACACCGAGAGCATGCATAAAAAGAACGTCTAAATCTGACTTCATATAAGGAAGTTATTATTTTTCGAAGTTTCGACTTAGCGGTATGCAACCCAAAGTTCGAATATGAGATTGAGTGATTTCTATCCGAACCAATCTAAATGAGAATCGAAGATCTCATCGATAGTAGTCTAGCGGTGAAAAGACAGACAAAAACGGACGTCAGATGAAGGAGTTGTGAATTCCTAACGGAGTTTTCCTGTCCCAGCCTACTAAAAAATTATATAATAAATAATAAATCAAAATTATCCGACATAGTAGAAACGAGAGTTGTAGGGCATAATCTCACCTACGCGTGGATACAAAGAACGTCGAAAACTGAGCTCATATGCAAAAGATATGAATTTCTGAAGTGCGGGGAGTGAACCCCGACACTGTGTCATAGTTCACGACGTGAATACAGTGTTCACGACGTGAACTCAGTATTTATACCTTATGGAGCCTGACAGACGCAAGTTGCGATGACGCACCTGATGACTATTGTGTTGGAATAGTGTCTAAGGCTGCAACTATATTAGGCAAGTATTTGACCCGGTTGTGCATGGTCCTTTTGGGTTGCCTTCACCATAGCAACTTGATAGGATGATTTATTAAGAGAGAGTAAATATTATTAATATATTATGAGAATAATATAATGAATAATATATTGTTATTTGATTAATATAAGTCATAGAATTAATTAGAATTAATTTGGTGACTTAAAGAGATTAATTAAATAAAGGGGTATAAACTGTCAATTGTTTGATAGTTAAGCTTTAGACTGTAAATCCTTGTAGATATACAAGGGACGAATTCTAGAATCTAAAAGGATAGCTAATTCGTCCAAAGCTTATCTATGGAAAGGATTTGGATAGCCTTAAGAGAAGATTATCCAATTAGGGTTTAGGTTGTAACCCTTAAGGAGTCTATAAGTATAAATAGACCCCATGGCATAAGGAAATCGGCACCTCTCCTAAAGCAAGAGAACCCTGGCCGATTTCCTCCCCTCTCCTCTCTCCTAAATCATCTTCCTTGCTATTGGTGTTTGTAAGCCATTAGAGGAGTGACATTTGTGACTCTAGAAGCTCCAAGACCTTAAGATCAACAAGGAACTCAAAGGTATGGTTCTAGATCTGTTTCAATGTTGTTATTTAACCTTATTAGTCATTAGAAGTCTTGGATTCAAAGCATGTTTATTAGAAAGCCTAGATCCAAGCATTAGGGTTTTGCATGCACACATAGGAAAGTTCTTATGGCTAAAACCCATCAGTGGTATCAGAGCCTAGCTTGGTTTTCTTTAAGTTGTTGCTTGATTAACTGAAACAAACCTGCAAAATTCGATTTTTTGGTTTCTGAGTCATGGACTCGGCGAGTAGGCCTGACTCGGCGAGTCTCTTTGTACACTCGACGAGTCCAGGCGTCAGGAATGGCCAGATTCGGGATTTTTTCATAATTATCTTATGGAAACTTTCCTTAAACTAATTAGATCAACCCTAATCCGATTTTTTGATATATATGACTATAATCTTGATCTAATTAAAGATATTTATCATCTAATAAAATATTTAATTTCCTTATATGATAATTAATTAATTATTTTGATTATTTTGGTAATTATCTTAAAAGAAATCTTGAATAAATCAAATATAGATAATTAGGATATTAATTGTTAATTGGAATTATTTGTTATTTGATCCTCCATGTTTTAAATGTTTAAAACTTGTCCTCAAGTTTTGAAATTTATATTTGTGATTAAAAGTTTTAATTTAGACAACTTAAATTTCAAACCCTAGATTTTAAAAGGTTTAACATACAACCCTATACTAATATGATATTACTAGAATAATATATATATATATATATATATATATATATATATATATATATATATATATATATATATGTATGTATAACTAAATGCTAGTCTTACCGTTAGTAGGCCTCATTCACGAAGCCGATCTATAAGGTGGGTATAAGGTCACGGCCTATAAAATGGCACTAATTGGGTGTACACTCACACCCAGCGCTTGCTTGATTGGTGGAGGGTCGTTAGCCGAACGGGTAGGATAGGGCAACCTCATCCTCTCATTAAAAGTATAATAAGTAATACAAAGTAACTACACATATTTTAAAATTTCCCAATCTTAGTTACTTTAGGAAAAGTGAATTGATGCAATCCCATGAAATTACACTTTGCACCCTTGCTAAGAAGTTAGTGGAGCGTGTGTGGTTTACCGGCACACTAATTGGTTCTAAGCAAAGATGGCAAAGGGTGATTCATTGTTTATCATAGTTCGATGGAGCGTGTGTGGTTTACCAGCACATCGAATAGGTGATCGTTACAATGAAGGCACCATGTGGATTTGCATGGTAATTCACACCCGCTTTGTGATCCTCGGTATCCCAGTCACAAACAAGAGGGGCATATCGAGATTTAAACATGCCATTGAATAGTTTCAATGAATCTCATCCGAACCTAGGAATTCTCAATACACTTAGGACTAATAGTTTAAGTTTTGTGATGGAGAATTAGTGAATCGTCATTCACTTACCTTCAATTTATTTGCATGTTAGATTACGGCATCCCTTTTCTAGTATGTAAATGTTATTGTTGGATCCTAGCCCTAATTTTTCTTATTGGGTGATAATTAGGGATTCTTATTCTAATCTATCTTTGTCCTTTTCTTTTGTAGATGTCGAACGCAAACAACGCTGCTGCTAGTTCTTTCACGTTGATGAGCCTTTGCCAAGAGGTCACCTTCGATGGAACGAACTTTAGCGAATGGATAAGATACATTCGCACCATTGCTCGCTATGAGGATAAGGAGTATGTCCTCGATGAGAAGCTCGAGAAAATCAACCCTGGAATCGCTACTCCGGCCGAAATCACCGCTTTTGAGACTCATGAGCGAGATGCAACGAAGGTACATTGCATCATGATTGCCACCATGAACTCCGAATTCCAAAAGTCCTACGAGGACATGTACCCGTACGAGATGCATCAAGACTTATTGGAGAGATACCACCAGAACGCGAGACAAGAGCGTTATGAGATTTTCACTAACATGATTTCTGCCAAGATGGGTCATGGAGAATCTTTTACCGTGCACTTGCAAAAGATGCAAAGGTATGTCGACCGCCTTCGCAAGTTAAATGTTGACTTTGGGGAAGACTTGGCGATCGACATGGTGCTTCACTCTTTGCCTCTGATGTACAACCAATTTAGGATGACCTACCACATGAATAAAGAAGAGGTCACCCTAAGCAAACTCCAAGGTCTCTTGAGGGTCGCTGAGAGCAACTTCAAGGACAAGTCTGTTGCACCTACTCCCAATCCGACTACTGCTCCTGTTTTGGCTATTGGTCAAGGAAAGGGAAAGAAGAGGAAAGCTTCATCGACAAACTATTGCAAGGTCAAAGCCCGAGATGGTGCCTCTTCCAGTGGGACCAAAGTTGATCCCGCTAAGCCCTGTCCTAACCCGAAGGAGGCAGAGTGCCACCATTGCCACAAGATAGGACATTGGAAGAGAAGCTGCCCAGAGTACCTGCAAGCAATCAAGGAAGGAAAGATCAAGCCATCTTTCGCAGGTATATACACAATTAAATCTAACGATTCTAATCATGCTATTTCTTGGGTTCTTGATACCGGTTGTGGTTATCACATTTGTTCAAATGTGCAGGGACTAAGAAGAAGTAGGGATATGGAGCAAGGAAGGATCAATCTAATCATGGGGAACAGAAGATCGTCGCCTGTGACCAAGATTGGAGTGTATTATTTAGTGCTTAGGAATAGTTTGGTTTTAGATTTGAACAATTGTTGCTATTCGCCAGAAATGGCTAGAAACATCATTTCATTTCATGGTTTATATAGGCAAGGATTTAGATTTTCTTTTAATAATGAGAATGGTTCTATTTTGGCTTATCTAAATGGTGTCTTTTACTTTGAAGCTATACCATGTAATGGAATATATGAAACCGTTATGATTGTTGATAACTTAGGAAATGATGTTTTGAATATTGATTCTTCCACTAGTATGGATAAAGCATCCTTGTGGCATTGTCGTCTTGGACATGTCAACAAGAAACGCATAGCCCAACTCCAAAAGGATGGAGTGTTGGAGTCATTCGACCTTAGGGAAGATGACACATGCGAGTCTTGTTTACTTGGAAAGATGACTAAGTCACCCTTCACGAGTACATGTTAAAGGGGCGAGGGTTTATTGGACCTAATACATACCGATGTATGTGGACCGTTTAGATCAACCACAAAGGATGGGAACCGCTTCTACGTGACTTTTACCGATGATTATAGTAGATATGGGTATATCTATTTAATCAAGCAAAAGTCAGAAACCTTTAAAAAGTTCAAAGAGTTCAAGAATGAAGTGGAGAATCAATTGGGCAGGAAAATCAAGATGCTTCGATCCGATCGAGGAGGAGAGTACCTAAGTCTTGAATTCCACGATTATCTCAAGGAGTGTGGAATAGTTTCGCAATTGACGCCTCCTAGGACACCGCAGTTGAATGGTGTGGCAGAAAGGCGTAATCAAACCTTATTGGATATGGTTCGCTCTATGATGAGTTGTGCTTCACTACCTATCTCTTTTTGGGGGTATGCCTTAGAGACTGCATCCCATATCCTTAACCGAGTCCCTACAAAGAAGGTTGCCAAAACACCTCACGAGATGTGGACAGGGAAAGCTCCCACGTTAGCACATATCAAGGTTTGGGGTTGCGAGGCTTTCGTAAGACGAGATACCCACGACAAGCTTGAACCTCGAAGTGAGCGATGTATTTTCATCGGTTACCCGCAGACATCCTTTGGATATCTCTTCTATAGACCGAAGGACAATGTTGTCTTCGTTGCGAGGAGAGGAGTTTTCCAAGAGCGAGAACTCATATGCCAAGGAGACAGTGGGAGGCAAATCGAACTTGAAGAGATTCAAGAGACGATAGATGAAGGAACCTCTACCGCTGGCACTCAACCCGAGGAGGAAACTCCGGTTGAACCGATTGACGAATCCTTACCTCTTAGACGTTCCGATAGAGTTAGAGTTCATCCCCAGTTTTATGGTTTTCATATTACTACCGAAGGGGACACGTATATTAGTGATGGTACACTAGTAAATCTTGATGAACCTAATAGCTATAAGGAAGCCATGGCAGGCCCGGAGTCTGCGAAATGGAAAGAGTCAATGGATAGCAAGATCCAATCCATGTATGATAACCAAGTTTGGAATTTGGTTGATCATGTGCCCGGACGTAAGACCGTTGGGTGCAAATGGATCTTCAAGAAGAAGACCGACGTGGATGGAAACGTGCACACATATAAAGCGCGATTGGTTGCGAAGGGCTTTACTCAAACTCCCGGAGTTGACTATGATGAGACCTTCTCACCAGTTGCGAAGACTAAATCTATTAGAGTGATGCTAGCTGTTGCCGCATTTCATGATTATGAGATTTGGCAAATGGATGTCAAGACCGCTTTCCTTAACAGAAAGTTGGCTGAGGATGTTTACATGGCTCAGCCAGAGGGGTTTGTGGATCCGAAGCATCCAAATAGAGTGTGTAAGCTTGAGAAGTCCATTTATGGACTTAAGCAAGCGTCTCGCAGATGGAATCTTTGCTTCGATGAGAAAGTTAAAGAGTTTGGTTTTGTACGAAGCGAAGACGAATCTTGTGTATATGTCAAAGCCAGTAGGAGTATAGTAAGCTTCCTTGTTCTATATGTCGATGACATATTGCTCATAGGAAACGACATCCCGACTCTGCAGGAGGTTAAGTCCTGGCTCGGGAAGTGCTTCGCTATGAAGGACCTCGGAGAGGCTTCTTACATTTTGGGAATAAGGATAGTAAGAGAAAGAAGTAAGAGACTAATTGGACTTAGTCAGAATACTTACTTAGAGAAGGTACTAAAACGTTTTAGTATGGAAAACTCAAAGAAGGGAGAACTACCGATACAAAGTAATGCCAAGTTGAGTAAGACTCAAAGTCCGAGTACCGAAGCTGAGATAGCAGAAATGAGCCGAGTACCATACGCTTCCGCAGTTGGCTCAATCATGTACGCTATGACTTGTACTCGCCCTGATGTAGCCTTCACTTTGAGCATGGTTAGCAGATATCAAGGGAATCCTGGCAAAGCACATTGGATTGCGGTGAAGAATATCCTTAAGTACCTTCGGAGGACGAAGGAATGGTTCTTAGTCCTCGGAGGGAGTGATGACTTAAAGGTGCGAGGGTATAGTGATGCCAGTTTTCAGACCGACAGGGACAATTACCGTTCGCAGTCGGGCTGGGTCTTTACCCTAAATGGAGGAGCAGTGACATGGAAGAGTTCCAAGCAGGAAACCGTAGCTGATTCAACGTGCGAATCAGAGTACATTGCAGCGAGCGAAGCGTCGAAGGAGGCAATATGGCTAAAGAACTTCATCGGTGATCTTGGAGTTGTACCTGCCATAAAGGAGCCCATGGAGATTTTCTGTGATAACGAAGGAGCGGTTGCCTTGACCAAGGAACCGAGGGATCATGGTAGATCAAGACATATCGACAGAAAATATCACTTCATTAGACATCGTGTAGAAGAAGGACAACTCGTAGTGAAGAGGATATCATCAAAAGATAACCCAGTAGATCCGCTTACGAAGGGATTGAGTAGGGTTAAGCACTTGCAGCATGCTAGGAGTATTGGGCTGAAGGATGATATTAGCATAGATTAGATAGTATTAGAAACGTGTAATAGATAAATGTAATTAACATTTGATGATTAAATAAAGGAGTTCTATTATGTTAATTGTTTAGCTATTGTTTCATTTTGCATGTTTTGACTTCCAGAATAATTGAGATTATTAAGAATAATAGAAATTGTTCAAATGGTCCACAATCGTTCATATGTTGGAAGTAGATATGAATGAAGATTGTCATGAATTGGTGTGTAGAATGTCTAAATGGTGTTAGACATAGCAAAGGGTTGCTGCAACGTTCATGAGTGCTTATGAACTAGTTTTGAGCATTGGAACAAACCCGCGCTTGCTGGAATCACCTTATGGAATATGATATAAAAGGTGATCGCAAGACGATAATATCATATAGTCTTAAAACCTAGATATATGGTTTGTTATTTGTTAATTGATTGTACATTGATAATGAGAAAACGCATCAATAACTCAGTGTTATAAAATGTATTGTTGTGTATAGTTGGTTAATGAATAAGTAAATGCATATAAGTCGAAGTTTATCTGTAACTTTTATCTAAGAAGGTAAAAGCGATATCTCGGCCGCTAGATGATTTGATTTGACTTATGTGTCGGGCCCGGTCAGAACTGAATTGATGTGTTCGATTAAGTTCTATGTCAAATAAATCAGAGATCGAGAAACCTAGATGCTTGACTAACCATTCCATAGGATTGTCAGCATGATATCTAACAGAGGACTGTACGTTCCCTTATCTAAAGGACAAGATTGATTAGATCAGAGTTTGACAGCGTCTTTGAGAGCTATGATTGCAAACCGAATTGTACTTGTGTATATAGTTACTAGACTTATCCAAGTGGGAGACTGTTGGAATAGTGTCTAAGGCTGCAACTATATTAGGCAAGTATTTGACCTGGTTGTGCATGCTCCTTTTGGGTTGCCTTCACCATAGCTACTTGATTGGATGATTTATTAAGAGAGAGTAAATATTATTAATATATTATGAGAATAATATAATGAATAATATATTGTTATTTGATTAATATAAGTCATAGAATTAATTGGAATTAATTTGGTGACTTAAAGAGATTAATTAAATAAAGGGGTATAAACTGTCAATTGTTTGATAGTTAAGCTTTAGACTGTAAATCCTTGTAGATATACAAGGGACGAATTCTAGAAGCTAAAAGGATAGCTAATTCGTCCAAAGCTTATCTATGGAAAGGATTTGGATAGCCTTAAGAGAAGATTATCCAATTAGGGTTTAGGTTGTAACCCTTAAGGAGTCTATAAGTATAAATAGACCCCATGTCATAAGGAAATCGACACCTCTCCTAAAGCAAGAGAACCCTGGCCGATTTCCTCCCCTCTCCTCTCTCCTAAATCATCTTCCTTGCTATTGGTGTTTGTAAGCCATTAGAGGAGTGACATTTGTGACTCTAGAAGCTCCAAGACCTCAAGATCAACAAGGATCTCAAAGGTATGGTTCTAGATCTATTTCAATGTTGTTATTTAACCTTATTAGTCATTAGAAGTCTTGGATTCAAAGCATGTTTATTTGAAAGCCTAGATCCAAGCATTAGGGTTTTGCATGCGCACATAGGAAAGTTCTTATGGCTAAAACCCATAAAATTGAGCTCACGACGTGAATATTTGAGATTCACGACGTGAATCCAGAAAAATGACCCTCTAAATAGAAATCGAAGGGCAGCCTCCCATGGTTGCTAATTCCTTCACTCTCTCACTTCCTACACCTATCTAGCCCTCTTGAAGCGCCCCTGAAGCCCCAGTATCATCCTGACACCCGAAGCGAGTCCCGAAGCTCCGAAGATCCCGAGAGAAAGAGTTTTCGAGCTGAAACTCTGCCCGCAAGATGTCCGGTTTCTAAGAAAACATTCTGGTTTCATCAAACAATACTGCGTGAAGAGCCGTAGTGCTGTCTGGTAATCATCTTATCAAGTGAGTGCATATCCCTTTCATGAACATGATTTTATTAGAAGTATTGTTTGAATGTATTAAATATATATTTTGTGAGTTATTTGATGATGCCTGAATTAAGTGTTAAAGAACATACCTGATTGTTTATGATAACTTAGGTTAAAGAGTAAACCTAAGATTTGTTATAATGGTTATGGGGTAGCATCTCTTTATCAGTACGAGTGAGATATAAACGGAGAATAAAACTTTAAAATATGTCATTGATCCGGAAGCATGGATTAGACATAGTTATTCGTCCCTAGTCCGAGAGTATGGATTGGACTTAGTTAATTGTCATTAATCCGGGAGTATGGATTAAGTCTTAGTTAATTGTCATTAATCTGGGAGTATAGATTAAGACTTAGTCAATTATCATTAATCTGGGCATACGGATTAAGACATAGTCAGTTGTCCTTAGTCTGGGAGTATGGACAAGACATATAATCTGTCATTAATCCAGGAGTATAGATTAAAACATAGTCAGTTGTCCTTAGTCCGAGAGTATGGACAAGGCATAGTTATTTGTTGTTAGATCCAGGAGTATGGATCAGGTCGAGAGGTTAGTTTTAGATCTGGGAGTATGGATCAGGTCGAGAGGTTAGTGTTTAGTCTCGTTAAGAGGATTGACGGGCTGGAGTAAGAGTTGGTTATATATATATATATATATATATATATATATATATATATATATATATATATATATATAGAGAGAGAGAGAGAGAGAGAGATAGAGAAAAAGAGAATTTTATATTGTGTGAATTCTAAATTATATATATGTTATAACATTGTGGGATTGAAATCCCTATGTACTCACCAGGTTTTCCAAACCTGACCCACTCAATATTTTTGTATCACTGGTAACGATTCAAATACACATTACACTGAGAGATTAAAGAGATGTATATCATTAGTGTATATGAATGTAAGTTCGGTTTATGCTTATGTGGCTATATTGACCAAGACATCCCAAATGTTTTAAAACGAATAAAATACATCTCTTCAAAGATCCTCAAATAAAGTATTTATCATGTTTTCTGGGAATAAATTCCACAATAGTTTTCTTTAAAAGATTACTCTGATTTTAAAACAAAGCATAAACAAATCAGTCTTTTCTGGCCGTGAAATATGGGGATGTCACAGTTGGTATCAGAGCATTAGTTTAAGTGAACTAGGAATCTGTAGGATTTCTAGACTTAAACTTAGAATGCTAAGCGATGATTGTGAGATGCATGTCTACCATATTTTAGACACGAGCAATTATATATTTTAGGAAAGATGCCTAAAATGCTTTTATGTGCTAAATGCTATATGTTTTCCATATATGCTATTATTTGTTTGGGTCTATGGTTTCTTGCCAACCGGATCTGGAAACCTTACGTGTTTAGGATTCTAAGCGTATGAATACGGTGTTAGAACTAGCATGTAAATGTTTTGGAGTGATAAGGAGATTTATACGTCTATCGTAAATTAAGCTTTCTTATCTTAAATTCTCGCCTGATACACTGAACGTCTGCTTGGATGTACAAAACATTATGGAGAAGAATCATAGAGAATTGAGTAATTGGAGGAAATGAAAGGCTTATGATAGTGAATGACACCTATCAGAAGATATCGTAAGAGTGGTATCTTGTCTTTAGAATATGTCTAATAAAATAACGGAACATTTAAAGGAGTACGATACGTCTGAAGTACACCTTCGATTGGCAGGATGATGGAACGATTGGTGTAATTCTTGAAGTTGTCCCATAATCTGGAATTTCCATCACCAATTGAGTTGAAGCATGATTGATGATAGAAGATACACATGGAAGAAGTCCTAGTAGAGTCTAGGAAAATTTTATGATTAATTGGACACATTCGTATGTGTTAAATTGTTTGGTGATTTTAGGACTTGGGGACTGCAAGACAATACTTGGGAAGAGTATGAGTATGTGTGAATAGTAGTAGTGATCTATACTACTAGAAACACAGGACTCACGATTGGTTCAGGGAAAGTCACATGGTTACCAAGAAGCTAGTGGTTGATTCCGTTTTTATTCAAGTATGTCGTTACCATTCTTTCGGTAATGACTAAGAAGATGACTGATATTCTACCCTAGTGGTAATATCAAATGAGTCCAACTACAATGAGTTTCTTACGTGGTTCAGAGAACCAAGTTCGATGTAGCATCTGACTTAAGCTGGAAGATTGAAATCAAAGCGATCAAATGTATCACGCTCATTGTTAAAGAAGTTAGTAGCTAGAAATGCTACATGCTAAAATGTGATCATATCACATTAGGATATGAAGGAAAGTATATTCCATTCTGGAATTTTACTCTAAGAGACTTGAGTCTAAGCGTTGCATCATACGATGAAAGGTCATTAGAACATGACCCATCGATCCGTTACAATAGATAAAGGAAAGTACTTATCCTAAGAAGAATAAGAAGTCCTCAATAAGGATTTATTTTCTAACTTGTAGGTTACGATTGAAAGTCCAACATCGTACGAAGGGTAGGTGCAAGATTGATCATCGCATGCGGTCAAGAAGTCCAAGAGTTAGATACTCATTCGAAGAAATATAGAAGTTGCGATTATTACCTAGGATGAAAAGATAACGTATGGAATCATTATACAAGTCCTATTTTTGTTGATGATCCCGGGACGTAATCATTCTAAGGGGGAGATAATTGTAATGCACGTAGATCCGGGCTAGTCAATTTAGAGATGATAAGAATCAAAAGTGACTTTTTGATAAAATATTATTTAGAGTGAATAATCTTGACTAAGTTGTAGTGGTCGTGATAAGGGTTCCAGATATATGAAGAATGCCAAAATCCGAGTTATAACGAAGAAGTTATGACCTGTCGAAGTTTCGCAACAGAACCGGCATGCCACTGCGTGTTGTAAATAGTGAATTTATGATAGAGCAATATTTATCGTTAGTAATCTAAGCGAAAGTCGTAGAATACATTAAACCGAGAGCGTGCATAAAAAGAACGTCTAAATCTGATTTCATATGAGGAAGTTATTATTTTTCGAAGTTTCGACTTAGCGATATGCAGCCCAAAGTTCGAATATGAGATCGAGTGATTTCCAGCCGAAACAATCTAAATGAGAATCGAAGATCTCGTCGATAGTAGTCCAGCGGTGAAAAGACAGTCGAAAACGGACGTCAGATGAAGGAGTTGTGAACTCTTAACGGAGTTTTCTTGTCCCGGCCTACTAAAAAATAATATAATAAAAAATAAATTCAAAATTAGCCGACCGAGTAGAAATGAGAGTTGTAGATCATAATCTCACCTACACGTGGATATAAAGAACGTCGAAAACAGAGCTCGTATGAGAAAGATATGAATTACTGAAGTTCGGGGCGTGAACCCCGACACTGTGTCAAAAACAGTAAACGTGAACGTCGAAAACAGAGCTCGTATGAGAAAGATATGAATTAAGTGTTAAAGAACATACGTGATTATTTATGATAACTTAGGTTAAAGAGTAAACGTAAGATTTGTTATAATGGTTATGGGGTAGTATCTCTTTATGAGTACGAGTGAGATATATACGGATAATAGAACTTTAAAATATGTCATTGATCCGGAAGCATGGATTTGACATAGTTATTCGTCCCTAGTCCGAGAGTATGGATTGGACTTAGTTAATTGTCATTGGTTCGGGAGTATGGATTAAGACTTAGTTAATTCTCATTAATCCGGGAGTATGGATTAAGACTTAGTCAGTTGTCATTAATCCAGGAGTATGGATTAGACATAGTATGTTGTCCTTAGTCCGGGAGTATGGACAGTACATATAATTTGTCATTAATTCGGGAGTATGGATTAAGACATAGCCAGTTGTCCTTAGTCCGAGAGTATGGACAGGACATAGTTATTTGTTATTAGATCCGAGAGTATGGATCAGGTCGAGATGTTAGTTCTAGATTTGGGAGTATGGATCAAGTCGAGAGGTTTGTTTTAGATTCGGGAGTATGGATCAGGTCAAGAGGTTAGTTTTTAGTCTCGTTGAGAGGATTGACTGGGTGGGGTAAGAGTTGGTTGTATATATATATATATATATATATATATATATATATATATATAGAGAGAGAGAGAGAGAGAGAAAATTTTATATTGTGTGAATTCTAAATAATATATATGCTATAACATTGTGGGATTGAAATCCCTATGTACTCACCGGGTTTTCCAAACCTGGCCCACTCAATATTTTTGTATCACATGTATCGATACAAAGACACATTAAATTGTGAGATTAAATAGATGTATATCGTTAATGTAGATAAATGTAAGTTCGGTTTATGCTTATGTTTCTGTAATGACCAGGACATCCCAAAATTTTTTTAAACGAATAAAATTCATCTCTTCGGAGATGCTCAGATAAAGTATTTATCATGTTTTCTGGGAACAACTTCCGCAACAGTTTTCTTTAAAATATTACTATGATTTTAAAACAAAGCATAAATAAATCGGTCTTTTCTGGCCGTGAAATTTAGGGATGTCACAAAATCGCTCCTCAACCACACATAGCTCGAAACCTATAACCCGAAAGCACCACTGAATGGATCTCGTACCAAACCCTATATCCTTCTCCATGGACACCCGAAACTAAACAGGAACTCCTAAATCCAGAACAAAACCAACCTCTCTGCCGCTAAGATACCTCAGTGGCCTAACCCACTGCCTGACCGCCCTCTCAAGATATTACCATGTTATTCGCTCCTTGAATAACAGACCCCGATAATTCACTGCCCCTCTGATTCTCACAAAACAAGGTCCAACAATCAGCTACCGATCACTCATACCAGACATACTAAACGATCCAAATCATACTCCAAGGAACGAAAAGGGTCACATTACACCAGAGACCCATCCACTGCTTTGCAATCGAAACCCACCGAGTGAATGAGCTCTCAACGCCCTGTCCTCAGACACAAGAAATAATCATGCTCACTCAGAAATATCCTCTGTCATCTAAGATCATAAGCTCCAGCTTGCTCCCCAATATTCCATTCAACACTTGAGCACCATGTCAACTCCCGACCCATCAGTTGAACCTATAAAGGTTACCCAAAGCATGCCTTAGAACGTCTCTCCGACTTCCTTCTCACAACAACTATCTCGGCCTGTTGTGACACACAAGTCACGAAGTTCTCTTTACCCCAAGCGAATACTACAATCCCAAAGATAGATCGACTCACCCGACCTCTATCATCTACTGCTCGTTAGTTCCATGCGTCTTGCAGTACCTCCCGTACCAAAGCACTGGCCTACTCAGGTCTAAAACATCAAATGACAACCAATACCCCTCAACATGGAACCCATCTCTGAATTTGGAATCTCATCTCGCCTACCCAACGCACCACTATAGCCAAACTCAAACCCGAGAGTTTGGTCCCCCCAGAATTGGAACCACTCGTCCCAATGAACCACTCGACTCATGAACCATGACCCGCAACCCATGCGTACATCACTTATCCAATTCCTTTTAACTTGTAATACTCACACACTACTCAAACTAGAACGGTTCCCGATCATTGAGGAGACCCCAGTCTCGCCCCTGGTCTGACCACCAGGCCTCCAAAAACTCAAATATTAGGGCTACTAAAGCCTAAAACTCTTCTGCATCATGCTCTGACTAGTGTATAATATGGCTCCCCATGGTATCATAACATTCCATCTCACTAACTAGTAAGTACTACGACTCCCTGCGGTATCACAACACTCTCTAACTGACTAGTGAATACTACGGATCCCCGCAATATCACAACACTCTCTCGCTGCCTAGTGAATACTACGGCTCCCTGTAGCATCACAACACCCTCTCAATGACTAGTGAGTACTACGGCTCCCCGTAGCATCACAACACCCTTTCTATGGCTTGTGAGTACTACGGCTCCCTGTAGCATCACAACACCCTTTCTCTGGCTAGTGAGTACTACGGCTCCCTGTAGCATCACAACACCCTATCGCTGACTAGTGAGTACTACAACTCCCAGTAGCATCACAACACCCTCTCTTTGACTAGTGAGTACTACGACTCCCCGTAGCATCACAACACCCTCTCTCTGGCTAGTGAGTACTACGGCTCCCTGTAGCATCACAACACCCTCTCTCTAACTAGTGAGTACTAAGGCTCCCCGTAGCATCACAAAACCCTCTCTCTGTTGCAATCCACATTCTTAAATAATCCCACTTGATGTCAATAAACAAAGGGCTCCCACTAGAACCGTAGATACTTGATACACCACTTGCCGTCTCAAGCTCAATACTAAAAAATAATTTGAAATTCAGAGCATTATACTCGGATACCTCAACACACCATCACAGAACATCACGATGTCCTGTCTCAACCATTGATCCCCTACTTACGACATTATACACAGATACAACAATGCATCCTTTTAGAATCTCATAACTGATCTTCCTCTCACACAACTCGTTTTCCAACTCTCAATGGAAACCCAAAGGAATCTTCAATAGTTCAGAACATGTTGACGACCATATGAAACTCCCTCCTCTATTGCTCAAAACCCATGAAGGAATACACATATCGACCCTGAAGTTGGTTGTCCAATCAACTTCTACCCCTTCCCAGAGTGCACATAACAACCCATACCTTGAACCAGAAATCCTCAACCGCTGGACTATCCTTACGAGCCACCCACCTCGAATTAACCATTACATCCTCGAAGAGTTCTTAACCACCACAAGGTCTCCGACCAATCGGTCACCTGCCATGGAGGCACTCATCCTTTCCTGAACACGTACAACCTGCATTATCTCGCTCTGTACCTCGCCTCGACCACTAATAATCCTGGTCTCATGTATCCGCACCGTAGGTCACTATATCCAGTCCTCTAACCGCTTATTAAACAAATCTCTGATACTCTCAATAAAATACCCGGTTCTCCCCCACTCAGGGCTCGGACCATCACCATTTGGCACACCATCAATCTATTCCACATACACTTCCACCAGGTACATCATGCTTACTTTCGGAAAGTACAACATAACACTCAATGGTCTTCCCGATACAGGCAAAGCAACTCCAAACATCCCGAATCTCAAATAAAATCCTCGAAAAACTTCCCAACGTGTCATCCAAAATCTCACACTGATACACTACCGGACATCTCAACTGTCCCGTAGTATTACTCATAGTCTGAAAATGATGAACTATCACATTCCTCATGTTCGACTCCCCGACTAATGTCCCATCATGAGAATTATCATGAGAGTAGAGACCTCCCTCCATACTCGATATTCATCATAGAAATGAGACCCACTGCCCCAAAATACTCCTCTTGACCACCCGACACTTTTGCTAACATATACCCTACTATCCCTAAATAGGGTATGTCCTTATCCTTGACTATCTCATTCATCACTGATGACCCTCTCATACTATAATATCACCTTGCGGCAGACATACTGCCCAGATACTCGGGTGAAATATCGCAACCCATGCTACCCCACAGGGTTTACCTCCAAGCTCAGAAACTGGTACCTCTTCTGCTCCTTATAGGAAATGGAAATAACACAACTCTTGGTCATAGAAAAGGACAACTCCACTACCAGTCGATTGCTCAACTCAGACCGGAATCCCTCACAAAGCACCATCTCTACTCATTCCTGAGTCTTGCGACTACAACTCGCATCTCACCAAAATTTTCCGGAAGCTAACTCGATTTCCCTCTCAAGGTATGCTCCATAGAAACTCATTCAACATGGCCCTCTGGCCCCACACTCTATCATATCTGATCTTAGCCTAATCAATCACAACGAGATAACTGGTAAAACCAGAAGCACTAATCACCACGAGTCATGGTACTCAACCATGCTATCTCCTCTTGATCTACTACTTAGAACCTATGGAATTCTCACTGTTTCGAGTATGGGTCCTCTGCTTTCAGTAGTATAGGCCCATACTACCTGCCACATCTACGCATACTTTCCACACGGATCGTTCCAGCTTTTATAAGTAGTTGCTCCACCTCGTCAATCACCAATCCTGTCACGCATGTTCGCTCTCCAGCGAAACACTCTCCTCTATTAACGTACTCAACTGACTAAGCTCACTCCCTAGGCTCTTCCTCAGGTTCTCACACTTCTCTGCCATCATCTACTGAAGAATTCCTCATGATGCCAACCATCTACCTCCTGAATATCGTCATATTCACTTAGTAGTTGACTCCCATCGCTGAGAGTTCCACAAAGCACGAAGCAAGCAACATTCGGGCATCGAATAATCTCCACCAACATCTAAAACCTCTCTAGGTTACAACTTTATTTGCTCTGCTCACACCTAGAAGGTGTCACTGAACTCAAGCAACTCTACCCCATGCAGGTATCTAACTACTCTCTTAGTAGGCACCTTCGATGCTCATCTAAGTATCTCCCCTAGAGTACTCCTCTACTCAAAACTCTACCTCTAAAATATTCCTGCTAGATAATCTTACCCAGCACATACTCAAGGCACATAACAAATATCAACAACTCCTAGGCTAAGGCATCACCAATCAGGCAACTCTAGCCCTAAAATATGAAATACCTAGCCTATCCTCTAGCATGCATAAATAGTATCTCATAGGTATCTCGTAACACAAAATAAGGGTATTTTGGGAAATCACCGTTCGGGCTCTTGCTGATTGTACACACTGCTCCTTCTCGTTTTCTCTTAGAACTCTTTCTTGTTTCAGAAAAATCGTTTCTTTTGAAATTTTTTTCTCAAATCCTCAAATTGAGTCTAGGTATACCCGAAGGTGCATCCGAATCCCTCAAACCAACGCTCTAATACCAACTTGTAACACCATAAATTTTCAAATAAAATTTTCATTTAAATTCGCATGTTTCTCATAACATATTTCACATAAATCTCATTTATTTATTTTACAAATCACAACTCCATAATTGTTTGATTAAAATCCACAATCTTCAAAACATCACTCTTTCACTGGTGTGTTAACAATCAAGCTAGTGCCTTCCCGCGATGCTGAGAAAACCTGAAACACATAACACATAACACGGTAAGCACGAAGCTTAGTGAGTCCCCCAAAATACCACATATATCACATTAGCCACTTGAGGCTATAACAATGTAAGACCCTCCGGTGCATGTATCTTAGTGGGACCCTCCAGTCCAATGGCTCTTTGGATCCTTCAGTCCGGTTTGGTTGAAACTCACTTTTTTGGTTTACCATAGGAGTTTTACATAGGTTGCATCACATGAAGAAAAATACAAAGCACAACTATACACAAACTATAAGCGACATCTACATCCAACCCAAATAAGAAGTTAAACCGGTTGGACCAAGGAGTTTCATCGATCCTTCATTCGTTAGATGTTTAGATTATTTTGGATTTTATTTTATGTAACTCGTTTCTATTTTGATGTATTTCTAGTTTAGATTTCATCTTTTGTTGGAAACTAAAATGGCGTCCATTACTAATCACGTGCTCGATTATTCACTCTACATGGAGCTCATTTTGGTAGGAGCACTTATACTTCTAGATGATTGTAGTGTTGCCAACCTTTGTATATAGCTCGATCATATCCTAGACATTTTCGGCCCAAGTTATCTTTTTCTTGGTTGAATTCCTTGGTGTGGGGCGGAAGTTGTGGGGAGTAAGGAACATTCTAACCGAGAGTTGCTTTCTTATGGCTTATGGGCTAGATGGGACCGCAGAACATTGTCACATAACCCATATTAGTGAATTATGCATGCTCATTTTGTATCTCGATCAACATGTATCCCTTGATAGAAGTGTAACAAAGGCTCGTCTCTTAAAGCGATTCTTATCTCTAAAAATTGGATTATATGTTTTTATTTTATGGATGTTGTCATGAATTTGTACCTAAGATGTTCATTCTTTTTCCTTTTTAGGTTAGTTCATCCTGAGCTTATTTTAGTCTTGTCTTACTGGAGGGCAAGTAAGGTTTAAGCTTGGGGCGATTTGATAGTTTCATTTTATTTACTTCTTTTCAATGTTTATTTTAGCATCAATCATCTCATTTTAGTTACTCTTTATGCATATGTCCTCTTATTATTAATTTTTATCTATAACCGGGTAATTTATAGTCTTTGAGTATGATTGCAGATTTTTAGAAGACTAATATGGAGTGGAGATGTTTGGGATTGCGAGATTCAAATGGACTTGGAGGACAATGAAGAATCATGGGCTTAAGACTTATGGAGATGATACAACCCTTGGGCTTGTTGGTGAAATGAGGAATTGAAGAAATTTGGGCTTGAGTTTAAAAGGAGATGGAAGAAATATTTAAATTCGCAGAATTGATTGATCGATCGACTATTCGAGCTTTGGAGGATTTGGAGAAGAAAAATTGGGATTAAATTGAAGAAAAACTTGAAGATTTTTGGGCTACAGTGTTGACGAGTGGGATCAAGCAATGCATACCCAATAAATGAAAGTGGCCCATTCTCAATCAGTTCAAGCGACCCGCACAAGATTCAAGCTAAAAGTCATTCGACCCGCGTGACTTCCTGCAGAGGCAATTTCGGGATTTTATCTTGAGTGCTATTTGAAGAAGGTTGGTATGCATCTTTTGTACACTTATTCACATCCAAAATTTGGTCAATTCTCTGGAGTTTTGGGAGCTTTTGGAGCACTTGAAGAACATCAAAAACATCATATTTTGCTCTTGATTCTTGGAATGTTAGGTACAATCTATCTTTACTTTTTTTTTTCTTGAGTTTAGCCATGTTAGGCTAAACTAATATCGGTTGACTTAGGTGAAATCATTTGAATATTTGGTTGAATGTTGAAGAACTCCATGAACTTGGTCTTGAATCTTTATGAGAATATTTTATGTTTTAACATCTTCTTGCTACTTTTATGTTTTTATTTATGATTTTAAATGTATTTGTAGTGATTAGTTGGCTAATTTCTTGATTAAGTAATGGATCCTCAAATTAGCAAGCAACAAGTGGTTCTTATGTTAGTTTTCACTTCACACAATCACAAAAGCTTTTTCTACAACATGGAAGTGAAGGCACTTGAATCCTCTTGGATTTGGTGACCTTTTGGTTTTTAGTGCTAGTTAATTTTCACTAATTACATGCTTAATGGAAATTGCGACTTTAACTAAGGAAATATGTTATGAGCTTCTCTAACCATTTGAATAACTAAGGAAAGTCTAGGTAATCTCAAACTTCTTGGATTACTATAACCTAATTAGAGATTTAAAACAAGTATTGCACCTTGGATTCAAATGATATGTTCGTCAAATGTTCAAGTGAGGAAACCTTAAGTCAACCATCATTCTCTCATTGATTTTACGTCAAAATCTTACTTTTGTTAAGTTGTCTCTTTAAATCTTAGTTTAATTCTAGTTTTCTTTTAAATAGTTCAAAAGATAAAAAAATTCCCCATTCTTATTTTATTTTAGTTTAAAAGTGTTTGTATAAAAATATTTTTTTATAGAAGTAACAAATTGAGTCAATCTCTATGGATACGATCCCTTTACCATATACACTATTTTAGTGTACAAGATTTAGGGTTATTTATTTTTCCGGCCTCGACAACCACCAAGTAAATATGGGGTTGGTTATCCGTTTTCCCTCAGGGATATATGTATGCTGAGTAAGACAGCATGAGAACACTTGGCTCGAGTTATTGGCATGGTTCTTATTTGGTTTGTAGCCTTAAATTGGAACGAGAGTTCTACTCAATATCCTAGTCTTTTTTTGTGTGCGACCATATTTTTGCTTGATTTTTCATTGGTAGCAGCCTATACTGTGAAAGGAATTGTGTGTGATAGAAAGGTATGACCTGTATTGTGTTTGGTTAGCGTTGAGAGGGATATTGATTGGGTCCCTGTAATTCAGTGGATTGATGGTTGGGTATCTTTAGGACCATGTGGTGCTGGTCGTGAGTCTTCAGGCTAGGGATGGGATGAAGGCAAGAGTGACATAGTACCATGAGCTTATCGTTTAGTGGTTAAAAGGTGTCATGATGTATCATGAACAAGTGGTTGTATTATTCATATGGGTGACACCCGGTAGCCACTTGTTTGAGACACTTAGGTATCGGATCGTTAGTTTTCTTGGCATATTGGGTGTTAGTTCATTGTGGGTGTCGAGAGACTCAATGAACAATTGGTTTGGATCATGTTGTTGGGAGTAATAGTTGTGCGTCAGAAGTCTTTTGAGGAGTGTTTGCATTATGAACCCCGTTTGCTTGTGGGTTGTTTATTAGGAGTTTGGTTACCAATGTTGCGCATTGGTTATGGAATCTTGAGTCATGAACTTTGTTGTGAATGTATTGTTTGATTTTTCAGGTGGAGGTACACTTGAGCTGATAAGGGATTTGGATGCGATGTGAGATTTTTGTTTTTGAATTGAAAATAACAAAAAATAAGAAAATCTTTTTGGTATTTTTGTTTTTGAAAGAAAAATAACAAAATAAAAAAATCTTTTTGTTATTTTTGTTTTTGAAAAAGAAAAGAAAAAAAATCTTTTTTTTTAAATAACAAAAATAAAAAATAAGGAAAACAGGAATCAAGGTATCAGACAAGCGAAATGAAAAGTACCGACATATGGAGTTGAGGCTTTGAGTAACGAAGAAATGTCGGAATCATTCAGAGGAAAATCGAAAGCGAAGCGTGTCGAACGATGAACTGTAAACTGTAACATCTGGGCCATTCAACGATATGTCGATACAGTGCATTTTATAACGAAGTCCCATTTGGAACTGCATTAACATCAATCATGCCTAAGCATGACAAAATCCTTAGAAAAGTCTTTTCATCTAAAGGTTTAGTAAAGATATCTGCAAGTTGATCTATTGTCTTTACAAAATGAACTTCAATGTTGCCATCCTCAACATGATTTTTGATAAAGTGATAGCGAAGTGCGATGTGTTTGGTTTTCGAATGTTACATAGGATTATGGCAGATGCAAATAGCACTTTGTGAATCACAATACAAAAAATTTTTCTTCATCTTGATTGCGTAATCACACGATCGACTTTGAATCCAAATGATTTGAGAAGTGCAAGTTGTAGTAGCAGCATATTCTGCTTCTGCTGTGGAAATCGAAACACACATTTGTTTATTTGATTGCCAGCTAAAAAGCTTCCCATCCAAAAGTTGACATCCACCATTCATGCTTTTTCGATCTAGTTGACAACCTCCAAGATCCACATCAGAAAATACTTGTATGAAAAACCCTGTTTTCAAAGGATATCTTAATCCCAACGAAACTGTGCCTTTTAGATAGCGAAAGATATTATTGATAGCAGTAAGATGAGGTTCTCTAGGGTTCGACTGATACCTAGCACAATTGCACACAACAAACATAATATCAGGTCTACTTGCAGTTAAGTAAAGTAATGAACCAATCATGCTTATGTACTGTGTGACATCGACAACTGGCTTGTCAAACGAAGGACCAAGATGTGTGCCAACAGCCATAGGTACTCTTAATTGCAAACTATTCATCATGCCAAAATTCTCAAGCAGATTGTGAGAATACTTCTCGTGATTGATAAAAATTCCTTCTGTGCTTTGACGAATGTTTAACCCCAAAAAGTTGTTGATCTTCCCCATCATACTCATCTTAAATTGGCTTTTCATCATATTTTCAAACTCATTCGACAAATTAGGATCAACAGAGCCAAAAATAATATCATCAACATAAATTTGAACAAGCATGAGATGATTCCCAACTTTCTTTCGAAAGAGAGTGGGATCAACATATACTTGTTTAAATTTCGATGATTTTAATAAATTAGTAAGTGTGACATACCATGCTCTTGGTGCTTGTTTAAGACCACAAACAACCTTATCTAAAACATAACAATGTTCAGAATATTGAGTACTTTCGAATCCTGGTGGCTGTTCAACGTACACCGTTTCTTCCAAAAGACCATTGAGAAATGCACACTTAACATCCATTTGATAAACCACAAAATCCTTGTGTGTTTCATAGGGTAAAAAGATTCGAATAGCCTTGAGTCTTTCGACAGGGGCAAAGGTTTCTTCATAATCTATACCATCTTGTTGCG
The DNA here is from genome assembly GCF_002870075.4 of Lactuca sativa. Lineage (NCBI taxonomy): Eukaryota > Viridiplantae > Streptophyta > Magnoliopsida > Asterales > Asteraceae > Lactuca > Lactuca sativa. The sequence goes on from NC_056623.2 coordinate 53,718,827, forward strand.
AATACCCTTTAACAACTAGCCTAACTTTATTTCGCACTATGTTACCTTATTTACCAGTTTTATTTTTGAAAATCCATTTTAAGCCAATAACTGATATGTCCTGAGGTTTTAGAACAAGACTCCAAACTTTCTTTCTTTTGAACTCTGCCAATTCAGATTGCATAGAAAAAATCCAATCAGGATCTTCCATTGCAACCTTGACTTTCTTCGGTTCGATTTTCGAAAGAAAAACATTGAACATACAAAATTATTGACGAACATGAAGTACCTCATGTTGGATTAGGTGTCTAAGCTCATAACTATAATTGGTATGAACTTGACCCAATAGTAGCATGATCCATTTTGGGTTGCCTTCACCGAAGCAATTTGATAGGATTATTTGAGAAAAAGGTTATTTGTGATTTATTAATATATTACAACAATAATATATTAATTGAGAAATCATATTATTTAATTGGTATTGATCAAGAATTAATTTAGCGATCAAAAGAGGCTAATTAAATTAACGGGGGTTGATTATGTGAATCAGTGATACATATAGTTTGGGCTAATGATCCATGATCAATTAGTAATGGACTAAGCTTATGTGAGAGTCCATGAAGTGTTAGTCCAAATGAATTATTGGATCAAAAGCCTAAGTGTATGGATTAGGGTTTTCAAATGACCTTTGGAATTCTACACTATATATGTAACCCCCTAAGCCCTAAAATTAAACATGTGAGTTTCAAGATGAACCCTAACTGATCTTGGTGCCTCCTAACCTCTCTCTCATTATCCTCAATTTGCTTATGGTGTTTGTGACACATTTGAGGCATCACACTTAAGGTGCTAAGCTCTTGAAAAGCCAACTTCTACAAACCACAACAAGAGGTAATCATCTAACTAGTTTTATGATTCAAATATCAAATTTGTATGCTAGTTAGGCTTCATGCTTTAGAAAAATGAAATTGCATGTATAATTAGAGAAAACTTAGATCCAAAGCATTAGGGGTTGTATGTGAACCATAGGGATGTTATAGTGCTCAAAACCCATCAGTGGTATCAGAGCCTAGGGTGTTTTCTGTTATATTGATGCAATTGTTTGATTTTCAAAGCTGAAAAAATGACATTTTTGGCCACTTACGGCTGGACTCGTCGAGTCCCATAAGGGAATTCTGCAAGTTGGATGATATTGATGCAATTGTTTGATTTTCTAATAAGGTAATGATTATCCTCATCCAAATTGAATAATGGTTTTCAAATTTAAGATAATTATTTGATTTTGTGAAATGTTAATTATTTGTAGAATTTGATTTGAATCATCTTGCTATGTGAAATTAGATTAAGTCAATTTTATGATATAGTTAATTATATGATTAATTTAATTGTTGTCAAAATTGATCCAAGAGAGTTTTGAAAGGTTTAAAAACTATCTCTCATGTTTTGGAATTTGATAAGTCTCATTTATGGAACTTTAAATTCTAAGTTATGGAATTCAAAAGATTTTGAAGAGTTTCAAAACTTGCCCTCAAGTTTTAGAACTTGAAAAGTCTCATTTATGAAACATTAAAATTCCAAAATGCCTAGTAATTTGAAAATGTTCAAAAAAAATTGCACCTCTTGGTTTTGTAACTTAATATTTAATTAAATGACCTTAATTTTGAAATCTTAAGTTTAGAACCTTGATGTTTTTGAATAGTTCAAATTACACCTTTATGGATTTTATTAAATTAATTAAATGTTTAATTAAAAGAGAAAATTAATAAATCCATAATCATATGGTTTAAATTTAAATAAACTAAAATTATAATTTATTAATAAATTAAACCACCAAGTATTTTAAATGTTTAAAATAAACCATTATACTATATAAAATTAAAAGTCTAATATATTATATATGTATAAGTTAAAAGTCAGTCTTACCGTTAGTAGGCCTCATTCACGAAGTTGGTCTATAAGGGGTGTTTAAGGAAACGGATTGTAAAATGACCGCCATTAGGTATACACTCTTACCCACCGCACCCTTGACCGGTGGAGGGTCGTTAGCCGAACGGGTAGGATAGGACACAAACTTTCATTATTAAGCATCGCACACAGGGTGAAAATCAGCCGATTTTCAAAAATTCCTAACTTTCGCATACGAACTCCGTTTTAGACGTTCTTTATATCCACGCATAGGTAAAAACAAGATCTACAACTTTCATTTAGACTCCATCGGCTAATTATCGACCGATCTTAAATTTAACAGTAGGAGGAGATTAAACTGCTAAATGACCGCGAAGAATTCGTAACTCCTTCATACGGAATCCGTTTTTGTCTATCTTTTTACCGTTGAGTTCCTATTAATGAGATATTCATCTCTCATTAAGGTTGCGTAAGCCAAAAACCGCTCGAACTAAAATTCAAGTTTCGGGCCGTGCACTGCTATGCCAAATCTTAGAAAAATCATAACTTCCTCATACGAAGTCAGATTTGGGCGTTTTTTTTATATGTTCTCGGTTTAATGTATACTAAAACTTTTGTTTATATCACTAAGGCTAAAAAGTCCTCTATCTTAAATTCACTATTTACGTCTCCCGGTGCCGTGCTAGTTTTGCCGAAAAACTTCGACGGGACATAACTTCTTCGTTATAACTCAGATTTCGGCGTTTTTTATATGTACGGAACCCTTGAGACATATTCTACAACTTGGTTAATATTATTTATTCTAAATAATCATTTGTCAAAAAGTCGTTTTCTACCCCTATTATCTCTAAATTGACTAGCCCGGATCTATGGGCGTTACAATTATCTCCCCATTAAGATGATTACGTCCCAGAATCATCAACGAAACAGGGCTCACATGATGACTCCATACGTTATCTCTTCATCCTAAGTAATAACCGTAACTTTGATGTTTCTTTGAACGAGTATCTAACTCTAAGACTTCCTGACTGCAGGCGGTGCCCGATCTTGGACCCGCTCTCTATCTCATGTTAGACATTCAGTCATGATCTTCATGTCACGATCTTGACCTTTATTGGAGACTCCTTTAACAAACTTGAGATAAGTTTCTTCCTTCGATTATCATAATAGACCGATGAGTCATGTTCTAATGACCTCTCATCGTATGATGCATTGCTTGGACTTAGGTCTTTTAGAGTCAAATTCTAGGACAAACTATACCTTCCTTCATGTTCTAATCACGTCTTAAAAGGTAGTATTTCTAGAAACCGTCTCGATACTTCTACTGATCGCTTTGATTAATCCTTCCGGCTTAAGTCGGGTGCTACATCGAACTTGGTTCTCTGAACCACATAACATACTTATTGTAGTCGGACTCAATTCGATATGACCACTAGGGTCGGAATAACAATCATCTTCTGAGTCTTTACCGAAACAATGGTAACAACATATTTGAATAAAGCGGTATCAATTATTAGCTTCTTGGTAACCTTGTGATTTTCCCTGATCCAAGCATGAGTCCTATGCTTCTGGTAGTATATGCATCTACTACCTTTCACACCTACTCATACTCGCCCCAAGTATTGTCTCACAGTTTTCCAAGTCACCATATAGGAAAATCACATAACAGTTTAACACATCAGATAACAAAACGAATGCTTTATTATTTCTTGAAACTATTACATAGGTGTTCAAGTTCACCCTAGACTATGCCTCTAATAGGCTACATCATACGATACTATGGCTACTGCATAACTTGATCTTCGGATATGAAGTCTTCATCCTTGATTCCTCGCGTGGTTTTCTGCTTCGTCGAGGATCATGTGAAATGCCCTTGGCCTTGGTGGCGTGTTTGGCCTTGCTGCTTCATTCTTCTTTGGGCAATTCTTTGAAAGATGCCCCCTTCTTTAAATTCATAACACAACCTCTTGTTGGATGTACACTCATTGGCGTAATACCCAGACTTTCCACACTTGAAACATGTCACCTCTTCGCTGTATTTTCTAAAGTGTTTCTTCTTCCATTTATCACACCATCTTGCTTTACCTCCTCCTCCAGGATTTGAGAAATTTCTCTCCTTGTTGGACCTTGAAGATCCTTCAAACTTCCACTTTTCTCCTACCTTATCTTTTTCTAGACCCTTTTCTCTTATTTGGGTCTCTACGTTCTTAGCTGCCCTAACAGCTGTTTTCAAGGTAGTTTCCATTTTGACCATTGGGCCAAAGTTAGTGGGCAATCCGTTAGCAAACCTATCAATCATGGAGAGTTCAGTAGGAACCAAGTAGGGAAACAGCTTCATCCTCTCGGTGAATGCGTCGACGTACTCATCAACACTCATCTTCCCTTTCTTCAGGTTCTGAAACTTGTTGTTTAGGTCTATCAGATCTATCTCTGAGCAGTACTGCATTTTCAACTGTTCTAAGAACTCTTCCCATGACATCCTTAAGGCTTCTCCTCGTGGCATCGTATCTGCCAATAGCTTCCACCAGCTCAAGACTCTAGTTTTCAGTTGTCTTATAGCGAAGACGGTCTTCTGTTTCTCGCTACAGTCGCAGCTCTCAAACACCATCTCCATCTCGGAGGTCCAATCCATAATCTCAACAGGCTTTGGGTTTCCTGAGAGACTTGGTGGTTTCGCACCCAAGAAATTCTTGTACATTCGCCCATCCTTGTCGTTTCTCCTCTCCGGGCCATCCCTTCATTCACCTTGAGTCCCCACTTGACTCACTTGGCGGCTGTAGTTCCCTCCCTCCGATTTCTCGGGAATCAGCTCGGGTTGCTCAGTGGGCATAGTAGGTTCGTCCCTATTCAACATCCGCCTCATTTCTTCCCTTTGTTCAACTAACATAGTCCGAATCATGGCTTGTACTCCAGCCATGGTGACTTGCTCGGGTACATCTTCTACTACAACAGGTATTTGTTGAATCACCGAGGGTTGATTCCTATTCCCATTTGCATTCCCAGCTCCACTACGAGTTCTTTCCATTTTGATCTATACACCGAATAAGGTAAATCCAGATCTTAATTTAGGATTGACGTCTTAAATCATCCTTATTACTCCGAAACATTTATATGCTAGTTCTAATATCATAGTTAAACGCTTAGAATCCTAAACACATAAGGTTTCCAGATCCGGTCGGCAATAGACCATAGATCCGATCAAGCTCTAGCATAAAGTATAAAAAATCATTTAGCACATAAAAGCAATTTAGGCATCATTCCTAAAATAAGCTAGTGCTCACACCTCACAATCATCGCTTAGCATTCTAAGTTTAAGTCTAGAAATAAATCCATATTCCAAGTTCGCTTAAACTAATGCTCTGATACCAACTGTGACATCCCCATTTTTCACGTCCAGAAAAGACCGATTTTGTTTATGCTTTGTAAAAATCAGAGTACTTCTTTTCATAAAAATTTTGCGGAATTTGTTCCCAGAAAAACACGATAAATACGTTATCAAAACATTTTCGAAGAAACGTATTTTATTCATTTTGAAACGTTTGGAATGTCATCGTCAATATAGAAACATAAGCATAAATGGAACTTACATTTATTTACACTAGTGATCTACATCTCTTTAATTTCTCAGTTTAATGTGACTTCATATCAACACTTGTGATATAAATAAACTGAGTGGGTCAGGTTGGGAAACCTGCTGAGTACATAGGGTTTTCAACCCACAATAATATAATTATTATGTTTAAACAATCAAACAATCAACCCAATTACCCATCCCCATTATCTTCTTTAGTCTTAAGGATCTACCCTAAGAATCAGTTATTCCTCGTTTATTTATTCCTAAGGATCATCCTAAGGAATCGGCACGAAGTCCATCGTTACCAAGGCTTATAGATTATAACTGGTGAACACATAGTCCAAGACATCTGGTAATCACTTAGTTCAAAAGTAACTAGTGAACACACTTAGTTCAAAATACCTAGTGAACACACTTAGTTCAAAATACCTAGTGAACACACTCAGTTCAAAAATACCTAATGAACACCTAGTTCAAAAACACCTACATGTTACGAGCCTGCTAGCGTTCCACTGGACTGTCTGGTATCGTCCATGGTCGCCATCTATACTCCACTAGATGATTGGATCACTGTCAACATTGATGTCTTTCATCGTGTTATCACACAACAACTATTTTATCTACCCATGTTTTACCCAACACATTTTGTAGATATAAAATACATATACAGTTTAAATCATTTAAAACATGTATAAAACCGTTCATTCAGCATAGATAGCAATTATACAGATAATATTCACACATAGCACGTAGTTCATATAAAATACTTCATATCTATGTGTAAGAAGAAAGTAACTATGCACTTACCTGATAAGGTGATGACTCGGTACTCAAACAGCATTGCGTTACTGTTAAAACAATTTCTCTCGGACAAAACCTAGTATCATTACCACTAGAGTTTAGTCTGACGTTAACCGCGACTAATTAATAGTCTAGATATTATTACTATTATATAAGCGTTAAGAAACACTCTTATATAACTCATAATAATAGCCCAAATACTCATTATACGTTCCTAATAACATTACTATATTAAACCATAAGCTATACTAAAGATAAGGTAGGCATAGCTCACTTACAACGGGTTTTTCTCAAAACCGGGCGCCGCTGGAGCAGCGTTCCCGAGCCGAAAGGCTCTTCTTCTTGGAGCCGTTGAGCACTCCGGGGCTTCCGCCTCATGCTAGGGAGGTTCCCTAGGCTTTTCGGGGGGTTTCGGGGGCTAGAGAGAAGTTCTAGAGAGAGAGAAAGGGAAGTTATGGGAGGTGTGAGGAGTGAATGGAGGCCTCACCACTTATTTATAGGGGCTGGAGGAAGGTTCACATCGTGAATTTTTAATATTCACGTTGTGAGACAGGCTGGCTACAGCCAGGCGCAGCCTGGTGTTGACACGTGGCAACGCACATAGGGTGGAAATTAGCCGATTTTCAAAAATTCATAACTTTCACATACGAACTCTGTTTTCGACATTCTTTATATCCACGCGTAGGTAAAAACAAGATCTACAACTTTCATTTAGACTCCGTCGGCTAATTCTCGTCCAATCTTTAATTTAATAGTAGGAGGAGATTAGACTGCTAAATGACTGCGAAGAATTCATAACTCCTTCATACAGAACCCGTTTTCGTCTATCTTTTTACCGTTGAGTTCCTATTAATGAGATCTTCATCTCTCATTAAGGTTTCATAAGCCAAAAACCGCTCGAACTAAAATTCGAGTTTCGGGCCGTGCACTGCTATGCCAAATCTTAGAAAAATCATAAATTCCTCATACGAAGTCAGATTTGGGCGTTCTTTTTTTTTTTTTTTGTATGTTCTCGGTTTAATGTATACTACAACTGTTGTTTAGATCACTAAGGCTAAAGTGTCCTCTATCTTAAATTCACTATTTACGTCTCCCGGTGCCGTGTCGGTTTTGCCGAAAAACTTCGACGGGCCATAACTTCTTCGCTATAACTCAGATTTCGGCGTTCTTTATATGTACGGAACCCTTGAGACATATTCTACAACTTGGTTAATATTGTTTATTCTAAATAATCATTTGTCGAAAAGTCATTTTCTACTCCTATTATCTCTAAATTGACTAGCCCGGATCTACGGGCGTTACAGAGAGAGAGAGAGAGAGAGAGAGAGAGAGAGAGAGAGTTAGGTTCGTATATAATCATCAAATATTGTGTGAGTGTATGACTAACTCTAGACCAATAATTTGATAACGGTATAATAGGAATTTTAACATTAAATACTTATGGTAAAATTAATAATTAATTATCCTATAAAATTTGCATATCAGTTTCATATCATAAATTAATACCACTAGCAATCATCGTTTTATCCGACCCCATCGTCATCAGACTCAGACCATTCCTCCGTTCGTAGAATTAAGCAGTACTATCTTTCGCACTTTCAACTATCTTCAATGACTACAACCAATGGAGTTTGGTACGAGCTATCTCTACCTCTGATTTTCTTTCTTTCTGATTTTTGGAATTTAGTGAACTCTAGTTCAGCCTTTAATGTGCGATTGCACACTCAAAAATTCTAAATTTTTGTTTATTCTACTAGAATCTAAGGCACTCTGCAACAAAAAATCATTTTAGATATACAAAATCTAGTTTCTGCATCGAATTTTGGTTAATCGGATGTTTAATTTTAGTTCATCACACTAATATATGTTGTTCTATAACAAATTAAAGTTAATCTATTGTTTTGGATATAATGATGGAACATTGGAGTAAGTCCTTAAGAGATATGGTTAAGTGTATGTGTGATCTGGGATCCTATTTGATGCAAATCGAATAGAATGATCACTTGCATAATTATCAAAGCTTAGATCCTTGTTAATTTGTGTATTCAGGTCCATAGTTGTATACTAAAATATAATGTGGTTGAATTTATATTTTAGATTATAAAACTAAAAACAATGATCTTTCATCCTTGTGTTTTCATTCCGATTTCATGAGAAATCAAGGTTCAGTAAATCTTTAGAGATTTTTTTGGAAGTTTGTAAATTTCCTCATTCTATTTCCCATGTTCTACCTGATATGTCCTACTGGTATGTCCAACATGCCCTACCATTGGAGACAATTAATATAACAAACCCATAAACTAAGAGAATTTATTTTAAGTTTATGTCTGTTGTCAATTTGGTTAATGATTGCAAACCCAATTTGTATTTGGGTGAAAGATTGGACAATTACATCTTCACTGTGATCCTATTCCTATCTCAAAAATTAACGTCTCTGATCATATAATTCTTTTTTTGGGGATTGAACTATATAGGCGAATTTCTCAATTTCACTCATGTGCATTTTGTTTGATTTTATTGAGCAATATCGGTGAGTTCTTCGGTTCATTTGTTCTTAATTTTGTAAACATGACTTATTCTTTACGGATTAGTCAGATACTAACTATTTCATTGTTAAATTTATGAAAGAATAGGATTTGAAATCATATATTCTACAAGAATGTATATGTTTGTTTTGTCTATATATTCACCAAGAATGTTTTTTTCTTTATTTTGTTTTATGAATAAGATGATAAATTTTTAAAGAATGTATATGCAATTTTTTCACATCATACAACAGAAAGTTGTTATAATTGAAATTTTATGGTAATTAATATGAATACCATGTAAATTATTCTAAAAGAATTATGGTTGTAAAAATGGATTTTTTACTTAGTTTTATGTGATACTAATGATATTTGTTGTAATTGCAGTTGTCTTACAAGTAGCACCACCACAACAACTATAACTATACAAATTCAACTTGAGCAAGCGGATACACGATCCTATATGTATATAGATTTATGTAAAAAAATGTTTAGATAATCTTTTAAGAATATTGGTTTATGTAACTAGTTGATTATAATATTATAGTTTTAACTTAATAAATATGTTGCGTTCTAATAATAACAATTATATAACAATACATTTTTTAAGAATTCAATAAATAATTTTACATATTGGAATATATTTTAGATTTTTATGTTGTATTTGGAATAATAATTGTTCAAAAACACTTTATTCTTTAACAATTTATTGAGTACTGCTACATTGGTATTATGTAAGAATTGGTTATATGAGTATTGCGAAGAGATAGAAAATATAAAAAACTTTTGAAAAGTTAAACATAAATTTTATTATTTTCATATATGTCTGCTTTGCCTAAAAATGGGTGAAGTGTTAGTCTTTTTTGCTTATAATCCGTAAATTCTCTATATATTTATTAACCATTCTTACGATTATGCCCCTATAACTAATTAAATGCAATTATACAATACATGTTGGTCCATATAAATAATATGTACCTTAAAATCATATTATTTCATTATTTTATTCTAATGATCAGAATTTGATCACACGTTCACACAATATTTGTGATTCACACACTCACACACACACATATATATATATATATATATATATATATATATATATATATATATATATATATATATATATATATATATATATATATATATATATATATATATATATATATATATATATACACTAAAATGTCGGTCTAATTAAACACCACGTTATAACCAAAATAATTAAAAGAAATGGGACCCAACTAAAATTCCAATCACTTTGGATGGTGGATTACAACTCCTTTTTTGTACCTTAAGAATATGACACTCCTTGGTCAAGTTCCTTATGCCCATGTCATGTGATGCTTCAAGACCTAAAATGAAAACTATGTACCACCAACTTATTTAATAGGGTGCATATTCGTCGATTTTAATATAAGAAGATTGATAATGATACGAGTAAATTATAATGTAAATTACAGTTTGAAGACTTATGATATATATTTTTATGTAAGTTTGGTTTTAGCTTTGAAATTTGATATTACTAATCTTTATGTCTTCTGTTAAATATGTATAAAATAAATAAAATGTCCATGTTTTTATCTTTTTTTAGTTTTATATTTTATTGATTTTTAGAATTATATACTTATATTAATAGTATGAACATCATATTGTTTCTATTGGACCATATATTTATTTTTATATATATATTTTTCTTTTTGGATTGGTATACATATTGTTCTCCGTCCCACCTCTTACTAACAACATATATCCCTCCGCCTCTCCTCTCTTATCAGCTCTTCTGTCTATAAGCCACTTGCCCTTCTCTCTTAACCCACCGATTTCCTTCTCCAATAGTATTGCTCAACACACCACCGTGTCACAGGATGATTCTTTTAGACTAGTCAATACCGTGTGCCACTTAGTGCTTCTCCGACTAAGTCAGACTAACTTCAACGATCTAGATGTACTAACGAACCTAGGAAGCAAGAGTTACGACAATGGACACTTCAATAAAGCTTCTATTATATAACTCAACTTCTTTACAAGGCAACTTCTTGATGGTTTGGACAAATGAGTCCTCCCCCTTATTTATAGGAACCTTACACCTCAAATGGAAGATTCTAGGTCCCGATCATTCATGACTAATCTAGACTCTTCCTATTATATACATGGATTTTACAAGACTCTAGAATATGGTAGACTTGTATACGATGCTCTAGGAATCTCTAAATCGTCCCGACATTATCCAAATCGTTCTTGTATGATCTAGCGTGTTCTAGATCCTTCCAAAGTCTTCCGGGTCGTTCTAGCTTCGTCTAGCTTCCTCTTGATTATTCCAGATCGTTCTCCTTTGTTCCACGGACATCTACAATATTCTAGCATCTTCAAGGGTCTCGTAGATCATTACTGATCTTTTCGGAGACTTCTCAAGTATACTTGATTGTTCCGGAGTTCTCTAGACGATTGTAGAATTTTCCAGAAACTTGGTCCGTGACAACCGGCTGGCAAACCCTGTACAATCATCGGTCTCTTTCTTTGTCGGTCTACCCTTCTTCTACCAAACAACCTTCCATTTCCTTCCACCGATCCTATACGCTCCTCCAAACCCCCGCTCACTCCTCCATCGTCGATCGATTTAGGGTCAACTATCGAGGGGATGATTCTTCATGTCGTTGTTCTGCAAATCCAGGTATAACCACCTCCATCTCCTCCATTCCTGCTTCTACTTCCTTTTTTTCTCTTCTATCGGAAAGACAAGTGGGAGGGGTTAGAAACAATACCTGACCTATTTGTATCAAGAAGCATCAACCAGTTGGAATATCTCGCCATCCTTACCATCATGTCCACTTCTGCCAATTGAAGGTTTCGAATCAGATAATCACCATTGAAAACTTGGTTGACTGTTTCCTTTCGCCTCCTTCTTGCATCGTCTCTTAGATGCCGCCATCACCGGAGAATGATGAGTAGCCGACGACCTGATTCAGGAACGTTTCAGCCCTAATAATTTCTATTTCGATGGTTTGTCGACTTAGGTTTTTCACAATGATGTCATTTTCATTTTCATGATTTTCAATTTGGAAAATTCACGTGATTTCTTTTCAAACTTTGTAAGACGACGATGGACTTTGGTATGACGAATTTATTGAGTTTATTATCCCAACTACTAAAGTTTGTTATTAATATTCTTTGATTGATGTTTAACCTTTGGTTTTGTTTTCTTAATCTATTATAGTTTGTTATTAATATTCTTTGATTGATGTTTAACCTTTGATTTTGTTTTCCTAATCTGGGTTGCTAACAGAAGCTTTATGAGGCCAATTTGGTCACTCTTAATTCCGACCAATTTGGGTAAGTTCCCTAATCTATGTGAAATTGCATTCAAGGAAATTGGATATTTGGATACGGTCAAACTATTTATCTTTTTGTTTGTTGGTTGAAATTTTGATTTTGATTTGTGTTTGAATTTTTCGACTAGATCGGTGATTAATTTTTCAGAAGTAGATGACCATTTTTTATTAGTTTCGTTGCTACTGAATAATTTAATTGTTGGGTGACAGGTGCGATTTATGTATGCAGTTAAGGATGGATTTAGACATATGGTAGTGAGTTGCAAGACATTGATTCAATTTTGTTTATATATGGTAGTCTAAAGGTTGAATGCATGTTATATGTGGTTAATACTTCCTGCTTTCTACAATTAAAGTCCACAATTCAATTAACTTAGGTTAAGGGCATATATTATCTTTCTGTGGTTAATGAGGACATCGATTCTACTTTGATAGGACTATTGTTTGAGCATTGTCAGTTAACAAATATATGCTTTTTGACCTTTATATCATTCTGATTGGTAGATTTTTACCTGGTTGAACAACAGAAGGGGCAACAAAAGACAACGAATTTGTAGATTGAGAAATTAAAAGACAATTTGGTCATATTTTTACATATCTGTAACTTTTTTACAGGGTTATAAGGATTTCTCCATCTACAAATCGGTTGACTTTTGATGCCTCCCTTGCTGTTCAACACCTACGCTGCTTAGCAAATTATCTCTTGGACTCTTGGCTCTTTGAAGAAAGCATCACCAACAAGTCTCAAAATTTCTCTTCTCTCTGTAAGGATTCATCATGTCCTTCATTTTAAATATCACATTTCTAAACTAGATCATTCATTACTTACATTTAAAAAATAATTACAGTTTAAGAAACTCAGTTTTGGAATCTCCTGTGATATATGGGCAAACAACTTCAATGGTGTTTTAAATACAAATCTTCTATGGGATTAGCCAAAATAGATGTGAGATTGAAGCAGTTGACCCTATTTACCCCTGCCCGAGTTAAATTGATTTTTCTTATATATTTCTATTTGTGTCCCTTGTATATTATAAAATTTTTAAATCTTTTTTGGATTTCAGGTATGTTCTGATGTGTATTCGTTTCCTGTAGATGTATCCGCCTTCTTTTCTTAGTGTATTACTTGATGTATGTAATATATAAGGGCTAAATGCAGAAAATAACAACGATCTGTCACTTTCCTTGTGTTACAACTTACAACATATTATTTTCATTTATGTAATTTGCAGAGTTGAAGACAACATAACTTTCGTGCTCAGATCAATCCACAAATGGGTTGGAAACTATAACGTGTAATTAAAATTACGTCTGATTAGATACTATGTCTATTTCAATAAATAAATCAATAAAATATCTACTGTAGATTCCTATTTCAAATGTTTAATTGAAATCCGACCCCCACAATGCGGGGGATACTTCCCTAGTTATGATTAACAAACAAATAAATTTGCCCCCATGATCCTTTCACATGATATATGTCAACACCAACATCATGTTTATCTGGTATCGTATACCACCACAACTACTGGTCATTGTATACTATCACCACCACCCGTTTATACAATCACCACCGTATACCACCATCACCAACATCACTTTTAAACATAGGCAACTTAAATTTATATTAAGCCGGCTAGAACCTAAAACTAAAATGGACCAAAACCCTAAAAATTGATCTTGATCCCAGAGAAGGACAAGATTGGCAACGAGAGAAATATTGAAGATGGTTTTATGTCGGAGTGAGAGAGAGCAAGAAGGGGAGATATCAGTTCTCCTAGGTGGTAGAAATAGAGAAAGACAGATAATGGTCGCTTGTTCTATGTTAATAAACCCACCATTTTCATCAATGGTTTTGTTGGTAGAGGAAAGTGTGGGAGATAGATTTGTGGTCGGTTGTAGGCAAGAGATAGGAGAAGAGAGAATTCAAAAGTGAAGGTGGAGGTGAATTGTTAGAATTTTGGGATGTAAGAAAGACTTGGAATTCTGAGAATCATGTTGAACACTTTCAAATTGAAGTATTTAGATGGTACTCCTGAAATCATCAACTAGATAAGACTCAAAAATGAGAGAAAATATAAGAAGAGAATAAGAGGTTATGAATTCGTATCTTGTACCATAATATGATGACCAAAATTGGTTATAAACCATCTATGTCCAAAAACTGTGACCAAACAGTTTTCCATGTCTGAAAACTGTTAAAAACTGTGCCAAGGTTGTTTTAGCAACCAACAAAAGTGTCAAAAATTCTTTGCCCCTTGGACCTTGACAGGGGCTACCGCTGCTTGGACTCTGCTCCAAGGGGCACTGCCCCCAGACCCTCGTAACAGTGTACTTTTAACTAAAACAAACTTAAACAAATTTGCACTCCGCACCCCTAATGGGTTTTATATTTATCAAGGTAACATTGATCGAAAAATTAATCTCATTACATTGAAATAATATTAATGATATAAAATCACCAACATGAATGACAAAAAATCCACAGTGGAGGAGTAGCCGACGGTGGTTGGTCTCCGATTAGAGGAGAAATTTTGGTGGATTGCATTGGTGACCCGGTTGGTATTTTGCGGGACAACTGTAGCGTAAACCTTCAGGTCATTGTTTTTTCATCTCGATAGGAGTTAATCGCTTGATCGAAATTGTTGGAGGAGATGGTGAAGGACAGGGCAATAGAGGCGGTTTCTTTGGTGGATTCTCGAGGGAGCCATCAATAGATGCATGCAGAGCATGGAGCTTGTCTTCGATGAGTTTTGCAAGCCCATAAGCTTGATGAAGGGTAGCAGGTTTGTGGAGCCCTATCTTATTTTCAATGTCATCTCAAAGGCCGGATAAGAACCAATTCAACAAGGCTTCCGGAGTAAGGCCGACAATACAATTTCTAGTCTTCTCGAATTTGGTTTGGTAGGCATAAACGGTGGAAGTTTGTGTAAGATTGAAGAGCGTCGCTTGGTGATTCACATTAGTCGATGGGCTAAAACACAATTCCAATGCTCGTGAAAATTCTGGCCATGTACCAAAGATTTGGTTGTCAACGAAATGTTTGTACCAACTCAAAGATTCACCGGTAAAATAAAAAACTGAAAGTGAGAGTTGTGGTCGAATCGCATAGTACTCAAAGTAGTTAGTTGCTTGGAACAACCGGTCAGGTCAAGTGGGTTGGTACCATCAATGTTGGGAAGAATTTTTTTTGGCGGTCTTGGTTGTTGTTGTGGCGGTGGCGGCGGTAGGGGTCGGGGTACCAACAGTGGCAATGGCTGGTTTACCTGTTGGTTGGTGAGGAGACTGACAAGAGTAGTCATGTATGTGGTGAGTGTGTCGAGACGGGTGTTGGTGGCGGTGGTAAGGCGGATGAGAGCTTGAAGTTGGTCTTGCATGGAAAGGGGTTCATTAAGTTTGTTTTCTTGTTTGGGAGGCATGGTAAGAAAGATGAAAATACCAAATGATAGAGGTCAATTATGGATGGCTAATCCCCTTTATAGATATAAATACGATATAATGAGAAACACATATTGAAACTAATTTTTCTGTTTAATTTCTTTTGCAACCAACTTACATTACTTAAGGAACTCCTAAAACTAATGAAACATGTAAATGTGCCTCTGCTACTGATAATGTGACTAATGTACTAATCATAATGCAACATGGCTATGTGGGAATTGGAACTAACTAACAAGAGAAGACTATTTCAAAGTATCAATTTGATCTTGGATATGTAGAAACGGAATAAATGCAACATAGTGAGTTCGATGTGAACAAATTGGTTTTGGGTATAACTACATATTTTCTACAGAATTGGTCCCTTAAGTTTATAGTAATCTCAAACATAAAAATAATAAAATTGTCATTTTTAGGCGATTACCGATGGTTTACTGACGGTAACAGGCTAAGGGACCAAAACATATGGATTGGTCATCCATAAAAACCAATGATGTCAAATTTTCAAAAACATGACCAAACCTCCTCAAAGATTAGCGGCGTTTTGTCGTTGCTAAAGCCTAGAAGAGTCGCTGGTAAGCTAATAGCGGCGACGTGTCGCCGGTAAAAAGTCGTCGTTACTATTCTGTCACTATTGCTAAAAATGTAGCCGGTAAAAATATTTGTCGTCACTAATGCTCCTGTCGCTATTGCACATGCTTTTACCGGCAACAATTAAGTCTTTAGCGACGACAATCATCAACAACGGCGACACTTCTGGAGGGAAGGTTACCTCGTCTTTTTGATTCCACCTTTAGCGGCGACAAATTGTCGCCAGCGTTAACTCTAGCTTGAGTCGCCGCTAAAAGCTTGTGTCGCCGTTAATAACGTGGCCGGTAATGATCTTGTTTTTTCTAGTGAATCCTATACTTTATAGATGAGTAAAGTTGGGTTATCTTTATTTGGGTTATCTTTATCCGTATATAACTTCTGTTGAAAAAAATACTTAAAAAACCGAAATATGTTTTTTAAAATCGGTCGAAATTTCAATGTTTTAAGGCATACAACTTCTTTAAATCGATTTATTAAAGGATGATGTAATTAAACAATGTGTTATTTTTCTCGCTCTGAAATTGTGTTTTTGTATGTTACTCCTACACCTAATGGTTACTATATATTTTTTACCCAGTCCACTAAAGTTGTTTTTTGTACAAGATGGAATTTGTAGTTATGTAAAAAAATCGCTCTTTCAATCAAATATCAAAAACTTTTTTAAAATACTTGGGCATGATACGAAAATACAATTCTCTATTAGTAGAGATATTATGTTTAACTTTTCAATGTGAGAATTCTTTGAGTTGCTTCGTTTAATTTATATTTTGTTTACATGATAGAAAACAACATTGTGTTTTTTGTATATTGCTACTATGTTTGTTTCATGCAACAAGATCGGCCCCGAAGGATTAAATTGGATCGGATGAAACTAAACAAACATTCTAGGACTATTTTGGATGGTATATATCAATATATGGATGGCAATGACATATGTCTATTGCATAAATAAAAGATCAAACGTAAATCCATGTCTCAATCATTTTGTTTTATATTTTTAACTGAAATATTATTATAATTTTTATTTTATTGACATCAGTCACCCTCTCAATTCAATTCAATACATTGCTAAACATGATATATGATATATTAGGACTCGTAAGGGCCTCAGTGGTATTCATTAGCGGTATGCATTAGACGAAATCGTACGACATGAAATGAAAGTTCCAAAAGTAGATGAAAAGTATGAGTAATAAATATTTCAATACGTTTTGTACTTGTTTGCTTTTGAACACATCAAATGTCGATTCCCTTGGGTACTTAAAGCACATTAACCGTTAGATGATTTATAATACTAAAACATTGAAAAATAATGTTCAAAGATTATTATTATTATTATTATTATTATTTTTTTGTAATAACTTTGGACATCCAAAAGTATTTCTTTTGTAGTAACTTTGGACTTTCAAATGAAAAATAAATAGTTACCACCCTCAATATGGTATTAATTGTCATCATTTAGAAATTGGGCACTTCAAAAAATATAGTTGTCCTAATTCAATTCTCTTAGTTTAAACTTTAGATGATGATATATTGTTAAAAATAGGGGAAAAGGCATATAAGTGATTGATGAACTCTTATATAAGTATAGTAAAAGCATGTTCAGTCCGTTAATTTTGATGGCCTTGTGCGAATAATAAAAACAAACCTCTAAAATTTTGTATTTGTGATGGATAACGATGAGTAAGAACGGATACGAGCATCAGATTAGCCACAAATTTGCGACGGACTAGCAACAAATTAGCGATGGATTAGTGACAAATTATCAAAAATTAAAATTGCGGACTCCTTCACGATATAGGCCTTGTACGGTCACACCCGACACAAATAGCCTTGAGTAATAGTTAGTTGAGACTAAATCATATTTTGGGGGAATAAAAGTAGGGTGATGGTGGATAACCGAATTCCTTATTGATCGTTTAAGGTCACTTTCCGAACTGGTATTTTCACCCTATGTTCGAGTTACACGAAATTCGGTCTACGATAATCCAAAATGATACTCACAAATCGGGGCATAAAAACGTAACCCAAATTGCTAGAGAGTTTTGAGTTTATTGTAGAAGAAAAAGAGCTGAGAGCAATCTGAACGGCTCAAAAGAGGAGCCGCATTTATTCATGACAAATTAGGGTTTCTATTTTCGAAATTAGTTAGGAGAATCATGATATTAATGTCTTAATCAATGGTTTTAAAAACTGAAAAGATTTGTCAATCTTACCATAATCAGTTGTTAGAATTCAGATTTTCCATAATGAAACTAATTCAAATTTTCTAAGTCCATCTTGGGGCGTTGCCGCATACCCCACAGGGAATTGGCCCTCGACCCCATCCGCTGGTTTCCAAAGCAAGACCACCGCCAGGGGATCTGCCCCTTGGACCCCGCTAGGAGCTTTGCCCTAATGACCCTGCAAGGGGCACAACCCTCTTGACTCACACCATTATGTCATACCGGCTTATAATTCAATCTTATAAATGCATGCACTTCGTATTCTCCAAACATATTATATAGTACAAAAAATAAGTCTCTTAGCTCACATGTAAGTTCCAAATTACCGAAAATGAATTGTGATACCAAATCACCAACATCATATTGTAAAATTTAGATTCTTAATTCTATGTTTTTCGAAATGTCTCTTATTAGTCGAAAAGTGTGACAACCAAGAAAATTTCTGTCACCAACCACCATTGTAGTATAGTAGGGAAAGATAAATGTAATAAATTAGCATTATAATGTTTGATTTCATGAATAAATATAATCAAATATGCTGTTATATTTAGAAATAATTTGACGTTTAGACTAAAAAATAAGTGTCCAAAATGTTGTGTCATCTTTTAAATGGTTAATATATCTGGAGGCATTATGATTTGTAAAAGTAAAATCAATTGCGTAAAAAATTATTATGATGTCAAAACGGTACATAGAGATTGGTTAAGTTTTGACTAAAGTTATAAAAAGGAGAATCATAGTAATCCTCGAGAAAAGAACTTCAGGAAAAGGAATGTGGAAAGCGGGATCGATATTAAAGAGAGAGTTATACGAATTTTTGTAGAATCATTTATTTTTATCCCCGTTAGGCAAAAAGATAAAAGTCAAAACTAGCCAAAACAACCTAAAAGGAAGTTGTAGTACTAGTTTAGACCATCACATACATATAAAGAGCATAAAGATTGGAGCTCATATGCATAAGATATGGATTTTTCAGAATACTTTTTGTGCATGCAAGGCGTGCGCCATTGCCCGACGTGCACCTGATACCGGATTCAATCGGATTGCGAATGACGTGGCACGTGGCGACTCCTTGATGGAGCCACGATGATCACGCACGATACGCAAAAGTATTTGCGTCACACACACTCCAGAATTTCAACTATAAATACCAGGGTCAGCATATCCATTTTATACCCTCAAACACCTATCTCTCTCTTTCACTCTCTCTTGGAGTTGTTGCAATCTCGAGGCTATCCCAGAGTCCCAATCCCAAATGAATCCCACATCAGCAGTGTCAGGCGTTGAGGGTGAGTTCACGACCCTTCTTTTATGATTTTAAAAGATTTTACAGGGGGATACATGCTTATCAAACTGCTTTATCCAAATATATTTTGTAAATATATTAGTAGTTTATATATATAAACATGAAATGATAAGATAATATATAGGTAGAAACTTTGCCTAGACTTAAGTAATGATATTACGCGTATTCATTATGCTACTCGATATACTAGAAAAAAATTATACCTAGATGTTATCCTGATCGATTTCCAAGAATAACATAGTACGTAGAAGTAATGCTGACCAAATCTTAGGATATGCATTGTACTTAGCCATTACTCAGCCCTAATATCCTGTTATCTAGATAATCAAAATTACTATATATATATATATATATATATATATATATATATATATATATATATATATATATATATATATATACCAGACCAGATAGGAAATATTCACTATATATGATTATATATATATATATATATATATATATATATATACAAGATCAGATATGAAATATTAACTGTATATGATTATATATATATATATATATATATATATATATATATATATATATATATATATATATATATATATATAGTGAAGTGAGTTCAAATAAAAAACAGTAAATAGTGTGAAAACATAAAAACATTATGTTTATCTTATTATTCTGTAACGAATGTTGTATATTTGTATTGTTGAAGTAATTCTAATATGAATATTAATGTTTGATTATTCATATATTTATTAGAATGTTATTATTCTATTATAAATTTCTGTATGTGCATTTATGTAGTAAATTCTAATTTTAGTTTTAACATGTGACTATTCATTTATTCATTGTTGAATAATGATATAAAATTGTGGATACAAATTTCATTGAAGAATAATAACATAAAATTAATGTTTTTATGTCCTCATACTATATATATATATATATATATATATATATATATATATATATATATAAGATAATTATTATATATAGGTTAATTATATATGAATAATAATGTAAAGAAATTGATATCAAAGAAAGATTAAGTAAGGAAAAGATAAAATGATAATTGCACTAATTATATAAACATGTGTTGGTGAGCTATTATTATTCATCCTATAGCCTGATTGGATTCGGATAACCCCGAACCTATAATCATTAATCTTACGAGAGCCAAAATGATATGTATAGATCTATATAGGCTGGAACTCCCATATGCGACTACTAGCTACAAACCCGGTAGGATAACTTTCTTAAGTATAAAAATAATATTATTCCACATATGTTGAACCTGTTGGATTAGTGTCTAACTCCATAACTATAATTGGTATGTACTTGACCCGACTTAGCATGGTCCATTTGGGTTGCACTTCACCGGAACAATTTATATGGATAGTCTTTTGAGAATAGTATGTTTATGATTTATATTAATATATTATAAGTTTTGATATATTAATATGGAATCATATTATTTAATTAGTATTGATCAAGAATTAATTTAGTGATCAAAATGAACTAATTAAATATGGACTCTTATATATATATATATATATATATATATATATATATATATATATATATATATATATATATATATATATAGCATGGGCCAAGTTCATTTAGGTTGGGCTAAGCTTGCATGGATAGTCCATGGAGTTTTAACCCATGGATCCTATGTAAATGAAAGGTCATGAGTATTAGGCTTTACATGAATGTAACCATAATCCTCCATACTATATAAAGAGGTATTTGGCACATGAAATGGCACTAGTGTGTGAGGATACAAGAGTGGGCCAATTTATAGTGTGCTTACTATTCTCTCAAGTTTTTCCAAGGTGTTTTTGGTGATTTGTGTTTCCACTTGAGGCTTCCACAGTATTGGGGCTAAGCACTTAAAGTTCAAGACTTCAAGCTTCATCAAAAGGTATGTCATCTAACTAGGCCTTTTGTAGTATAGTTGCTTCATATTATGCTAGTTAGGATGAAACCTTGGAATATTGAATATTTGCATGTATAATAGAGAAAACATAGATCCAAGGTTTATAGGGTTGCATGTACACCATAAGAGTGTTAGAATGCTCAAAACCCTTCAATGATATCAGAGCCTAGGCTTGTTTTCATTTATACTTGATGCAAATTGCTACAAAAATCAATTTTCTGTTGTTCTGGATAGTGGACTCGTTGAGTTCACTGATGGACTCGCCGAGTCTATGCACAAATTCATCCAACTCATCGATTTGGTTCATGCACTCGATGAGTTGGACCCCCAGACAACATATCTTTGAGTTTTAAGGCTAGAATTGGTCTAGAATCATTACCTTAAACTGCTTTGGACTTATAAAACCTGTTTTTGATGAGGTAATGATTATGGCAAACCAATTTCAAAGTTATTATCAAAATTTAAAGTTTATGTGTGTTTATGTAATTCTTGAAATTGTTGATATGATTGTTTATTCACTTATGAGTTTTGGTAGAACATAGGAATTATTTGAAAATTGTTGTTAGTTAATTCTTGATCTAGATGTGTTTTAATGGAGTCTATAATTTGTCATCAATTAATGGATTACCAAAAGTTATTTCTTTTAAAGATCCATTAAAAACCATAGGTTACATAATTGAAGAGTCTTTTCTCATAAATAGTTTTATGGACTCCATAACTTGTCCTTCAGTTATGGATGTTCAAGAGTCTCTTCATTAAAGTGGTTAAAACGTTAATTAAACTCATAAGTTATGAAAATCCAAAAGTTTTTGATTTGTTCAAAACTTGCCCTCAAGTTTTGGAATTTGTAAAGTCTCACACACACTTTAATTCCAAACCCTAGAATTTTAAAAGTTAAAATTCAACCCTTATACTTTATAGTATTATAAGTTAATATATATATATATATATATATATATATATATATATATATATATATATATATATATATATATATATATATATATATAAGATCAAGTCAGTCTTACCGTTAGTAGGCCTCATTCACGAAACCGGTCTATAAGGTTGTTGCATATAAAATGGAAACTTAATGGGTGTCCACTCTCACCCACCGCTTCCTTGACTGGTAGAGGGTCGTTAGCTGAACGGGTAGGACAAGGACTATAATTTTCCCTTCATTGTAAGTATAATGATAAATATAAAGTAACTAAACCTTTTATAAATTCCCAATCTTAGTTACTTTAGGAAAATGTAAATTTGGTGCTAACCCATGAAATGACACTTTGCACTTTGCATAAATCGTTAGTGGAGCATGTGTGGCTAACTGGCACACTAACCTGGATTTAACCAGGTAGGCAAAGGGTAACTTACTGTTTATCATAGGATTGGTGGAGCGTGTGTGGTTAACCGACACATCGATTAAGTGATAAATATTAAGGGTACCAAGTATATTTGCGTGGTTATTCACACCTTGTTTTGTGATCCTTGGCATCCTAGTCACAAAACTTGAGAGGGCACAATCGAGATTGAAACATGCTGTTGAAAAGTTCAATGAATCTCAAAAGATCTAGGAGTTTCAAATCCAATTAAACCCTAATAAATTATTTCATTTTTCATGGTGGAAATTGGTGAATTGTCATTCGCCTACCTTCAAATATTTTATAGATTGGATTACATCATCCCTCTTCCAATTTATAAAATATTGTGTTGGGTCCTAGACTTAATATTTCATATTGGGTGTTATATTAAGGAGTTAAATCAACTAACTTGAATTTCTCCCATTGTAGATGTCTGGTTCAGACAACTATGATCTTCCCAAATCTCTTGGAACAACCTTTCCTAATGAAGATGATTTCTCGCGATTGGTACATGGAAATCATACTTCCCTTCCTCCACCTCCTCCATTTATTCTCCCTAACCCACAAGTTCAAGGTCACTCAAGCCAGGAGAGTTAGGTGTCAGAGTCTTGAGGAAGTTGGATGTTGACTAAGTTCTTCAATCACTTCCTAAGTCACATAGTGAGTTCTTTAAGGACTATTATGTAACAGACTATTGTTGGGGCGCAAAGTTATTCATTCATGACTTTGTAAATGTTTGACTTTTGTAAAACCCACTTGCATGTGGTGCTTTAGCCTTTAGACCCATTTGTTTGTTAGAGTGAGAGAGAGACATGTAAACACCTCTATATAAGGTGGGTTTGTCCACTTGTAGAGGTGTGCTTGAGAGATGTAAAAGTGAATGTGTAAGTGTGTGTTAATTATGTAGTCTAGATCTAGTACTTTTTTGTAACACCATATACATTCAATATATCTCTTAAACACCCAAATCACCATGTTCAATTGTGCAAGCTTTAATTCCGCATGCCAAACCATGTTCTTTGTCACTACAATTGGTATCAGAGCTTGGTTTTCACGATCAACGTGACTTTTGAAGAACGATTCTCGGTTTGGCAACTTTTGTCGCAACTTGAACAATTTTGGTGAGTCTCTCTCTATGATCTCTCTTAATTTCATTGAATTCGTGCGTGACGTTTTTAATTTGTGATCATTTGACTCGTTGGATCAAATTTTCCTTTAAAAACCCATTTGTTATGATCTAATAATTTTTTGTTGATCAAAGTCCAATCCATTCTGAAATTGATTTGTTTAATTCAATTCTCAATTTGCAAATATTCATTTGAATCAAATTTTAGCCCAAAATCTATCAAATCAAAATATATTCACTGATTCATTCGATCCAAACATTTAGCCCACTCATATGTTTGTCACTGTTCATAAATGAAATCATTTAAGCCCAAAATTATTAACATGTTGCTGTTCATTGATCAATTATTTGAAGCCCAATCATTATTTTAAAGATCCGATATAGTTGATTGAGATCCAAAAGCCATCATTTGGGATTATTCTAAAAACATTGTTCCGAGATCGACTTGTATGCTTGCTTACCCAGTTGTACCATCGGAGAATTAGTCTCAGTTCATAATCGACTGTTCTTTAATCATGTTTTCTTGAGTTTCATTTTGATTTATTCGTTTATACTAATCATTCATAGTTGATCGATAATCTAAATTTGAGATACGATTTCCTATCGATTAATATGTGTTCTTGAGCCGATTTGAATTCGGTGATGAAATCTCAAGCAAAAGTCAAGAACATTATGAACAACGATGATGAACAGTTCGAATAGTGTGTTTGATCTGAATTTTCTCTGAAAAGTTTTCGATTTGTGTTTATTAACTGACGAACTGAGAAAAGTCGATTTGATAAGGATGTATCAATGTCTAAATTGGAGTTCGATAATGGTTGTTAGACGAAATCGAAAGAAACTGGAATTGATTGTTTACGAAATCGAGATCGACTGTATTTTGTAGTTTGTTTTGAATGTATGGGGTGTTCAGTTGATATTTGGAATCAACTTGGATAGAGTTGATTTTGGTTTCGAAGATGTGTAATCGACAGGTTGATTACGTCTTTGGATGATTGATCGTGAAGGGCACTGAGATATCGTTTGATGTTGACAAACTGGATGAGTCGATTGATGATTTCAAAGGCTGATGAATTGGAAGTGGTTTGAAAGTTGACTTGTTAGAGTCAAAGTTCGATCGATTGTTTTTGGTATAATGCATTAGATTCTTCAAATATGTCTGTGAAAATTTCAATTTTGAAGAATCGATGGATCAAGAAATCGAGTTTAGATTATTGATTTGGTTCATTCTGTGAGTTCGCAAGAATTTGATTTGTGCAAGTTCGCATCTGTGTCTCAAAAGCAGTTTGCAAATAAGGTTAATAATGTTCGCATTTGATAATTGGGTTCGCATATGAGATCAAAATCGAGTTCGCATCTGGGTTTCAAACATGAGTTCGCATTTTGTTCAATTTTGGAGTTAAAATGCGAAGTCATCTCATCCATGGTTCGCATACATGTTTCACGTGCGAAGATGCGAAGATTTTGGCTCGTAAATGCGAATGGGGGAAGAAAGATAATAGTTTCGCATTTGGCTCCTGATCTTTTTACAAAATAATACAAATGGTCCAACTTCGCATATGGGCAATAAAAGCTGAGAAATTACAGAATTTTCAGTTTTGGTCCCTGCAGTTTGTGCGAATTTACACATTCTACCCAGTTTCGCAAATGGGGATGTGTTTCGCATATTTGGCTGTTTTTGGCACAACGGGTCACTGCAGAATTTTGAAATTGACAATTTCTACCCATTTTTTAGAAATTTTGTCAAAGGCGATCCGTAAACGATGCTAAAAATTCAATATTTTTTGGATTTTCCGGATTGAAGCACAAAGTTTATGCCACATGTTAAGGGGGAGTTTTGACATGAAAAATTCCGAATAGAGCACGTTCTTTTTCCTTGGAGTTTTATAATCAAATTTCGATTATAAAAAGGGGAGAAGTTTTATATAGAAATTCGAACTTGAATTTTTCATATTATGCTGATTTGATGACCGAAGTGATCTTGAGGTTTTGAAGATTACGAGATGATGCAATTGGAAGTTTGGAAGTGATGTATTCAAAATGCGTTTGGAATTATTGAAGATTTTTGGGGTGTGTTTTTATGCGCAACTTTGGGTGATTATTTGGAGTTTGGAATACTCTTGATCATTTGTTGCTGCTGGGATTGTATGGTCTCACATCCTAGAGCCCAAATTGAAGAGTCATGGAAGAATTGAAGATTGAAGTTCATTTCGACATGTGTCACCTTTGAGGATCGAACCGCGTAGTGCTTGATTTTGGAAGATTTGAAGTGGGTCATTCATTCCTAACTTTGAGGGGGAGAATGTTGGGGTGCAAAGTTATTCATTCATGACTTTGTAAATGTTTGACTTTTGTAAAACCCACTTGCATGTGGTGCTTTAGCCTTTAGACCCATTTGTTTGTTAGAGTGAGAGAGAGACATGTAAACACCTCTATATAAGGTGGGTTTGTCCACTTGTAGAGGTGTGCTTGAGAGATGTAAAAGTGAGTGTGTAAGTGTGTGTTAATTATGTAGTCTAGATCTAGTCCTTTTTTTGTAACTCCATATACATTCAATATATCTCTTAAACACCCAAATCACCATGTTCAATTGTGCAAGCTTTAATTCCGCATGCCAAACCATGTTCTTTGTCACTACAACTATGACATGAGCTTTAATGATCTTATCTATTTGCTTGGTGCTGCTGAATCAAGAATGATTTGGAGCACTAGTAAAGCAAATTTGATTAGAAGATCAACTTCCCAAAATACCATGAAAATGAACAATGGTAACATTAAATATCCAGAAAAGCTTTCTCTTCCCAATGGAAAGGGATCGACCATAGTCAACTCAATTTACCAAATGGTAAAGAGAAAGGCTAAGTCTGAGGTAGTCCCATGCACCACTACCAAAGGGTCCATATGTTTCTATTACCAAAGGAAGGGGCATTGGTTGCGAAGTTGCCCTAACTACCTGAAAGATCTGAGAGAAGGTCAAGTCAAAAAATTTGACTCTACTTCAGGTAAGTCCACTATCTAACTCTCTTTAGTGCTATTTGAAGATTCTTAATACATTTTGATGTATGGCATGATCAAGCAAAGGGAAGGAAACTTAAAGGAAGAGCATGCTGAATCTGATCGCGAAGATGGATTTCAATCGCATCGTTCGAAAATCGGATTCTTGAGCTACTACTTAGGAGTTATCATAGATTGCTAGAAAATATGTAATAGCATAATTTTCATTTAAAGTTGGATTGTAAGGAAAAAGTTTTTTCCGCATTTATAAATAAATAAAATTTTGTTTTACTTTATTTTATATCTCCTTGCAATGGCATTTATGGAAAATTGATGTTTGTATGTTTCTAGCAATTAGGGACATATGAAGTGATTCTTTCATTTGTGGTAGCGTCTAAATTTACCAAATAAGGAAAAATTCTCATCACATGTATAGTATGATGAATGAGAATTTTCATCTTTGGAAAATTAAGACTAATTCCTTGATCACATGTATATGTTAGTCAAGTGAAGGACTAAGGGATCGAGTACACATTCGTGTGCACTGGTCAAGTCCACCACAAAAGATCGATAAGACTATTCGTCATGATTTACTAGAGTTTAGTAAATATGGTTATACTTAAAAGTTTAAGTATAATTCTGAAACATTGGAAAGGTTTTGATGTATGACAGAATGAATGAGAAGAATCAAATTAGGTAGAAATATAAAAGTTTCTCAAATCTGAATAGATCGGAGAGTATTTAGTATCATGTTTTGTGATCATCTTAATGATTTAGAAATCATATCACAATTAGTCCTCTAAGGACATCTTAGTGCATTCATATGACTAAGAAGAGGAATCTTTAATTGTTGAAATGGTTAAATCAAGAAGATGAGTCATACTTCATTCCAAAACAAGTCTTAGAGTCATACTCCAAGATTGTAATTTGAGTGATACGCCTTAAAGAAGGTTTATTAACACTTGTCAAATGTAAGAGTAATATGTGTCCTACTCGTGTACATTTGAAATTGGTAAGTTGTGATGTTTTGGATAAGACAGAGACCAACTTAGGCCAATTGTGTGAAGTGTTTGTCTTGATAAGAATTCGCACTATCTTTTGAATATTTGTTTGTCAAAGAATGGGTCTTCGCAAGAGAGTCTTATATGTCAAGAGGACAGCGGGAGTCTAAAAGATCCTAAAATAATTTCAAGATCTAATCAAGAATAAAACCTGTAGTTTCTCACTAGCTCACGACTTGAGGTTTATAACCTATCGTGTCGACATATTCCTATTTCTGTGCCCATTCCAGTTAAAGTTGGCTTTGCAAATGAGTTATGAGAGTTCTCAATTGGTTGCATAACAACTTGGAAGAAATGGCAATACCTTGTGCTGCCAGATGGCAAGAAATTAAATTGAACAAGTTCAGTCCATATAAGTTTGGATTTGTCACTTACCTTATCTTGTGATTATGGTTTTGACAAATTCACATGGATAGGAACACATACACCATAAAATCTAAGTGTCACAAGGTTTCTCTCCGATTCATGAAAATGATGGTGAGGAAGCGCTTTCACTAAGTGATTTTAGGTAGATAGCAATTATGATAATTGCATTCTCAAAGTCGTTAGTGGAGCGTGTGTGGGTAACCAACACACTAACATGGACTTGTGAGAAATAGCAAAGGTCTAAAAAATTGTGACTATGATTATGACATCCTTTTTCATAGTTCTAAAATTGTTTAGACACACACATGTGTGTTATCTTAGGAAAGGTGTATGATTTTGATAAAGTTTTTATCAAAGTATCAAAAGTCTGAACTTTGGTAAAAAAGACAATAAAGTATTGATTTCTAGAAGTCCAGCTGATTTCTGAGTACATGTCAAAGCTAGTGGGAGCATAAGTGTTATGCTGATAATTCTCATGTTAGTGGGAGCATGATAATTATGATAAGTGTTGCAAGTTAGTAATGTTAATTATAGAAAACCAAAATTTTCAATTTGGAAAAGTTGTTTTGCTATAATTAAGGGGGAGGAAATTGTACCTCATCATTTCAATTCTAAAAGCTTAGATTGAGATTTTAATCATCTTTAGTCAAGGATATATATATATATATATATATATATATATATATATATATATATATATGAATTTTATGTTAGAATTGCTCAACTTAAGAAAATTCTATATATATTGCGTTCTCAAAATTCGATTATGATTACGGCATCCCTCTTCACAGTCGAATTATGAAACCATGACAAATAAAAATATTGTAGCAAAAGACTGGTCTAGAATCATGTCTTTATGTGAGACATCATGAATTATGCCCCATATGCTTCATGTGTAGAATCGATTGCATGTGCTATAATATTTATCCTTTCTAAATTTTTCTAAATGCCTAGTGGCATTAAGAGGGGGAAAAGGTCTAGAATTGGATATGACTAAAATGATTAAGCAATTTTCGGGGACAATCTAAGGTTTACCAAAGATTGGTTGCTCAGGGACAATTGGAAGTATAGTGTTAATTTTGGAAGGACCATATTGACATATTCTGATAGGAGGCAACTCTTGTTCAGAAGTGATAGTCAAAATGAGAATATGGAAATGACTCCATGGGTGGAAACTATTCAATCTGTGTAAGATTAGAAAACTTAATGCAAGAAGGATGTTCAAAGCAATGTACTTTGAATATGAGACTTCATTTCCATGGAGTTGATCTCCACTGGAATACTCTGTAATGTCTGTTGACAAGTCTTTGTGACTTTGTGCATAATCATTATAGATGATCAGTGCATATAAGTTTAAAATCTAACAAGTTTTGGTAAATGGAAAGAATTTGGAATTCTTGCATTTATAGTAAGGATTTGGGATCGTGAAATGAGAATCATTGGAATTATGTTCAATCGATCTATTTCACAAAGTAAAGATCATAGACAAACTTAGTGTGCATACTTGGTGTATGGCATAACTAATGTTTGGACAAACATAGTGTGCATACTTGGTGTATGACATGACTATTGTTTGGATAAACATAGTGTACATGCTTAGAGCATGGCATAGCTAGTGTTTTGATTCAAGTATAAAGTTGATTAGTTGAAACAGTATACAATGAATAATGTGTAATCAATATGGTGATAAATAAAAGGTGTTCTATTTATATTCATAACGTCTGAGACCATATTGGATTCGCTATTCTTGTGTTTCACTTTGCATGTTTTGACTTCCAAAACAAATAGGTCATTCTTCCCGAATGACTAAGTTATTCAAACCATCCACAGTCGGTCATATTTTGGAAGTAGATATGAATCAAGACTGTCATGAAGTTGGGTTGTAGATGTCTAAGATATTGGACATAGCAAGAGTCGCTACAACACTCATGAGTGCTCATAAGTTCTGAGTATTGGATTCAACCCACGCTCTTTTGAATCACTTCATGGATTTTATCACGAGTGATCATGAGATGATAATATCTTATATTCTTCAAACCTAGAGATATGAGTTGTTGACTATGAGTTAGTCATACATTGATTGCACGAAAATGCATTGGTAACTCGATGTTATAAAAGGTGTCTTTGTGTACGATTCAACAAGTAGTAGAACAAGCATATGAGTCGAAGTTTATCCATTCCTTTTACCCTTGGAGGGATTAAAGCAATATCTGTGGGCCCTCGATGATTTAGTATTGACACCCCTAAGTGCTTGGCCAAGCCTGAACTGATTTGATTTGTTCAATTAGTCAGTCCTCATAAATCGGAAATCGGGACACAACAAATGGACATAGAGAATGATTATAATCCATGTATCAGTCCATATGATATCTATAATGGAGGAATATATGATCCCTTATCTAATGGACAAGTCATTGACTAGGTCAGAGTTCGACAGCCGCCTTAAGAGCTACGATTGCTAGTCGGGTTTTGGAGTCATACGCAATAATATTTTTAGACTTATCCAAGTGGGAGACTGTTGGATTAGTGTCTAATTCCATAACTATAATTGGTATGTACTTGACCTGACTTGGCATGGTCCATTTGGGTTGCACTTCACCGGAACAATTTATATGGATAGTCTTTTGAGAATAATATGTTTATGATTTATATTAATATATTATAATTTCTAATATATTAATATGGAATCATATTATTTAATTAGTATTGATTAAGTAATAATCTAGAATTAATTTAGTGATCAAAAGGAACTAATTAAATATGGACTCTTATATATATAGCGTGGGCCAAGTTCATTTAGGTTGGGCTAAGCTTGCAGGGATATTCCATGGAGTTTTAACCCATGGATCCTATGGAAATGAAAGGTCATGGGTATTAAGGTTTACATGAATGTAACCCTAATCCTCCATACTATATAAAGAGGTATTTGGCACATGAAATGACACTAGTGTGTGAGGACACAAGAGTGGTCTAATTTTTAGTGAGCCTACTATTCTCTCAAGTTTTTTCAAGGTGTTTTTGGTGATTTGTGATTCCACTTGAGGCTTCCACACTATTGGGGCTAAGCTCTTAAAGTTTCAAGACTTCAAGCTTCATAAAAAGGTATGTCATCTAACTAGGCTTTTTGTAGTATAGTTGCTTCATATTATGCTAGTTAGCATGAAACCTTGAAACCTTGAATATTTTCATGTATAACAGAGTAAACATATATCCAAGGTTTATAGGGTTGCATGTACACCATATGAGTGTTCGAATGCTCAAAACCCTTCAGAACCTTCGTGTGAGATATATATCCACCCATAACATTGATTATAAGGGCTCATGGTAATGTTGTTCGGAAAATATTAATTTATACTGCCTAGAAGGACGCCTTCAAGTAGTTGTATGATTTGATTTGATATAGATTATGAAGAATAGGATAGGCAATACATCCTTAAGGAAAGAAAGGTTTAAAAACACGAATAGTTTTCGATCAAATAAAATTATAGAACAGAAAACTATAAAACCTATGAACTCACCAACTTTATGTTGACGTTTTCAAATTACATGTATTCTCAGGAAGATGAGCCTGGAGGGTAGCTGTGGAAGGAAGGAAGTTATCAAGGATGTTACTGGAAGTTGTTTATGTTTGTTTTATGCCTAGTAATGAATAGGAAATGTGATTGGACGCGTTTCCTGATAGATTAAGTCATAGTCCGTAATCACTTTGGTCAACTATTGTAATATTTATATGAATGAATAGGAAAGTGTTATTCATGTATTTGTATTCTTACGTGTTTTATAGGATAATATGTGTAAATTATATGAATATTTAATAATAAATTAAATTAAATTAAAATACACATCGGAAATAAACGATTACTTAAAGCATATAATCTTAACCTAGTTGTAGTATACGTTATAGGATTCCAGAGATAGAAGAAGCGGTCAGATTTGACTTCGTATGAAGAAGTTGTGTTTTTCGAAGTTTGCGATTAAATTGACACGACTCTATGTCTCGTAAAAAGTTAATTTTTGATAAACTACTTATTAGACTTAGTGATCTAAATAAAAGTTGTAGTTGTCATCAAACTGAGAGCGTGCATATATAGAACATCCAAATCTGACTTCGTGAGAGGAAATTATGATTTTTCTATGATTCGACACATCAATATTCAGCTCAAAATTTGAATTTTAGATTGGTCGACTTTTAGCCAAAATAATTAAACAAGAGTTGCAGATCTCGTTAACAGGAGTCCAAAAATATAAAGTTTGTCAAAAACGAACACCAGATGAGAGAGTTGTGCTTTTTATATGGACTTTAACAGTCTAAGCATGTGTGAAAAATATAAATTTACAATTAGCCAATGGATTCTAAACGAAAGTTGTAGATCTCGTCGAGGGCTTTCAAGGGATATAAACAACATCAAAAACAGAATTCATATGAAGAAGTTATGTAATTTTAAAAATCTAAAAAAAAAAGTACGCGTGCGTGTCAGGAGACCGGCGCGCCTGACAAGACCACTCAGCCCCACCCACTTTCCACTATGTGTCATGTCTATATTCTGCCATATCATTTTGTCCTGACCATAGGTGCGGTGCGCCATGTGATTTTGTCCCGACCGTAGGTGCGGTGCGCGTCCATGATGCGCAGCACGCACAACTCTAATTCGCCCTATAAATACCAGCTCATTTTTCATTCATTCTAGCCTATAGTGAAGCCCTAAGTACTCATCTAAGTAGTAGACTTCAAGTAGGAGATCTTGAGTTAGTATTCTGCCCACTTAGATCTCGGTCATCAATAGCCCTCTGTAAGTGATATACACTTACTCTGATTCCGTGTAATTAATAATTATAGTTATAAGTCGTTACTAGGAAGACTTATCAATGATTCCAAATCGTTATATTGTTTGATATACTTATGGGAGTGAAGTCTAGGCTGGATTTAGTGAGGTGTTTAAAGTGGGATTTCCAAAGAGTATACTCTATATACCAAACGGACCCTACCTCCGATATGATCCAACCCAGTTATTCCTTATTAAGATCTCGAAGTAGACTTTGGGATTATTGAGAAATCTAAACCCTTATGATAATAATTCATAAATCGTGAAATTAGACTAAGACTTAGCATCACATATCTAGGTCTTTTGGAAAAGGTGTAAGGCGAAGCTCTGTCCAATTCACCAATCACCAGACACTTTTGTCTAGTGACTGCGTAGTTATTACCGAGATCATAATCTAAAATAAAAGTATTATTTATATGAAACATTAAATGATGTCCTGTATTATGTGTGTTATATGTTATTCGTATAATTAGGATGATACTATCAGATTAAAAACCGTATTAGAAATCGATTACCTTAGTTTTAAGTCTTACCTTAGGTTTAAGAATATGACTTGTACAGGTTGCTTAGTTAAAATTAAGATTGACATCGAATAGGTCTCATGAATGGGGTAGAGTGTGTGAGATCACAATAGAGTGTTTCTCCTCTTTCTTGGATGTCCGGAAATGGTGGGTCCAGATCAGAAAACTAGCAAGTATGTTTGGGTCATCGACCAGAATAGATGACAACACTTGACTATTCTAGGCAGTCTAGTGAACTACGTTGCTAGCATGGACTTATGACCAATGTACGTAGATAAAATAGGATACCATATTTATCAAATCTCTAAACATTGGTATCCTATTTTATCTACGTATATTGTTCATAAGTTGATAGTCTTAAAGTAAAAAACATGGAATTAATAAAATACCCTTAATCAAACAATAATCATATAAAGATTTATATAAACTCTTATAAATATACCTACATATCTTAAATATCATCCAATTAAATCACAACTTAGGATTTTAGTTGAAAAACGAATCCTAGGGTTAGTATAGTATTGTGGTCGTACCACAACTAGACCTAGAATGTGAAACTAAGTTTTATTATGGTCCGACCGACACACACCAAAACCTGGATGTCATATTTGACAATCTAAATGCTTAAGGATTTATGGATCGATAACTTAGTTTGATTAGTTGATTTAAGAGTTAGACTGAGACCTACTGTTTGAGGATTTTTGGGATCAGTGGCCTAGATGACTTCTTGAGGATCGGAGACTTAAGTCGAGAACTATTATGGAAGGATTCAACACTTATTTTGAAATGGTACACCTTAAGGATATTCGTATTAATGGATTAGAGTCAGGTATTCGACTTACCCCGATATAGAGAATCACAGGAGATACGGTACTACCTACTACATACTTATAATAGGAAATTATTTATATTTGATGATTCTCATACTGTCTCTTATAAACATCTTTCCTGTTTGATGTCTTATGCAAGGTATTGGAGTGATATGGATGACATATGGGTAGGGATGCCAGTCCCCGATCCCGCCCCTGAATACCTCTATTACCCCCGATCCTCCTTTTTTTTTTTTTTTTTTTCTAAAACAATGTTATAATTTATATTAAAAAACTATAATTTCTATGAATTAAGAACCATCGATGATTGATACTTATTAACACAAATCAAATTAAAATCAAATTTATGATAAACAAAAACAATATTATCACATTATCAGTATTTCTAAATTTAACCATAACAGATTTCGAATAAATCTACATTACATGGTATAAATCTGGACTGTAAACAATTATTGAAGCATATTTGTGGAATATAAAAAATTATTCAAGCGGATTCGACAAATCAAATTAAAAATAACCTCACCATAATTTCATTCGAGAATCAAGAACCATTAATACTTCATGTTAATTTTTATTCTTGAAAAAAGAGATGGGGCAAAGCTCAATTGCTTACTCATATAACCGCTAAGAATAAGAACTAAGAAGGTAAATACTCACACACAAAAAACTGATAAAATTACTTAAATTAATAAGGGACACGGGGTGTGAGGGTGAAGACAAATATCAAGAATTAGTTCTTCGTCTTCTTCATGGGCAAGCAAATGTCGGCAGGTGGATGGCGGAAGGCGAACGACGACAGGCGGAGGGCGAACGAGGACAGGCAGAAGGTAGCAGAGGTTAACTGTGAAAACCAAGCTCAAAAATTAGCTCTTCCTTGTTCTCATCGTTCGATTTCTACTATGAATAGTGAAGACGAAGGTTGATGGAAGTCGTAAGTCGGAATCTGATAGTCTTCGTTCGCTAAGTGAAGATGGTTAGAAGCGTGAAAGTGTAGAACGAGATTTGATTTTTGTCTCTTTAGATGGTGGCATCCCACAAGGAAAGGAACAAATAAATCCTAAAATTTGGATATCTTAGGAGTTATGTCAATACATATATTAAGATATTAAATAATATATATTTTTTACATCCATATACAAACAGGGCCCCCATGGGAGTACAGGACGGAAATACCTACTCCGAGCTCAATCCCGGAAATGAACGCTGTTTAATCCTGCCCCAGCCCCGGCTCCCGCTAATGAATTTTTTTTGAAAACATAGTCTCGTATGGTATCGGGGTCCCTCGGTGGTTTTTGACATCCCCATTTTCACGGTCAGAAAAGACCGATTTTGTTTATGCTTTATAAAAATCAGAGTACTTCTTTTATTAATAATGTTGCGGAATTTGTTCACAGAAAAACACGATAAATACGTTATTAAAACATTTTCGAAGAAACATATTTTATTCATTTTAAAACATTTGGGATGCCATCGTTAATGCAGATTCATAAGCATAAACAGAACTTACATTTATTTACACTAGTGATCTACATCTCTTTAAATCTCTCAGTGTAATGTGACTTCATATCAACACCTGTGATATAAATAAACTGAGTGGGTCATGTTAGGAAACCTGGTGAGTACATAGGGTTTTCAACCCACAATAATATATTTATTATGTTTAAACAATCAAACAATCAACCCAATTACCCATCCCCATTATCTTCTTTAGTTTTAAGGATCTACCCTGAGAATCAGCTATTCCTCGTTTATTTATTCCTATGGATCATCCTAAGGAATCGGCACGAATTCCATTGTTACCAAGGCTTATAGATTATAACTGGTGAACACGTAGTCCAAAACATCTGGTAAACACATAGTTCAAAAGTAACTAGTGAACACACTTAGTTCAACATACCTAGTGAACACACTCAGTTCAAAAATACCTAGTGAACACACTCAGTTCAAAATACCTAGTGAACACACTCAGTTCAAAAATACCTAATGAGCACCTTGTTCAAAAACACCTACAGGTTACGAGCCTGCTAGCGTTCCACTTGACTGTCTAGTATCGTCCATGGTCGTCATCTATACTCCACTAGATGACTGGATCACTGTCAACATTGATGTCTTTCATTGTGTTATCACACAACAACTATTTCATCTACCCATGTTTTACCCAACACATTTTGTAGATAAAAAAATACATATACAGTTTAAATCATTTAAAACATGTATCAAAATCTTTCACCCATCATAGACAGCAAGTATTCAGACAATATGCACACATAGCACGTAATTTATATTAAAATACTTCATATCTATGTGTAAGATGAAAGGGACTATGCACTCACTTGAAAGGTGGTGACTCGGCACTTGGACAGCGCTTCGATACTCTCAAAACAATTTCCTTCGATAAAACCTAGTACCAATACAACTAGGGTTTAGTCTAACGATAAACCGCGACAAATTAATAGTCTGACTATTATTATTATTATATAAGCGTTAAATAACACTCAAGATAACTCATAATAATAGCCCAAATAATTATTTGAAGGACCTAATAACATTACTATAATTATTTGGAAGCTATATTAAAAATTGCATAAGCGTAGCTCACTTACAACGATTTTAACGAAAACCGAAACCTTATTTGGAGCAGCATTTCGAAACCGAAAGACCCTTTTTCTCGGGACTCCGGGAGCCTCGGGGTTTCCTTAGGGTGCTACGAGGTTTATCTAGGGTTTATGGGGCTTAAGGAGATAGAGAGAGTGTAGAGAGAGAGAGAGAGAGAGAGAGAAGACTTGAATTTGTGTGGAAGGAAGGCTGCACCTCGCACCCTTTTATAGCCCTGCAACCTCGGTTATGCTGGGCGTAATTCCGAGGTACACTGGGCGTACTCTTGCATCGTACAACACGCGTGGCTTCGCTGCTGGGTCATCGTGGCTCTCCTCGGAACCGCACAAGGGTCGGAACGCGGGGCGTAATGTCTTCGGAAGTGAGTCATATGCGAGGGCTATGTGTCATCTATCTGAAGTGAGGCGTGATCAGCAAGCGACAGTCCAGATGCTGCCACGTCATCAACTTTGCACCAGATTCGTGATTTTCTACCCCGACTTCTAAACATCATAACTTTCGCATACGAGCTCCGTTTTTGACGTTATTTATTTCCACGCGAAGGTGGGAACATACTCTACAACTTTCGTTTATACTCCGTCGGCTAATTTTGACTCGATTTTAAATTTTATATTGTTAACAGGCCAGAACAGGATGGGTCCGTTAAATCCTCATAACTTCTTCATCTGACGTCCGTTTTTGCACATCTTTTTCTTGTTACGCTACTCTTAACGAGATCTTTGATATTCTCTTTTAGGTCGTGTCGGCTAAAAATCACTCTATCTAATATTCGAATTTCGGGCTGTACACCGCTAATCCGAAACTTCGAAAAATCATAACTTCTTCATACGAAGTCAGATTTGGGCGTTCTTTTTATGGACGCTCTCGGTTTAATGTATTCTAAGACTGTCATTCATATCTCTAAGGCTAAAACTCTAACTTTCGTAAATTCACTATTTACGCTTCCCGGTGCCGTGCCGGTTCCGTCGCTAAACTTCGATGGGTCATAACTTCTTTGTTATAACTCGAATTTCGGCGTTCTTTATATGTACGGAAACCTTGAGACATATTATACAGCTTGGATAAGATTATTTATTCTAAATAATCTTTTGTCGAAAAGTCGTTTTCGACCCCTATTGCCTCTAAATTGACTAGCCCAGATCTGCGGGCGTTACAATTATCTCCCCCTTAGGATGATTACGTCCCAAAATTATCAATGAAACAGGGCTTGTATAATGACTCCGTACGTCCTCTCTTCATCCTAGATAATAATTATAACTTCTATATTCCTTCAAGTCTATCTTGCAGACTTATTGACTGTAAGCAGTACTCGATCGTGCACCTGCTTTCTATCTCAGGTTAGACTTCAAATTATGACCTTCAAGTCACAATGTCAATCCTCAGTTGATACGAACTTAAGATGAGTTCTTTTATTACTACAATGGAACGATGTGTCATATTCTAATGACCTATCATCATGTGATGCATTGCTTGGACTCAGGTCGTGTAGAGTCAAATTCCGGAACAGACTATACCTTCCTTCATGTTCTAATCACATCTTAAAGGGTAGCATTTATAGCAACCGTCGCGATACTTCTACTGATCGCTTTGATTAATTCTTCTGGCTTAAGCCGGTGGTACACCGAACTTGGTTCTCCGAACCACATAACATACTCATCGTAGTCAGACTCAATTCGATATAACCACTAGGGTCGGAATATCAACAACACACTTGAATAAAACGAAATCAATTACTAGTTTCTGGGTAACCTTGTGACATTCCCTGATCCAAGCGTGAGTCATGTGCTTCCGGTAGTATATGCATCTACTACCTTTCACACCTACTCATACTCGTCCTAAGTATTGTCTCGCAGTTTTCCAAGTCACTATGCAAGAAAATCACATAACAGTTTAACACACCAGATAACAAAACGAAGGTTTTATATTATTTCTTGAATCTATTACATAGGTGTTCAAGTTCACCCTAGACTATGCCTCTAATAGGCTACATCATACGATACTATGGCTACTGCATAGCTTGATCTTCGGATATGAAGTCCTCATTCTTGATTCCTCGCATGGTTTCCTGCTTTGTCGAGGATCATGTGGAATGCCCTTGGCCTTGGTGGCGTGTTTGGCCTTGCTACCTCGCTTTTCTTTGGGCAATTCTTTGAAAGATGCCCCCTTCTTTACATTCATAACACAACCTCTTGTTGGATGTACACTCATTGGCGTAATGCCCAGACTTTCCACACTTGAAACATGTCACCTCTTCGCCGCATTTTCCAAAGTGTTTCTTCTTGCATTTATCACACCATCTTGCTTCACCTCCTCCTCCAGGCTTTGAGAATTTGCTCTCCTTGTTGGACCTTGAAGATCCTTCAAACTTCCTCTTCTCTCCTGCCTTATCTTTTTCTAGACCCTTTTCTCTTATCTGGGTCTCTACGTTCTTAGCTGCCCTAACAGCTGTTTTCAAGGTAGTTGCCATTTTGACCATTGGGCCAAAGTCCGTGGAAGGTCCCTTAGCAAACCTATCGATCCTTTAGATTTCATTAGGAACCAAGTAGGGAAATAGCTTCATCCTCTCGGTGAATGCGATGGCGTACTCATCAACACTCATCTTCCCTTTCTTCAGGTTCTGAAACTCTTTGCTCAGGTCTATCAGATCTATCTCTGAGCAGTATTGCATTTTCAACTGTTCCATGAACTCTTCCCATGACATCCTTAAGGCTTCTCCTCGTGGCATCGTATCTGCCAATAGCTTCTACCAGCTCAAGACTCCAGTTTTCAGTTATCTTACAGCGAAGACGGTCTTTTGTTTCTCGCTACAGTTGCAGCTCTCAAACACCATCTCCATCTCAGAGATCCAATCCATAATCTCAACATGCTTTGGGCTTCCTGAGAGACTTGGTGGTTTCACACCCAAGAAATTCTTATACATTCGCCCATCCTTGTCGTTTCTCCTCTCCGGGCCATCCCTTCGTTCACCTTGAGTCTCCACTTGACTCACTTGGCGGCTGTAGTTCCCTTCCTCCGATTGCTCGCGAATAAGTTCGGTTGCTAAATGGGCATAGTAGGTTTGTCCCTATTCAACATCCGCCTTATTTCTCCCCTTTGTTCAGCCAACATAGTCCGAATCATGGCTTGTACTCCAGCCATGGTGACTGGCTCAGGTGCAACTTCTTCTACAATAGTTATTTGCTGAACCAACGGCGGTTGGTTCCTATTCTCATTTGCATTCATGTTTCCGCTACGGGTCCTTTCCATCTTGATCTATACATCGAATAAGGTGAATCTAGACCTTTATTTAGGATTGACGTTTAAATCATCCTTATCACTCCGAAACGTTTGCATGCTAGTTCTAATATCGTAGTCGTACGTTTAGAATCCTAAACATATAAGGTTTCCAGATCCGGTCGGCAACATACCAGAGATCCGAATAAATAACAGAATATAAGGTATAAAGCATTTAGCACGTAAAAGCATTTTAGGCATAATTCCTAAAATAAGCTAGTGCTCACACCTCACAATCATCGCTTAGCATTCTAAGTTTAAGTCTAGAAATAAATCTATATTCCTAGTTCGCTTAAAGTAATGCTCTGATACCAACTGTGACATCCCCATTTTCACGGCCAGAAAAAACCGATTTTGTTTATGCTTTATAAAAATCAGAGTACTTCTTTTAATAAAAATGTTGCGGAATCTGTTCCTAGAAAAACACGATAAATACGTTATTAAAACATTTTCGAAAAAACATATTTTAGTCATTTTAAAACATTTGGGATGCCATCGTTAATACAGAAACATAAGCATAAATAGAACTTACATTTATTTACACTAGTGATCTACATCTCTTTAAATCTCTCAGTGTAATGTGACTTCATATCAACACATGTGATATAAATAAACTGAGTGGGTCGGGTTGGGAAACCTGGTGAGTAAATAGGGTTTTCAACCCACAATAATATATTTATTATGTTTAAACAATCAAACAATCAACCCAATTACCCATCCCCTTTATCTTCTTTAGTCTTAAGGATCTACCCTAAGAATCAGCTATTCCTCGTTTATTTATTCCTAAGGATCATCCTAAGGAATTGGCACAAATTCCATCGTTACCAAGGCTTATAGATTATAACCGGTGAACACGTAGTCCAAAACATCTGGTAAACACATAGTTCAAAAGTAACTAGTGAACACACTTAGTTCCATAACTAGTGAACACACTCAGTTCAAAAATACCTAGTGAACACACTCAGTTCAAAATACATAGTGAACACACTCAGTTCAAAAATACCTAATGAGCACCTAGTTCAAAAACACCTACAGGTTACGAGCCTGCTAGCGTTCCACTGGACTGTCTAGTATCGTCCATGGTCGTCATCTATACTCCACTAGATGACTGGATCACTGTCAACATTGATGTCTTTCATCATGTTATCACACAACAACTATTTCATCTACCCATGTTTTACCCAACACATTTTGTAGATAAATAATACATATACAGTTTAAATCATTTAAAACATGTATCAAAATCTTTCACCCAACATAGATAGCAAGTATTCAGACAATATGCACACATAGCACGTAATTTTTATTAAAATACTTCATATCTATGTGTAAGATGAAAGGGACTATGCACTCACTTGAAAGGTGGTGACTCGACACTCGGACAACGCTTCGATACTCTCAAAACAATTTCCTTCGATAAAACCTAGTACCAATACAACTAGGGTTTAGTCTAACGATAACCACGACAAATTAATAGTCTGACTATTATTATTATATAAGCGTTAAATAACACTCAATATAACTCATAATAATAGCCCAAATAATTATGTTAAGGACCTAATAACATTACTATAATTATTTGGAAGCTATATTAAAAATTGTGTAAGCGTAGCTCACTTACAGCGGATTTTAACGAAAACCGGAACCTTATTTGAAGCAGCGTTTCGAAACCGAAAGTCCCTTTTTCTCGGGACTCCGGGAGCCTCGGGGCTTCCTT
Source organism: Lactuca sativa (assembly GCF_002870075.4). Classification (NCBI taxonomy): domain Eukaryota; kingdom Viridiplantae; phylum Streptophyta; class Magnoliopsida; order Asterales; family Asteraceae; genus Lactuca; species Lactuca sativa. Next base: position 53,761,097 of record NC_056623.2, read on the forward strand.
AGGGTGCTACGAGGTTTATCTAGGGTTTATGGGGCTTAAGGAGCTAGAGAGAGAGAGAGAGAGAAGACTTGAATTTGTGTGGAAGGAAGGCTGCACCTTGCACCCTTTTATAGCCCTGGAACCTCGGTTACGCTGGGCGTAATTTCAAGGTACCTTGGGTGTACTCTCGCATCGTACAACACGCGTCGCTTCACTGCTGGGTCATCGTGGCTCTCCTCGGAACCACACAAGGGTTGGAACGCGGGGCGTAATGTCTTCGGACGTGGGGCGTATGCGAGGGCTACGTGTCATCTATCCGAAGCGAGGCGTGATCAGCAAGCGACGGTCCAGATGCTGCCACGTCATCAACTTCGCACCAGATTTGTGATTTTCTACTCCGACTTCTAAAAATCATAACTTTCACATGCGAGCTCCGTTTTCGACGTTCTTTATATCCGCGCGAGGGTGGGAATGTACTCTACAACTTTCATTTAGACTCTGTCGGCTAATTTTGATTCGATTTTAAATTTTATATTATTAACAGGCCGGGACAGGATGGGTCCGTTAAATCCTCATAACTTCTTCATCCGACGTCCGTTTTCGCCCATCTTTTTCTCGTTACGCTACTCTTATCGAGATCTTCGATTCTCGTTGAGGTCGTGTCGGCTAAAAATCACTCAATCTAATATTCGAAAAATCATAACTTCTTCATACAAAATCATATTTGGGCGTTCTTTTTATGGATGCTCTCGGTTTAATGTATTCTATGACTTTCATTTATATCGCTAAGGCTAAAACTCGCTCTATCGTAAATTCACTATTTACGCTTCCCGGTTCCGTCGCGAAACTTCGACGGGTCATAACTTCTTCGATATAACTCGGATTTCTGCATTCTTTATATGTATGGAAACCTTGAGACATATTCTACAACTTGGTTAAGATTATTTATTCTATATAATCTTTTGTCGAAAAGTCATTTTCGACCCCTATTGCCTCTAAATTGACTAGCCCGGATCGGCGGGCGTTACACTATAAATGGTTTTGGGTGTCGTATCCTTTACCGGAAGAGGACCAGGTTGTGCCATACACGCTAGAGATAGAGAGTAACTATGATCATATAATGCCTTTACCCCCTTACCAGTATTAGTCGAGGAGGAATGATAAGACATTTAAGGACGGTGAGGAGCCTGTTGTGGATGATGAGAAGCATGATGATGAGTTTGGTGGGGGAACCAACAAATATCTCACTGTACCTAGATTCATTCTCCCATGATGACCCTGTGGAGCGTGCTGAGACTAAGGAGGAGGAAACTGCTGAGTCGAAACCATCCCGAGAGATTGTGACACCGCTACCCTCATCTTCTATTCGATCCTTCGGATTTCATACTTCAGTTCCTAGGCTAGAAGAAAAAACATGGGTATTCCAGCCCGATGGCTGATTGGACCGCTGCATGTTGACATTCCAGTCATAGGACTGATTCGGCCTGGGCATTCCAATTCGATGATTGTGGGTCATTATTCATGCTTGTATGTTTATCGTATGTGGTATTTTGGGCTTACCTAGTTGTTTCTGTTTTTTAAGTTTCATCGGTGATCGTGGGAAGGTGAAGGTATGACTGTACACACACATCAGTAACATGACGATTCTGCATTTTTATATTAATTCGATTGTCAATAAATGTATTTTGGAATAAACAGTTTTCTTAATAATGGGTTTATAATTTGTAAGTTTTAACTTAATAAAATGAAAATTTTGGTTATGAAAATGGGACGTTTCAAGTTGGTATCAAAGCCCTACTTTGAGCAATTTGGAGGAACACTTGTGTAAATCCAGTCTCAAACTAGGATCCGAGATTTTTCACAAAAATGTTTTTAAAAGACACTTATAATAAAAGGATAGGGTTTCTTATTTGATTGTTGGCTTGAGATTGGGAACATGGACCCTTACTTAACTTTGGTTTTTACAGGAAGATACAGGGTGTACAGTCAGCCAGAGCCCGAAAGGGAGAGTGGTTCCCAAAATATCCATACTTGCTATATGTGTTGAGTTTTGATTTTGTTGATATGTGAAATGTTAGAAAAGCATGCTATTGGATACTCTAGGGTTCATATACGGACCGTTGGATAGAAGCGTATGATTTTAGTGATGCCTTATGATATAGGGAATTGCTTGTTATATGTTACTTGATTGTGTGATTGTTGCGTGTATGTTGATTAGTTGTATATGGTGCGGGAGCGAGGATAATCCTAGGAAGAGTGCCTAGGTAGTTAGTTGTAGCTTGTAGGAGAAGTAGGTGTTAGCACAGGACCTTGGGATGAATTTTGAATCGACTACGGATAAGTGTGAAAGTTAATATGGGCCCATACTATTAAAAGCACAGGATCCATATGAGATTCAAGAGGAACCTTGAGGTTACTAAGGAACTAATATGAGGGTATCCTGGTGTGTTTAGCACTGTGTTTGATGTCCGATCTTTCCTCGGTATATTTTTAGTATGGCGGTTATTGATGGTTAAGGATCAGGAGTTGGCATCTCTGGAAGAATAGGTGTGAGTGAGAAGGAGATTTGCAAGATCATTGTTACCGAAGTGGCCAAAGCGACCTGCGAGGCGACTCTGTAGTTGTTCGGGTTGGTCAAGACTGTGGTGATCGAGGAGTTTGACCAACATTATTCCTCTGTCACACAGGTAGTTGTTGTTGCAACCATAACAATTATCGTCATTACAGGATCTCAGAGACACGAAGCAGTGTAGTACCAAGAGTTCAATTATACAAAGCCTCCGGAGTTCAGAAGCGACAACGACTCGATCATTGCTCGAGATGGATTTTTGACGTGGAGGGATGTTTCTTCATGTGTTCATGTTTCGAGGGCCAGAAGGTGAAGTTTGTGATGAATCTTCTTTGTTGGGGGCACGAAGGATTAGTGGGAGTTTGTGACTAAGGGCTTTTCACATGCAGAGCGAGCCGCAATAACTTGGGAGCAGTTTTTGGATATGTTCCGTGTGGAGTATGTTCCTCTTGTGGAGTGGGAGCGACTGACATAGGAGTAGTTGTCGCTAAAGTAGATTACTGATTCGGTGACAGAGATCACCAAGATGATCACAAAGAAAGCTGTCTTCTGCCCCAAGTATGTTGTTTCAGTGCAGGTGCAGATGTCGTGATACTTAAGTATGCTCAAAATGGAGATTCGAGAGTTTGTATATACTCAACATTATCAGACCTTGACCGAGATGCAGTCATGAGCCCGGAGGAGGGAGATTGAGTTGGAGATTCAATAGAAGGAGGAGGGATCGACTTCAGGACAGTATTAGCCAACGACCAAGTGGGTCAATTCCGCCGACCCAATTTCAAGATTAGCTAAGGGGAGAATTCCCGAGTGAGGCAGGTGCAGGAAGTTTCATGATGGGAGGTGTCAATCGTTTATATATCGCAGGTGTGGCAAGGAGAGTCATTTTAGTAGGGATTGCAGACGGAGAGTCATTTTCTATTGTGGCCAGGAGGGCCACATCAGAGCTCGTTGTCTCTTTATCGTTTTTGCTGAGGTGTTGGACTTTGCACCCCTTGCTTGGCAGTTACCTGACGGTTGTCATTGGACGACCGGAGTCCCGAAAACTGATGTTTGAGTTATCAGTTATTTTGTTTAGCAATTGTTATAATATTGGTTTTCATATGTAATTCATGTTGTTATTTCAAAGTTCAGTTGTAATCTTGGATAGTCAATTGAATGGAATTATCTTATTTAGGTCTGTTTAAATGGATTTCTTGTTATGAATGGATTAGTTATCTTTGTCCTCAGTTGCATGTGTATTGAAATTTTTGAATGTTCTGTAGGTTCATATTCTCATGTGTATTTGGATATCAGTGGTTGGGATCAAGTGGTAGAGTTCAATATGAAGCAACTATACTACAAAAGACTAGTTAGATGACATACCTTTTGATGTAGCTTGAAGTCTTGAACTTTAAGAGCTTAGCCCAAATAGTGTGGAAGCCTTAAGTGGAATCACAAATCACCAAAAACACCTTGGAAAACTTGAGAGAATAGAATGCACATTAGAAATCGGGCCACCATTGTATCCTCACACCCTAGTGCCATTTCATGTGCCAAATACCTCTTTATATGGTATGGAGGATTGGGGTTTCATCCATGTAAGCCCTAATACCCATGACCTTACATTTCCATAGGATCTATGGGTTAAAAACTCCATGGACTATCCATGCAAGCTTAGCCCAACCTAAATGAACTTGGCCCATGTTATATATATAAGAGTCCATATTTAATTAGTTCCTTTCGATAATTAATTCTAAATTAATAATTGATCAATACTAATTAAATAATATGATTCCAAAATAATATGTTAGAACTTATAATATATTAATATAAATCATAAACATACTATTCTTAAAAGACTATCCATATAAATTGTTTCGGTGAAGTGCAACCCAAATGGACCATATCAAATCGGGTCAAGTACATACTAATTTTAGTTATGGACTTAGAAACTAATCCAACAGTCTTCCACTTGGATAAGTCAAACTATTATTGCGTATGAATCCAAAACCCGACTAGCAATCATAGCTCTTAAAGCCGCTACCGAACTCTGACCTAGTCAATGACTTGTCCATTAGATAAGGGATCATATATTCCTCCATTCTAGATATCATATGGACTGAGACATGGATTATAATCATTATCTTTGTCCATTTCTTGTTTCCAGATTTCCGATTTATGACGACTGACTAATTGAACAAATCAAATCAGTCCAGGCATGGCTAAGCACTTAGGGGTGTCATCACTAATTCATCGAGGGGCCCATATATATCACTTTTATCCCTTCAAGGGTAAAAGGAATGGATAAACTTTGACTCATATGCATGTCCTACTACTTTTTGATTCATACACAAAGACACGTTTTATAACATCAAGTTACTAATGCGTTTTCGTACAATCAATGTATAACCAACTCATACTCAACAAGTCATGTCTCTAGGTTTGAAGAATATAAGATATTATCGTCTCATGATCACTCGTAATAAAATCCAGGAATTGATTCAAATGAGCGTGGGTTTAATCCAATACTCAGAACTTATGAGCACTCATGAATGTTGTAGCAACTCTTGTTATGTCCAACACCTTAGACATCTACAAGCCAACATATGTCATGATAGTCTTGATTCATACCTACTTCCAACATATGAACTACTATGGATGGTTTAAATAACTTAGTCATTTGGGAAGAATGACCTGGTTATTTTGGAAGTCAAAACATGCAAAGTGAAACACAAGAATAATACTAATTCAATAAGGCCCCAAGCAATTTTGAGAGTAAATAGAACACCTTTTATTTAAACACCATATTGATTGCTCATTATTCATTGTATAATGTTTCGAATTTATCAACTTAATACTTGAATTAAAACAATAGTTGTCCCATGCTCCAAGCATGTACACTATGTTTTCTAAACAATAGTTATGTCATACACCAAGTATGCACACTATGTTTGTATATGATCCTTACTTTGTGAAATAGATCAATTGAACATAATTTCAATGATTCTCATTTCACAATCCCAAATCCATATCGTAAATGTAAGATTCTAAATTCCTGCCATTTACCGAAATCTGTTAGATTCTAAACTAATATGCATTGATCCTCTTGTGATGACTATGCACAAAGTCACAAAGACTTGTCAACAAACATTACAGAGTATTCCAATGGAGATCATTCCAATGAAATGAAGTCTCAAATTCAAAGTACATTGCTTTGAACATCCTTCTTGCATTAAGTTTCCTAATCTTACACAGATTTAATGAATAACTTCCACCTTTGGGAACATTTCCATATTCTCATTTTGACTATCACTTCTGAACAAGAGTTGCCTTTTTTCAGAATATGTCAATATAGTCCTCTCCAACAATTTACACCATACTTCCAACTGTCCTTGAGCAACCAATCTTTGGTAAACCTTAGATTTTCCTCGACAATTCCTTAACACTACAAGAAAAATACCCTTTAATGACGCGCAAACAATGACACTCGCAGATTTACAATACGCATTTTTGTGTGTCCTTAAAAATAATGTCAGGTTACCAAAAACTGAAGGATAGAAGACACGCATTTTTGCTTGCCCTGAAATTGGTGTCTCAAGAAAAAAAATTAAAACACGGAGGGCAGCTAACAAAAAAAGCGTGTCCTTTAAAGGTATCGTTTAATATTTTTTTAGGAAGGCGCGGGTTCTCCATTTCGTTTAATAGCTGGGAAATGAAATCCCAAAAAATTAAACACCACGCCATGTATCTCCTTTTTCTCCTTCTACTAATGAACCCTAATAGAATTGTGAGGCTGTCAATCCTTTTAAAGCAACCCATTTTCCTCTATCTTTGCACTCTCTATCCCTTCCCTTTGGAAGCCCTAACCGCCACCACTAGCATCGAACCCCATCATCTCTACGTGTTCGAAATGCATCTGATGAAATCGACAACCGGTCCATCGAACCCCATCAACCCTAATAGAATTGTGTGGAAGGAAGTTGGATTGACTGCGTAATCAGCAACGAGTACCGCTGCTTATTTCACTCGTACTCCGACCGCCGCCGCCTTCCCCTTTCGGTTGTCAACATCTGTAAAGGCAACAACATGCTTGTCATCATCAGATTTTTTCTTTGCTCTACCTGGTTTCCCCTCTCAGCACACACTTTTTTTCCCGCTTCCAACCCACTTTCCTTGAGACAGACCCACCTCCGCCCACCATCACTAACACGTCACCGTCGACCCTGCCTAGTGTCACACCTCCTCTAGCTACTTTGTAAGAATTAGAGAGAATAAATATTGTAGAAGAAGATACGTGGTGCACACACTACTACACTTATCCTTCTTTTCCCTACTCTTGCTTCTTGACGCCATCATCTTCTTTCTCCCCACATCGACTGTTAGCTTTATACATCCCATTCCCAATTCTTAATACCCTATTTCTATTTAATTGAAAATATTTTCCCTTCAGTCTAGACGTCTACTTTTCCTCCTTAGACAATGATTACAAGAATGTTGGATGAAGCTGCTCGCCACCTGTACATATCCCTTTGCCGCCACCTCCTCATGTCACCGACTTTCCCCATTGGCTACATATTTTGTCCAGTTGAATTGAAGGCTAAAGGTTTGATTTATTTATTCATCTCTTGCTTCAAATTAACACTTCATGCTTGGATTCTAATTGACTCTATCTTTTTTTCTTATAGGTTTTTGCCGCGCAGCTCTATTCTTTGATATCAAAGACTTCCAGATTCACATACATCTCGAAACAAGATGGTTTTTCCAAACGATGATGATCTACTTAATCCCCCAGCTGAGTTGGTGAAGCAGCATAAGCTCAAACAACTTGTGCAATCTCCGAACTCTTTCTTCATGGACGTCAAGTGCCAGGGTTGTTTCAACATAACAACCGTATTCAGCCACTCTCAAATGGTGGTGGCATGTGGAAACTGCCAGACGGTGTTGTGCCAGCCGAGTGCAATACTCACTGAAGGATGTTCTTTTAGAAGGAAGGAAGACTGGTCCTATTGCTTGCTTTTATGTATGGTTAATCAGAAGTTGCTTTGGTGCTATTATTTAAAAAGTTACAAGTTGAGTCTTTTATTCTAGTTTTTCTTGTTGGACCCCAACTATCATCTTTTAAAATTAGGGTTTGTGTTTGAGTCATTTCATTGAACGACATGTGAATCAGACCGTCTTCTCACTGTTAAGCTTCTATTAGTATAGATTTTTAAAAGTTTCTTTGAATTTTTTTGTTGGTGACTGGTGGTATCGGATCCAAGAATGGATTTTTAAACTTCCATGTTCATGTGTATGTTTTCATAAAGCATATTTTGCTATGTTTATCAGTTGGTTTCTTTTGCCTATCATGTCAGTTACTGTTAAGGATTGACTATAATAGAAAGTTACTGGAATGATGTATGTGATCTCTAAGTGCAAACATTTGTTCAAAGAAAACACATACATATCAAAGTAAGAATTGGTTTTCGTGCGATTATCTTAGTATTTGTCAAGGTTCTCATAGCAATCTGAATGTTTATAGTCTCACATTTGTATTGATAATTTGATGTGTGCATATATAATTGTAATTCATGTAACATTACATCTGTTAATATACATGACATGAAAGAGGTAACAATGTACTTTTGGGTTCTGATGCAAGGGTATTTTAGTCAATTGCGTAGTTGGTAGAGATTCAATTTGTATGTATAGGAACAGCTCGTCTCCTTGTCTCATCTGATCAAACTATAAGAATAGAAACCAGTGCTCAGATTCTTATTATGAAGGATAGTCATTTAGTTCTTTCATTTACAATGGTATTACTTGTCCCCACTTCTTACATTCACTCCATAATTTTTGAAATGAGGCGAATCACTCAAGTTAATATTCACAATCTTTCAAAACAATACCTTCCAAAAGTGGCTAAACATGATGATAAAATGCTGATGGTAAATATTTATTCTATAGTTAATTAAAATGTCAACAAATTGCAGGAATTAGCAACTTTTTTTTACTCTTTTTACCAATGTGGGGGCAATTAGCTTTATATTTTATCCAGAATATTTCTAAACTAAAAAGTACAGGGACCAAACCCATAACTATGCCATATCTTGACAATTAAAAGGTATACATAATAGCAATATATAACTCACAAAAGTAACATACTTACATTTCAATACCTATAAATGCCAAATATTTGTAGGAAAATGTAAGTACATTGCTATTTGCAGGAAACAAAATAAAGTGTATTGCTAATTTGCTATTATTTGTAACAAAATGTCAGTATACCACTACGTTTATCTCTCTCTCACACACACACACACCTACACATATCATCATATAAATAAGATTATGATTTTCTTTTCCATCCATGAACATGACAGGTTAAAAAGTTGGCAGAAAAGTTGAAGACGAACCCTGATAAGGGAATCCATGAAGATGAGTCGAGCATATTAGAGAGAAAAAATGTGTTTGGGTCAAATACATACCCAAGAAGAAAGGGAAACAGCTTTTGGGTAATTTATCTGTATATTTTTTCTCTCTAAAGGCAAATGAATCGATAATACTCATTATTTGAATATAATTTATTCTAAATTAAAATCGTTGTGTAATATGCATTTGATAGAGGTTTCTGTATGATGGTTGTGGAGACACCATATTAATCATCTTGATGGTAGCTGCTGTTGCTCTTTTGGCACTAGGTATAAAAACAGAGGTTAGTGAACATCTTTAAGTCTAATATTTTTATGTTTTGTTATTTAATTCGTTTCTTTTATGGAAAGATGACATCTTTATGTTATCTACTCCATGGGATCAAAGGATGGTATGATCGGGGAAGCATAGCTTTGCGTGTTATAATGGTCATGGTTGTTAAAGGTACTCTATTTCTGTTTTCTGACTTGTAAGCCAATCGAGAATAAGATAAAGAAAAAGATTATCTCACATAGTTTGCTCTCTTTTAACATGCCATTGTTATTTCGTGTTCTCTAGCCATGCATGGGTATAAAACTTCACTTAAATTTCAAAACTTGAATGAGGAAAATCAGAACATACAGTGTCAGGTGGGTTTTTAATGAATGTATTGATCTTTTCATACAATCATATTTGTCTTTGTTGATAAATAAAGATATGATACTGCAAGGTTCTAAGAGGTGGTAGGAGGATGATGATTTCAATATTTGATATTGTTGTGGGTGATGTCATACATCTTATGATAGGCGACCAGGTAATATGTTTCTAATTTCTTGTGATTTCCATTTTTGCCCTTGTTTACATTTCATTCATAAACCAGGTTCCAGCTGATGGGATTTTCATTTCTAGTTACTCTCTTTCTATTGATGAATCAAGTATGACTGGCAAGAGTCATACTGTATGTTTTCGTAAATTTCTGTTGTTTACATTGTGTTTTATTTCGATTCTCTAGTTTTCAAGGGTAGATAACGTAACTTTAAAAAAAATGATGGAATAGGTTGATAAAGATCATAAATCACCATTTTTAATGGCTGGGTGCAAGGTGGCTGATGGCTGTGGTACTATGATGGTAAGACTTAATCATTCTAATCCCATGCAAAAATACATAAAAAAAGTCTTTTTGACCTTTTTTTTTTCCAAAAGACAAAAACATAGCTTCTGATTTTGGAAGATGTTTTCTAAGTTCTAACCCTATGTGATATTTCTTTTTCCATCACCACTGCCACCACCACCGCCCCACCACCCCCACCTCCCCTACCTCCACCACCACCACCACCATCGCTGCCACCACCAACACTAAAACCACATGGTCTTTTTGTGGTGGATATGTCACAACTTACAACACATACATTTGGACACCCAATGCTAGTTCATAACCATTGATTTTTTCATCAGGGCTTTATCAGATTTACCATCTTCTAAAGGAGTAGATCCTTGCAGTTCTTGTCAAGAGATAAGTGACAATCTGTTCGATCTTGTGATGTTCAGAAATTCCTTAACTTTATCCGCTTCCCACTTCTTGGTCAACTTATAGAATAAATATTTGCATCAATGACATTTTTATGTGGACCTAAATTGTTATCATTCTCCTTCATCCCATTGCTGACAATTTTTCACTTATGTAACCATATTTAGGTCACTAGTATTCAAATTAATACAAAATGGGGATTGCTTATGGCTAGCATCTCAAGTAATGATAATGATGAGGAAACACCATTACAGGTTAGTTCTCTAAACATGCTCTAACCTTATAAAATTCGAAAAACCACACAACAAGTCTTAAAACTGTCATCAAGTTGTTTACAATATCTTATACAAAAACTTTAGGTTCTTATTCATAGATGTATTGACTATGAGTTTTGGTAGGTGCGTTTGAGTGAAGTGGCAATGTTTATTGGTAAGATTTGGCTTTTAGTAGCCGTATCCATTCTTGTCATCCTTCTCATCAGGTAATTCAAAGTTGCATGGGTATAATCACCTTTTCACCCCTCTTTCTTGCTTTTAAGATGCTAATTTAACTAATTTCTGGTTGCTAGGTTTTTCACTGGATACACGGAGGATGATGAGGGAAAATTAGAGTTTATTGCTGGTAAAACTAGTGTCAATGATGCTATGGATGGAGTAATCAAAATTTTCACTGTTATAGTATGTATCTTCTGCATATATATTTTAATTTAGTTTCATTTTCAACTTTGTAATTCTTGAGGTGTCTATAAGTAGCTATTGTTTATGTTGCAGTGCCAGAAGGGCTTCCATTAGTTATTACATTTACAGGTCCTTCATTGAAGACTCTGGAGCTAACATTAAGATCTCCCCACAGGATCATAACTATATTGGATTAAATGATAGGCTTGTAATAGTGATTGGCACCCTACAACAACTGGTGCAAGCTATTAATCTGATTTTATTTAAATTATCCGAAGATCTCTACTATCTTATGTCCATTGGCCCCCCATTTCCATATGTTGCTGGTATGTTTTTTTTGTTACTGATTTCCCTCATACACAGAAGAGTCCAACAAGACTCATCACAAGCATGGCACAAGTAACTACTAGTCTTCTTACTAATACTGTTTATGCCATAAGTGATGTTGCCACCCAAGTCAGTTGAGTAGCACATAAGGTACATTTAATTCCTATTTTTAGTTTGAAGTCCATGGTGTTAAATTAAACTAAGATGTTGCCCAGGGTATTGTTGCTTTTACAATGGACGGCCTATCTACATCAGCTTTTTATCTATTTATTTTTTCTATTATCATATCTTGTAACTTCTCAATGACATTATGTGTTTGTTATAGGATCAAGTTCCAGAGAATGATGTCAAAGGAATTTCTAAGGATAAGCCACTGTATGATCTATCTGTTTCTTTACTTTAATGAGTAAAATTAAAGTTCTAAGGATATTCATATTCCCCTTCATTCTTGATTTATATATCTACATGGAATAATTAATTTTAATTCTTCCTTTTGCTAAAAGTTATGCTTTTGATCAGAAGGAGGCTTTGCTTTCCTTGAAAAAGAGTGGCAAAATTGATGAATTATTATTACAGGTAAAGCCAGTTGACCATTTTTTTATTTTTTATATTAATTTTTTAAATTTATAAGACTTAACAAGATTACCTCAATCATGCTTTTCAGGGTAAAGAGTACATCTTGTTGCTAAACTCAGATAATTTGGCTGAAGTTGTGGACCCAAGTATCCTTTTTAAGTTTATAATTGTTAGTTTCTTTTGACTTAATGAACTTAATATATATATATATATATATATATATATATATATATATATATATATATATATATATATATATATATATATATATATACATGCATGTCGTCTTCTTTTATGACACAGGCTTCCTTGATACGCTTTGCGTGTCATAAACACGCGCGTCGTAAGGTTACGACACGCAAATGCGTGTCGTCTTCCTTTATGACAGGGCCTTTTTTGATACGCGTTGCGCGTCGTAAATGCGTGTCGTAAATGTGCGTCTTAAAAAGACGACATGCAAATGCACGCCGTCTTCCGTTATGACAGGGCCTTTCTTGACGCGCATTTGCGCGTCGTCTGAGCGTTTTACGAAACACATTGTGTGTCGTAAAAGACTGTTTTTCTATTAATGTAATCAAATTAGTCATATCCAATTCTAGTACTTTTTCTCTCTTAATGCCATATGCATTTGCAAAAATTTAGAAAGGATAAATATTATAGCACATGTAATCGAACCTATAGCCGAAGCATATGGGACACGATTCATGATGTCTCATATAAAGACATGATCCTTGATCAGTCTTTTGCTACAATATTTTTTAATTTTCCATGTTTTCATAATTCGATTATGAAGAGGGATGTCGAAATCATAATCGAATTTGAGAACGCAATATATATAGAATTTCCTTAAGTTGAACCATTCCAACATAAAATTCATATATATTTCCTTGACTAAAGATGATTAAAATCTCAATCTAAGCTTTTAGATTTGAAATGAAGTATAATTTCCTCTCCCTTAATTATAGCAAAACAACTTTTTCCCAATTAAAACTTTTTTTTCTATAATTAACATTGCTAACTTGTGACACTTGTTATAATTATCATGCTCCCACTAACATGATGATTATTAGCATAATACTTATGCTACCACTAGCTTTGACATGTACTCAGAAATCAGCTGGACTTCTAGAAATCAATACTTTATTGACTTTCTTACCAAAGTTTTGATTTCTGATACAAGATGCTTTGATAACTGGAATGGGCACAAAAATAGGAATATGTCAACATGATAGGTTATAAACCTCAAGTCGTGTGCTAGTGATAAACTACAGGTTTTATTCTTGATTAGATCTTGAAACTCTTTCAGGATCTTTTAGACTACCACTGTCGTCTTGACATATAAGACTCTCTTGCCAAGACTCATTCCTTGACAAACAAATATTCAAGAGATAGTGCGGATTCTTATCAAGACACACATTTCACACAATTGGCCTTAGTTGGTCTTTGTTTTATCCAAAACATCACAACTTACCAATTTCAAATTTACAAGAGTAGAACACATTTTACCCTAACATTTTACAAGTGTTATAAACCTTTTTTAAGATATGTCACTCAAGTTACAATCTTGGAGTATGACTCTATGAATTGTTTTGGAACGAAGTATGACTCATTTTCTTGATTTAACCATTTCAACAATTCAAGATTCCTCGTCTTAGCCATAGGAATGCACTAAGATGTCCTTAGAGGACTAATTGTGGTATGATTTCTTAATCATTAAGATGATCAAAAAACATGATCCTAAAGTACTCTCCCATCTTTTCAGATTTGAGAAATTTTTATCTTTCTGCCAAATTTGATTCTTCTCATTCGTTCTGCTATACATCAAAACTTTTCCAATGCTTCAGAATTATACTTAAACTTTTAAGTATAACCATATTTACTAAACTTTAGTAAATCATGACGAATAGTCTTATCGATCTTTTGTGGTGGACTTGACCAGTGCACACGAATGTGTACTCGATCCCTTTGTCCTTCACTTGACTCACATATACATGTGAACAAGGAATTAGTCTTAATTTTCCAAAGATGAAAATTCTCATTCATCATACGACTTGCATGATTCCAAGTTTCTATCCAATTGAAACTTGGGTGATGAGAATCTTTCCTTATTTGGTAAATTTAGACAATACCACAAATGAAAGAATCAAATTCATATTTCCATTATTGCTAGAAACATACAAACATGAAATTTCCATAAATGCCATTGCAATGAGATATAAAATAAAGTAAAACACAATTTTATTTATTTATAAATGCAGAAAAAAACTTTTCCTTATAATGCAACTTTAAATGAAAACTATGCTATTACATACTTTCTAGCAATCTATCATAACTCCTAAGTAGTAGCTCAAAAATCCGATATTCGAACCATGCGATTGAAATCCATCTTCGCGACTAGATTCAACATACTCTTCCTTTAAGTTTCCTTCCCTTTGCTTGATCCTGAAGCAGAGTCAAACTTTTTGATTCTTCCTTCTCTCAGATCTTTTAAGTAGCCAGGGCAGCTTCGCAACCAATTCCCTTTCCTTTAGAAATAGAAGCATATTGACCCTTTGGGAATGGTACACTGAACTATCTCAAACTTAGCCTTTCTCTTTACCATTTGTTCAACCGAGTTAAGTATGGTTGATCCCTTTCCATTGGGAAGAGAAAGCTTTTCTGGATATCCAATATTACCATTGTCAATATCCATGGAAGTTTGGGAACTTAATCTTCTAATCAAATTTGCTTTACCAGTGCTCCAAATCATTGATGATTCAGTAGCATCAAGCAAATAGGTAAGATCATTAAGGGTCATGTCATAGTCTGTTACATAGTAGTCCTTAAAGAACTCACTATGTGAAGTGAATTGTAATCGAGATTTAGAAAGCAATCATGATTATATGAATGAAAAGTAAGAACACAAGGAGTAAATATTAATCAAATCTTTTATTGATGAAGAAACTGATTACAGACTTAAGTAGAGAAACATGCGAATGACTAGTGGATCACTCGTTGAATCAATCGTTACTCTACTTCTAACCTCAGTCCCTATTTATAGGAAACATGAGTGTACAAAAAATATACTAAGTCCTTAACAATACGCTTCGCACAAATGAAGACTTATTAAAATAATTAACATGCGAAACTAAGAACAGACACTTCGACTTTTACAATTTCTAGACTCTACATTCTCCCCCTTTGTAAACAGTCGAAGCTATTCAGTTTGTGAGATTATGAACAGCTGAGTGCAATGTTCTTCGAATTTCTGAATACCAAGTGATGTTCTTTTTAAGCTCCTTCTTGTCTCCTTCGTTATTCTTCGTGCAATTATTCATTTGAACAATAAAATTCGTATATTGCGAAGTGGTGTATCTTTCAATCTATGAGACTTTAAACAAAAATCTTTTAGGCTTCTCCTTCGTGTCTTTGCCTACGAAAACCATGCCAAAAGGTTTAAGGCATTCTCCCCATCTGCAAACTTCTTCAATTCTGGTTGAGGCAATGTTGATTCCCAAGAAACTGTGACTTTTCTTGCAAGGCCTGATGCGAGTTCTTCATCAGTTAACGCCAAGCAATCATAGTAGTTATCTATAAATATCTTGATATGTGCGAAACCAAGTCTGAACACATCAGTATCATGTCCTTCGAGCTTGTTTTCCTCCATGCCTTTCAGGATAAGAGCCACTTGAATGAGATCATTTAGATTCATTAAGGGAAAGTCAGCAATGGTAAAATCGAAAGACTTGTTATCTGCTTGGACAACGAAGTATCGAAAATTTTGAAGCATGTTCTCGAACATTTCATCCTTCTTGATATTTAGCACTTTCTTTATCTTCATCAGAGACCAAACTTCCTCTTGATTCTTTACAAGTACAGCATGAAATGTGATTTTCATGTAGGTGTATTCATCAGCATTTTCAAACTTTTCACTGATCTTGTACTGCGCTGTGATAAACATCATTTCGTTTATCGAAAAGTCAAGTTGGCATCTGTCTAAATTCGCAACATCCTAACTTCTTCTAGGATTTTTCTCAAATTCGTACATGTGATTTCCCAAGACTTTGGATTCGATGGTTTCGAATGAGTACAACTTCGCAGGATCACCCTTGTTCAAAGTTGGTGGATCATTTGCTCTTTTCCTTAGAATGCTCTGAATATGTCTTTGTTTTTCCATTTCAGCTTCAGCCTCTACTTTCTTTTTCTTCTTTTGACTTTTTATAAGCCACCTCTTTACCTTTTCCAGTATCCACTGTTTGAGGTTTCGCACTCGAACTCCCTCCTACTGTTGAACCAATTATAATTCCCTTAGGAATTGGCTATGTAAATGGCTTTGTTGTTACCATTGTTGAAGGAATTGGTTTCGTGAGTATAGGCAAAGTTGTTTTAAGCTGAGTCGAATGTAGCTTTCCAACGGTTTTCGCATCATCCTCTTTACTTCCTTTTCTTTCTCCCCCTTGCACCCCTGTGAAAGCAGGTGGGACATTCTTCAGTAAAACAAAAGTAAAATTTGTGATGAGTCCAATGCCTTCTGAATAGCTTGCTCCAAAGTATTGACTTTAAGCATTAAGAATTCTGGAGTAAGATTGAGAAGGCTTCGAAACACAACTTTTTAATTCAATCACCAACTGAATTAGTTTTGCGAACTGCTCCTTATTTTCGTTGTGCTTGGCTTCGATAATTGGAGCAGGTGACTGATAATCAGTGACAATCTTGGTAAGTGCTTCAGCAACAACATCAACACGTTTTTGCACTTCCAAGTTTTGTGAATTAGGATCTTGAAGCTCTTTTGCAATCTCCTTCTTTAACTCCTCAACCTTGAAGTTGACATCTTCCCTGACCTTCTTCACATCTTGTACGAAAAGAACATGTCATTCTTTTGTTGCAATTGTCAGATCTTTTACAACACCATCAAAAGATTTCCCTTGAGCTTGAATGCGAAGCTCATTATTCTTATCAGAATCATCAACTTTCGTAGCTATTCTTTTCTCTGCAGCTTTGATCATTTTTTCAACCTCCAAACCCGATACAGAAGACTTTGTACCAGAATCAGCTTGTGATTGAAGGATTGCATTCAACTTTCGATTCAGGATTTTAAATTGCTTACCTGACATAAGCATATGATCAGGGATTTCCTCCTCCTCTGAATCAAAGTGTAAAGCTTCAAATGTTCCTCCAAAACCTCCTCCTTTGGTTTCTTCATCACACTGAGCTTGCGAAGATATAGGTTGTGGTGTTTCAGGGGATTGTGATGGAAACAATGTGGTGAAGAGATTTTGTAAAGGATGATCAAAGATTGATGATGTGGTTATATTTGTATTCGGGAGAATGAATGGTGGTAATGAAGTAGATAAGTTCTCGGATGAGATGGGTAATGAAGTAGATAAAATGATTGGCATTGTAGTTTCAACACTCATGATAGGTGCCCCGTATCATATACGTTAACAACCATATCAGAAGTAGGTACCTCATCATGAACTGATTTGGTAGTGACTACTTCGAGTGGAATGGTTGTTATAGTGGGAATTTTCAAAGTAATGGGAAGAGAGATGTTTACCATTGGTGAAATTGAAACATGTGGAGTCTCAGGAACCACTTCATCTTCTGATGACTCGTTGCGAATAATCATCTTCCTTTTCTTGTATAGCTTCTTAGTGATGTGCTTCGCAACATCTTGAGCTCTTCTTTTCATTGACATAGGAGAAACATGAGCCGGAATTTCTCTAAACATAGCCCCTTACTACTCACTTCAGTTTTGCGAATAGTAGGAGAGGCAGTCTTCGCATGTGACAGTTTGCGAAGCTTCTTTAAGACCCCTGACTTAGTCGGTATGATCTCATTCGTAGGTTTGGTAGAAGGCTCAACTTTCTCAACCTCTTCATCCTATGATACTTTTGGAGATTCGCATTTTATCTTCTTTTGAGTCTTCTTCTTCTTCTTGGATGACTCACCACTGACTACAAGTAGCACTCCAGTTCGCACATTAGGATCAAAAGTCTTCATGTATCGAACTAACACCTTGTGAGTAGAGGACACTTTGCGAAGCATTACATCAGGAATTCTTGCAATACTTGTGAAGATATTCGCATCATCTTCAACAGCTTTGGGAAATTGGTACAAAGAGAACTCTGTGACATCTTCTCCTTCAGGAACTTGAATTCCTTCTTTCGCATATACTTTTTCCAAAATCAAACTCTAGTACCTTGCACAAGAAATCCCCTTATCAACACTGGTGTTTTCTAAGCTTTTGATGAACTCCTTCCAAAGCTGCGTTCCATAATCGACACTTAGATCATAGTAAAGGACTATAACCATTGCATAAACCTTCATTCTTCCCCTGTCTAGACCAACACTCCTTCCGGTCAAGCATCGTAGAAAGATTCCCAACAAGAAGTTCCAAATGCAGGGTAAGCTTGATTTCCTGAAATCACTTATCTTTTCAAGAGTGGGCTTATGTCCCATCAAATTGAACATGAAGATAATCTGTGAGTTGGTTGGCTTAAAGAACGGTGGGTTATGAGGAATGTTCAAGAAGTCGATGAACATGTTCTTGGTAATACGAACCCTTTTTCATTCACCAGGTTGAACGTTATCACATCTGTTGCATAGTTGAATGACGCAGTTGACACCGCTATTGACAACCAAGTCATAAGAACTGGGAATGAACTGAACATAGCAGTTGACAATGCTGATTTTTTCAATGCAACGATCAACATCTTCAATTCTTCTGGGTAAGATGAGACATTGGGATCAACTTGGAAATTTTTGCTTTGAATCTTCATGAGGGACGTTGAAATAACTTCTTCTGTGTTTGATTGAGTAGCAGCCATTGTTAATCTAAGAAATTTCTTGAAAGAAAGATTAGGGCTTTTTGTTCGTCTGAAATTTTTGAATCGCGTAATGATTCTCAGAAAAGATTATCCCTTTTATATGTTAATCCCAAAGATGAACCGTTTCCAAAAATAGAGTAGGCTACGTGTTCCTGGAAACGTGCAATCAATAGCCGTTGTAATGATCATGCCCCCATAAAGTGCCTTGAAACTAGGGCCAACGGTTACTGGAAACTATTCGTGAGTACAACTGTGTGAAAGAAGATCCTTCGGTATCGAGGTTGGGCTCTTTCGTTTATGGGATTTTAAACGAAGTCATTTACCAGTCTTGCGAAATCTTCAGCCTAAGTTGGTATTACTTAGAACCTCAAGGATTTCGTTAGTGCATGTGATTAAAAGAAATGAGATAAGAATCAAGTTATTTTTTTTTTTGGGATTCTGTGATGTCAAAATTTAGTGACACAAAGCAGTAAAACCCCGGGCAAAGGTTACTTCATTAATTACCAAGAGAGGTAATCAAATGCTTTCGCATTTTCCCATGACATACAATCGAATACTTATAGAGAAGTATCGAAGGGATTCTTTTATAGGCTTAATATGGTGGTTTGCGAATTTCGTTACATATCATCCTAAACATAAGGTGAGTAATTGTAACCGAAATGACTTGTTTGAACATTGTGTTCAAAGACAAAAATTGCTTTGGATTATTTTTGAAGAGTGACAAGGATTTAAGATATATACTCACACGGAAATTATATTCAAAAAAAAGTTTAAGTGCTGGACCCTGTTGGGAAACAAACTTCGTGGGCTTCGAAAATTTGATCAGGATCACTCATAAGAATGAATATAATTTGGAGTATATGAAATATTAGATACAGAAACAAGTGTTTCGTAAAAATATGGAACATAGTTCCCTGTTAATTCCTTAATTTGCGAAGTTTGTGGGTTTCACTTATTTCACGGACTCATGAAACAAGATCATTAACATAGAATGATGATATGTCTAAATCACGATTGGTTTGATCAAGTGACCTCATTGACATGTGTCTTTGTGTGTGTATCATGTTAAGAAATTTTGTGATGAAAAAGATTTGTTATAAGATCGAATGTACCTCTATTATTTGTTGATCAAACAGAAAACTCTTTACTCATTTGAGAAGAGTAAGGTAGCTCTTTTGACTAATGCGAATATAAGCCTGATTGGGAAGAAATTTTCATAAGATAATTTCATTAAGGCTTTCGTTTCTTACACATAGAGTCATATGAGGCTTGGGTCAACATGCTGCAGCATGCTTCTGGGGACATCCTAACTAGTACATGTTTGAAAGAAATGATACCTTCCCATAGAAACATAAGCATGACCTCTTCGCATTTTGCTCTTGACTAATACTAAAAACACACCAAACTTAAAGAACAAAGTTAAAAGAAAAATATTTTTGTGATTTTGTATTTTTCAAATATAAAAGAACAAAAACGAAATCTAATTTTAACAATCTTAAGAAAATATTTTTGAGTTTTATATTTTTCAAAAATGAAAGACAAAATAAAAGAAAATCTTTTTGTTGTTTTTGAATTTTTTTTTTTTAAAAATAGACAAACAAATGAAAATATTTTTGGTTTTTCGTTTTTTTTTTTCGCAAAGCAGAAACAAACAAAATTAAATTGAACCTCAGTTACCAAATGTGCGAATGCGAATCAATGCGAAGCCGCTTAACGCACAGTAACTTCTGAATGATTCTGATTCAGAGCTGCTGAATGGACCTTTCATTCTTGAGTGATTGATTTTGGCACTGAATTCGCATCGATCATCCCTAAACCTGCTAAAATTATCACAAATGATTTTTCATCAAGAGGTTTAGTAAAAATATCAGCAAGTTGTTCAGTGGTTTTAACAAAATGTACTTCTATATTCCCATCTTCCACATGATCTTTGATAAAGTGATATCGAAGAGCAATATGTTTTGTCTTTGAGTGTTGTATTGGATTATGACAAATGCGAATTGCACTTTGAGAATCACAATACAAGGGAATCTTTTTCACATTTATAGCATAATCACGAAGTTGACTCTGAATCCAAATGATTTGCGAAGTGCAAGCAGCAGCTGAAATATATTTAGCTTCAGTAGTTGATATAGCAACACAAGTTTGCTTCTTCGACTACCAATTCACCAATTTTCCATCCAATAGTTGACATCCACCACTTGTACTTTTTCTATCCAAATTACATCCTCCTAGATCAGCATCTGAAAAACCTTGAATGAAGAATCCCGATTTCGAAGGATACCAAAGTCCTAACGAAATTGTCCCCTTAAGATAAGGAAAAATATTTTTCACTGTAGTTAAGTAAGGTTCTCTGGGATTAGCTTGATACCTAGCACAATTACATACTGAAAACATAATATCAGGTATGCTTGCAGTTAAGTACAATAAAGACCCTATCATGCTTCGATAAAGTGTTAAATCAACAACAGAAGTATCTAACGAAGGAGTTAGCCTTGTTCCCACTGCCATTGGTACTCTAAGATTCGTGCTGTTTGTCATTCCAAACTTTTCGAGCAGATTTTTGTATATTTTTCTTGGTTGATTGAAATTTCATCCCTGTTCTGTCTTATATTTAAACCAAGAAAATTATTAATTTTTCCCATCATGCTCATT
The DNA here is from genome assembly GCF_002870075.4 of Lactuca sativa. Classification (NCBI taxonomy): domain Eukaryota; kingdom Viridiplantae; phylum Streptophyta; class Magnoliopsida; order Asterales; family Asteraceae; genus Lactuca; species Lactuca sativa. The sequence goes on from NC_056623.2 coordinate 53,782,586, forward strand.
TCAAATTGACTCTTCATGAGATTTTCAAATTCAGTAGACAATGCTGGGTCGGTTGAGCCAAAAATAATATCATCAACATAAATTTTAACAAGCATAAGATGATTCCCAACTTTCTTTCGAAATAATGTAGGGTCAACTGATCCTTGTTTAAATTTAGATTGTTTCAAAAACTTTGTAAGAGTTGCGTACCAGGCTCTTGGTGCTTGTTTTAACCCATAAACTGCTTTGTCTAGTATGTAAACATGATCAGGATGTTCCTCATTTATAAATCCCGGTGGTTGTTCAACATAAACTGTTTCTTCTAGTTCTCCATTTAAGAATGCACACTTAACGTCCATTTGAAAAACATCGAAGTCTTTGTGAGCTGCATAAGCTAAAAATATGCGAACTCTTCGAGTCTTGCGACAGGAGAAAATGTTTCTTCATAGTCTATTCCTTCTTGTTGCGAATAGGCTTTAACAACTAGTCTAGCTTTATTTCGAATAATATTGCCATCTTTGTCGGTTTTATTACGAAAATCCATTTTAATCCGACAATCGAAACATCAGAAGGTTTAGAAATTAATCTCCAAACCTTGTTTCGTTCAAACTCAGCCAGTTCAGATTGCATAGCAACAACCCAATCTGAGTGTTCCATAGCATTCTTTACTGTCTTTGGCTCTATTTTCGAAATAAAAACATTAAACATACATAATTCTTGGTTCGCATTCAGTACCTCATTTTTCGCACGGATTTGAGCACTTGTCACCATCTTGTGGATTCCCAATCACCTGTTCTTTGGGATGATTCCTTGTCTATTTCTCAAGTGGTGGAAAATCAAGATTGAATTCTAATGGTGCATCTTCGTACATATCTTCATTTTCAAATCCTGCAACAGAAAAATTACCATTTAATTCATGAAATTCATCATTTTCATCAAGATTAATTGTCTCTGTTTCATCATCCCCCCCCCCCCCCCTCAACATGATGTTCATCTTGATGCTCCCCCTCAAAATGATGTTCCTGTTGATCATTTAAAGGTAATTGCGAATGCTCCCCCTCAACTTGATGATTCATAGTCTCATTCTCCCCCTCGAAAGTTTGCTCTCCCTGTATATTTGTGGTCATATGCTCCCCCTCCATACGAACTTCAGGCACACTTTCGCAAGATATTGAATTCATAGTAAGTGTTGAATCATTAGTATGTTTTGAGGATTATGATGTTTGATTATCAGGAGCATGAACTTCCGCATCAATTGCCATGTCAGGAATTCCAAAAATTAAGTCATAATCAAAATCATTGATATCTGAATTTTCAATTTGAGTATCTGAATCAACAAGAATTGATTTATTTTCAAATTTACTATCCGTTTGTTTAAGATAGTAATCATCAAAGGTTAAGTTGAAAGTTTCTTCAACTTTTCTTGTTCGCTTGTTTAACACTCTGTATGCAACTGAATTTTGTGAATATCCTAAGAATATGCCTTCATCAGCTTTTTCTTGGAACTTGGTCAAATTATCTTTTAGATTCCTTATAAAACATATGCAACGAAAAACATGGAAAAATTTTACATCAGGTTTTCAATTGTTGAGTATTCCATATGGAGTAATATTGAATCTTCGATGAATGAATGAACGATTTTGAGTAAAACATGCAGTCGACACAGCTTCAGCCCAAAGATATTGAGGTAAGTTCGCATATGTTAGCATGGTCCTTGCCGCTTCGCATAGAGACCTATTTCTTCTTTCAACAACACCATTTTGTTGTGGAGTATATGGTGATGAGAAATTATGTGAAATGCCTTTGGCTGTGAGAAATGAGTCCAACATTTGATTTTTAAACTCAGAACCATTGTCACTTTTAATTCTGGGAACATTCTTTTTAAGACTCATCTCAATCTTTTTGATAAAATCAATCATCGTTTGAGCAACTTCAGATTTTAACCTGAGAAAGAATACCCATGTAAATCGAGAAAAATTATCAACAATAACTAAAATGTACCGCTTTTTATTGATTATAGCAACAGTCGACGGTCCACATAAGTCAATGTGAAGAAGCTCCAACGGTTCCACGATTTTTGAATCTATCACAATTGGATGACCTTTTCTATGTTGTTTTCCTTGTTCACAAGCTGCACACAAAGTATCATTGTCAAATTTCAGTACAGGTAAACCTCGAACCAAATCTTCAGTGACAAGCTTGTTAATATTGCGAAAGTTCAAATGAGATAATCTTCTATGCCAAAGTCAGCTAACATCATTAGAGGCCTTCGACAATAGACACACTGCAGGTTTGCCCACAATCGGTTTGATGTCAAGTGTGAACATGTCTCCATATCTTTTGGATTTGAGAAGTACTTCATTTGTCTCTACTTTCGAAATGATACTTCCTTCTTCATTGAACACAGCCTGATTTCCAGTACCCACAACAAGTTGCAAAACACTAATCAAGTTATGTTGAAAACCTTGGACATAAGCAACCCAGTTAACTGTGAATTGTCCATTTGTGACTTTTCCATAACATTTCACTTGACACTTGTGATTGTTTCCAAATTTGACTACTCCAGCATTTTCCAAGCTTCTATAATCTCGCAAGTTTTCCTTTCTTCCAGTCATGTGACGAGAGCAACCACTATCAATATACCATTTCGCATCATATTGCTCGTCACATATCACCTACATTTAATGAAAGAATTTAGGAACCCAAGACTTGTTGGGTCCATCATTAGTAGCATTGAACAAATTCTTTGAATTTAAAAACTACGTTTTCACTTTGTCTGTGACACTATCGATTAAATCAACATCATCAGATCTAGATATTGAAATATAGTTGTTCGATAGTTTTGTATTTCCATTGACTTTCACCTCATCCTTCACAACCTTCGCAACTTTCACAACTGGTTTCCACATTTGTACTGGAACTTGCGAATCATGAGATGAGGAACTACCAGTAAAAGACTCATTCACAAACTTGTCGAATGCAGTCTTTATCTGTTGCTTTGAAAACTTTCCATTTTGGTATTGTTTTCCTTGGCCTTCAAGCCAATTGTTGATTGTATATACATCAGATTTTCCTTTTGTATGTGAAACTTTGGCCGGTTTTCTGATCGAAGGATTTGGAAATTTTGGTTGTTTGGGTGAAAATTTTGGTTTTGTTTGAGTTTTGACATTCAAAGTTGTTGAATGATTCGTTAATTTTCTAACATTTTGAAACTTACGATCATTCACAAAATTTTGCGAAGTCTCAAATTTTCTAATGTTGTCAAATTTTCGAACAAATTCATCCTTATTTTTCATTAAAATTTTGTCAACAGAATGTATTGGTTTGTGAAAACTTGTATCCTTTTGTTTGTTTGTTCTTTGAAATTTTGATGGTTTTGTTCTTGGAATTTGTGCTTTCGCAACTTTAGGTTTATCATTAGACACAACTTGCCAAAAGATTGCTTTTCTTGCTTTTCTTTTTGGAACATTGTTTTCTTTTAAACACTTTCCAACCATCAACTTAAATTCGTGAGAGTTCAATTTCACTTTCATCTTTGGTTTTTCATCTTTTTCACTTTTAACCATCCATTTTTGTGATGATTTATGGCGTTGAAAAACATAAGAGTTTTGAGTTAAATTGTTTTCTACCGTATTTTGATTTGCAAAGAAACCTTCGGTAGTTGACCTTTTGTTGTCATTTTCAATCATTTTGTTGAGTTCAGGCTTAATTTCCTCAACATTTCTAGCTGTGACGAAGACTTGATTTGGAAAAACCGTGTTATCAGTGCATGTAAAATTCGGATAGACCACAGTGTTGGTTTCCAAATAATGTGCACCTTTTTCATTAAGAACTTTGTTGAATTGTTTTCTATCACCAAACACTTGATTAACAACAACACGTTGAGGTGATTCATGCGAATCTTTCACTTCTTCTTCATCTTCATCAGTGTCATCTGACTTATAGCTTTCAACTTCCACATTGTCAAAGTCACAAGTTTGCGAAGTAGATGATTTATCATTTTCATCCTTTACTATCGTATCAACTATAATTTCTTTAACTTTGACCTTAGATGTTATATTAATGATAGACAATTGAGAACAATCAATCTCTTCTTCCTCTTCGATATCACTGATTTCACTCATATTATTAGAATTGTCATCGACATCAGCATAATTGTGTTGAGAATCAAGAGTTGAAGTTTCAGTTTTCTTTAAGATTTTCACTTATTCATTCATTGTCAAACTTTCATTAACAATATTAACCAATTCATTCGCATTCAAAAATTCATCAATTTTGACAATACCATATGCGAATCTATCATCATGTATTTTGTCAAATTGAGCAATAGTATTCTCGAAGTCATAAGAAACAACATTAAATTTTTCGCGTTTAAATTCAAGAAAAGGTAGTAGTTTCCTATATTGTTCTTTGCTTATCTCAGATGAATGATGTAAAGCTGTCAATTTCGCATATAAACATTTAGCAGAGTTACAATAAATGTTTCTTTGTGCTAGTAACAACCTAACTTCTTTATCAAGATTGTCCCTATCACAATTTACATTTGTCATTTGTAATTCAAGTTTATCTACTCTGCTTCATTTTATTTCTAATTGTCTTCTTGTCTCAACTAGTTACGAATTTAGATTTTGTGCTTCAGTACTAGCAGAAAACATAACAGCATCAAAATAAGCAACAGTATCATCAAATGAAGTTATTTCAGCATCATAAGCAGATAAAGGAATATTAAAGGATTCAAGAATAGCACGTACCTTAGTGGTTATTGGAGATTTATCGGTGGACTTGGACACAAAGCATTGTCCAGAAACATTCTCTTCGCAATTTTCTTCATAACTTGTGAACATTGCACCATGAGTTGTGTAGCACCTGGTTCCTGGTATGTAAACTTGATTATTAACTCTCCTTATATATTGCATTTTAATCTGGGACTCGGCGAGTTGAAGGACTAACTCGCCAAGTAGAAGCGGGACTAGACGCGAGATCTACTCTGTCTAGTCGGCGAGTAGGCTTGTGGGACTCGGCGAGTAGATCCTGTCTGGACTAAAACCGTAACCCGGGTGTTTTCACCCTATTTAAACGATCTAACCTAGCCTCCATTTCCCCTAGCACTCCTAGAGATCTGTAGAACGAAACCCTAGCCCCCCTTTGTGTCCTTGTGGGTGATTTTTAGCATTGTGAAGGTGGTTTGGAGCTTGGGAGAAGAAGGAGAAGGTTGAAGAGTGCAAGAAGGGAAGAAGATCCGGAATCTACTCTGTGAAGGGCTTCTATTCAGGTAGAAAAGTTCCTACCTTGATCTTTAGTTCATTGAACCCCCCCTTTTTGTCCTTAAAAAGAGGTTTTAAGCCCTAAGAACCTAAATCTCTATGTGTTTATGGTTAATGTTCTGCAAGGACTTCGGATTTAGACCTTTAGGACATCCTAGTAGCATAAAGTCTCTGTGGTTGAGGTGATTGAGGTCCTTATTGAGTGTAGGACCTCTTAAAGAGCTTGGAATTGCATGTTTGAGCTCATAGGGCCGTGCATGCACGTAAAGTTTGCAACTTTACGTGGTAAACATGCCCTAGGACCATAGATCTGTGGTTTTGAAGCATTGCATGTCTCAGATCTGGCCTACTCGGGAAATGGGTCGAGGGACTCGGCGAGTCCCAAAGTGGAACTCGGTGAGTTCTATGAAGATGGTCTTAGACTCGGAGAGTTGGATGAACAAGTCGGTGAGTCCTATGAAGATTGCCTGGAGCTCGCCGAGTTGTTCTTCAAATTCGGTGAGTCATATGAACTTTCGCAGATCAAGAGGGGTTTAAGCATTGAAGGATCAACCCTTCATACCTGCACGTGGAATTAACCGTGTAACGAAGTCCCCAAAACCCCAAACCCTCGTATGGGGTGTTCTGGTGTGCATTGGAAGCGAGTAGGGGATCCACTCAAGGAACTCGGCGAGTTGCTCGCGGACTCGGCGAGTCGGGACTCGAGTCGGCCCCCTATTCCCAAGTGGTGAGTCATGGGTGACTCAGTGAGTGGGGAGAGGGACTTGGCGAGTAGGACCGGATTAGTAAGGGAAGGACTCGGCGAGTTGCTCGCGGACTCGGCGAGTCCAGTTAACTGGAAGTTGACTTTTACTTGTATTTCGACTTGGTCAAGGGTAAAAGGATCATTTTACCCTAAGTACATCTAGCAGTGTTTGACTGATCGTTTTGTGGGAATTATAGCCGGAGGACGTCCGGAGCAGCAGCAATAGTAGACAGTCAGTTCCCGATCAGATCAGCAGCTACTTTGAGGTGAGTTACCTTCCAGTAGCGGTGGGTCTACGGCCACAATGCCGGCCCACCAATAGGAGTTGTATGTAGATGATTGTCTCTGTGATATTCATCTAGGGATTACTACTACATGTGTTATGTTATGTGCTAGTATGATATGATGCTATGTGCTTGTGACAGTAGGGGGAGATAGTCCCCAGGATATCCAGTCGGTAGGGCCGAAGGGGTAGTCATACCCAGCCATGCTAGATAGATTCTGATATTGTGATACATGTTATGTGGTAGTAGTAGATGGGAGGAACAGTTCCCAGTATCCGGTCGAGAGGACCGAAGGGGAGGCCAGCACCCAGATATGCTAGGCAATATCCGGTCGAGAGGACTAAAGGGGAGGCCAGCACCCAGATATGCTAGGCAGTATCCGATCAAGAGGACCGAAGGGGAGGCCAGCACCCAGGTATGTTAGGCAACGTCCGGTCGAGAGGACCGAAGGGGTAGGTCGGACACCTAGATATGTCTGATAATATATGTATGTTATGTGATTATATGGTATGTGGTACAGTGGGGGAACTCACTAAGCTTCATGCTTACAGTTTTCAGTTTTGGTTTCAGGTACCTCTTTAGCTAAGGGAAAGGAGTCGGCGCGGTAGCAGCATGTCACACACACTCTTGTTTTTCCGCACTAATGATTTTCTGGGATGTACACTGAAATATTATTATGATATTACCAGTTTCCAGACACGGAGTATTATTATGAATGATTTGTAATGATGTTTTACGTCTTTTAAAAATGAAATTTTTAGCCGGTATTTTTAGGGCATTACAAGTTGGTATCAGAGCCTTGGTTTTAGGGATTCGGACTCACCTTCGGGGGTGTCTGAACTCAAATCGAGGGAGTAAAAGATTTTCCAAAAAGAAATGTTTTCTAAGAATTAAGAAAAGGGATTGAGAAAGAACGAAGTGTGTGATGTGCGCAACCCGCCGAGCTCAAGTAAGTATTCCCCAAAGTACCCATACAAGCTTATGTTGTGTTTATCAGTTTCAGTAGAACAGCATGCTAGAATAGGACTAAGGATCTAGTAGTGATGCCTTATGTGCCTGTTTTATGTGCTTCAGTGTATGAAAATTGCATGCTAGAATTGAGTAGACAGCAGTAGGATAGCCTATTAGGTTATGCCTGATAGTATGAGTATTAGCTCTGTATGCTAGATAAGTTTCTCTCTATGAGAGCGGATTTGCTTGAGATTGTTCCCTTAGTTCGAATGATGCTTTCTTTGTGCTTTGTGGGACCCTGAGTGGTGGGAGTTAGCCATTAGGTGAATACGTCACGTCACATGTGATCAGGGTTGAATAATCTTATAGTACTGGATTTGGCTCTATTGCGCAGCTCTCGTTTGAGTCTAACCGTTGTAGGGACGAGTCTGTTACTCAAAGGATTATCCGAGCCTCACCCCATGTGATGGTATTCAGGTAACGGTTAACTGGCATTACTAGGAGGCCTTCAGCAGCTGAGGACCTGGTAGGGTGGAGCCTGAAATTTCCCAGGGCAAGCCTAGGATGAGTATAGCGATGATCAGCAGTAGTGGAAGGAATCTGGTGGATTCGAGGCAGTCCTTCAAGAAGGTACAGATAGATATGGAAGGTAGTATGGGCCCATACTACTGAAAGCAGAGGATCCGTACCCGAACCAAGGAAGGCCAAGATAAGACCAGGGAATTTGTAAGTGGTTGCGATCCCTCAAGAAGTATCAGTATCACTAATGATTGTTATTTATGTATTGCAAATGGTGGTACTACGATCGAGGCTGATAGATGGCGGTTTAGGAGAGGAGTCAGGTTCAGGATCAGGTTCCAAGCCAGTGGATGAGGGACTACGCGAGTTCATCGCGTCAGAGATCACCAGGGGTATCCTTGAGTCGACCCCCATTATCTTCTGGTCGATCAAGGAAGGGATCATCAAGTTGATGGAAGATCGCCTCCGGGCATTCAGGAGCGACATGGCATCTGGCCAGTCGGGATCTCGCACACTGTCCTTTAAGGACTTCAGGGGCAGTGGTGTGCCGGATTTCCACGGGGTGAAAGACCCCATTGCCGCTAGACGATGGATTACAGACATCGAGTCCGCACAGTTGACTAGCTTCTGCCTCGAGGGGTCGAAGCTGAGGTATGCAGCAGGGTGTTTACGAGACCGAGCTCGAGACTGGTGGGAGTCAGTGGGTGACTCGTTGGGAGCCTCAGCGGTCGAGGCTATGACCTGGTCGGACTTTGTGACCAGATTCAGGGCAGAGTTTGCGCCGGCTGTCGAGCTTCAGCAGCTGGCCAGGGAGTTTTTGGACATGAGGCAGACGACGGAGACTGTGGCAGAGATCACCGCCAAGTTCCGGGAGAGGGCGTTGTTGGTGCCCCAATATGCGGGCGACGAGGACATGAGGAGGACCCGCTACCATGACATGCTCCGAGCTGATATTCGGGAGCACGTTAGTTTTTCAGCTTGCCCCACCTTGGACTCCATGATTGCCAGGGCGAGGGAGAGGGAGATAGATTTGGAACACATCCGGAAACGGAAGGCGGAGGAGGGACAGCCAGGAGGGGCTTCGGGGAAGAAGCCCAAGGGATCAGATTTAGGGCCAAAGGGCCAACAGGGACGGGGCCGCTGCAGGAAATGCGGCAAGTCGCACGAGGGGGCGTGCATATTGGGATCATCAGGCTGCTATAAGTGCGGCAAGCCTGGGCACTTTAGCAGGGATTGCACTACTCCGGCTGCAGTTATTCAGCGTCTGAGTTGTTGTGTTTCCACTGCAACCAGAGGGGCCACAAGAAGGCCAATTGCCCCCAGTTGACAGTTTCAGCGCCGGTAAAGGCGCTAGCTCCAGCGACCCTGCGGATCACAGATGGCCGGCAGGGCAAGGCAGAGGCTCTAGTGGTGAGGAGCCGGGCATTTCAGCTGACCGCCGAGGAGACACGCGCTGCACCCTATGTGGTGACGGGTATGATTCTTTCCTTCTCATTTATTTATATGATGTTATGATACTGATATGTGCTCGGTTTATGTATATATGTATTAGGATTGTTCCATGTGAACGGTATCCCAGTCCAGGTGTTGTTCAACTCGGGTGCTACCTGATCGTTTGTTTCCCTTGCGCTTAGCAAGACGTTCGCTGAGTCTTCGGACATGTTCGATTGCCCTTTAGAGGTGGAGATTGCCGACGATCGATCGGTGCGAGCGTCATCAGTGTTCAGAGATTATGTTCTGAGGTTATTCGAGGAGCGCTATTTGATGGATCTGGTTCCCATTCTGTTGCGTGGGAACAAGGTAATTATAGGCATGGATTGGTTGAGCCCTAATGGGGCGGTGATAGATTGCGCGCAACAGCAAATGCGAGTCAAGACCCCAGGTGGGGGAGAGTTAGTGCTTCATAGCGAGAGGCCGCAGTATGGACCCGTAGTATGTTCAGCAGTGAGGGCTAGACACTACCTTCAGCAGGGATGCGCAGGATATGTCGCATACGTGATGGATACCCGGGAGGCGGGTAAGGCGACGGTGAGCGAGGTTCCGGTGGTGCGAGATTTCGCAGATGTTTTTCCAGAAGAGCTTCCCGGGATACCTCTGGAGCGACAGGTGGAGTTTAGGATCGACCTCATTCCTGGTGCGGCTCGGATAGCCAAGGCACCGTATCGGTTGGCTTCTTCTGAGATGCAGGAGTTGTCTACGCAGCTGCAGGAGCTGTTAGACAAGGGATTCATTCGACCGAGCAGTTCACCCTGGGGAGCCCCGATTCTGTTCGTGAAAAAGAAGGACGGGTCACATCGGATGTGTATAGATTACCGGGAGCTGAACAAGGTAACGGTGAAGAACCGTTACCCACTCCCGATGATTGATGATCTCTTTGACCAGCTCCAGGGAGCGTCTTGGTTTTCCAAGATCGATTTGCATTCGGGTTATCATCAGATGAGGGTCAGAGAGGAGGATGCGCAGAAGACTGTGTTTCAGACGCGCTATGGCCATTATGAGTTCGTGGTGATGCCGTTTGGGCTCACCAATGCTCCTGCCGCATTCATGGACCTCATGAACCGCGTATGCAGACCGATGCTGGATCGGTCTGTGATAGTTTTCATTGACGACATCTTGGTTTATTCCAAGACACAGGAGGAGCATGAGGAGCATCTGAGAGAGGTTTTGGAGACCCTGAGGAGGGAGATCTTGTATGCCAAGTTCTCCAAGTGCGAGTTTTGGTTGCGCGAGGTGCAATTTCTCGGACACCTTGTCAACCAGAACAGGATTCTAGTCGACCCGGCCAAGGTTGAGGCCGTGATGAGAAGGGAGGTTCCTAAGTCTCCATCCGAGATTTGGAGCTTCCTAGGATTAGCAGGCTACTATCGGAGATTCATTAAGGATTTCTCCAAGATAGTCGTACCCCTGACGCGGCTGACGAAGAAAGCCGTGGTCTTTCGGTGGGGACCCGAGCAGCAGGCTGCGTTTGAGACGCTGAGACAGAGATTGTGCGAGGCACCAATCTTAGCTCTGCCCGATGGCGTAGAGGATTTTGTGGTATATTGTGATGCGTCGATCTCAGGCCTAGGTGCAGTATTGATGCAGAGGGTGCATGTCATTGTTTATGCCTCGAGGCAGCTGAAGCCTCACGAGGCGAACTACCCGACGCATGATTTGGAGTTAGGGCGGTGGTTTTCGCTCTCAAGATTTGGCGGCATTACCTCTATGGGGTTCGGTGTACCATTTACACGGACCACAAGAGTTTGAGGTACCTCATGGATCAGCCGAATCTGAACATGAGGCAGCGTCGGTGGTTGGACGTGGTGAAGGATTATGATTGTGAGATCCTTTACCACCCAGGAAAGGCCAATGTGGTGGCCGATGCGCTTAGTCGCAACGCGGCGCCAATCAGGGATATTTGCATGAGGATGACTGTGGTGACTCCCCTGTGGGAGCAGATTCGGGAGGCTCAACAGGAAGCTATGAAGGAGGAGCATCGGAAGAGTGAGCGAATAGTGGGTCAAGTCACCTCTTTCGATTATGATAGCCAGGGGTTATTGACACTACACCATAGGGTGTGGGTGTCGTATGATGGAGGTGTGCGCCATATCTTAATGGAGGAGGCGCACATATCCCGATTCTCTATTAATCCGGGGGCGACGAAGATGTATCGGGATCTTCGCCTAGACTATTGGTGGCCCTGCATGAAGCGGGATGTGGCATGGTACGTCGAGCGGTGCTTGACCTGCAGGAAGGTTAAGGCCGAACATCAGAGACCGCATGGAAAGATGCAACCGTTGGACATCCCATTGTGGAAATGGGAAGATATCACGATGGATTTTATCACAAAGCTTCCCAGGACCGCGTGTGGAGTAGATTCGATTTGGGTCATCGTAGATCGATTGACCAAGAGTGCTCATTTTATTCCGATTCAGGAGAGCATTTCGGCCGAGAAATTGGACGACATCTATATTAGGGAGATTGTGGCGCGACACGGGGTGCCAGTATCTGTTATCTCTGACAGGGATTCGCGTTTTACATCCAGGTTTTGGAAGAGGTTTCATGACGAGTTGGGCACTCGTTTGCATTTCAGCACCGCCTTTCACCCGCAGACAGATGGTCAGAGCGAGCGGACCATCCAGACTCTAGAGGATGCGTTGCAGGCATGCGTGCTAGACTTCGGTGGTAGCTGGGATACTTATCTTCCCTTGGCTGAGTTCTCGTACAACAACAGCTACCACGCGAGTATCGACCGCCCTCCATTCGAGATGTTGTACGGACGGAGGTGCAGGACCCCGATATGCTGGGGAGAGGTTGGTGAGAGAGTTATGGGGAGCATCGAAGTGGTGCTTAAGACTACCGAGAGGATTCAGTAGGTTCGGAGCAGGCTGCAGACCGCGCAGAGTCGGCAGAAAAGTTACGCCGACAAGCGCTGATCCGACCTAGAGTTCCAGGTTGGGGATATGGTTCTCCTGAAGGTGTCGCCTTGGAGGGGCGTCATTCGATTCAGGAAGCGGGGCAAGTTGGGCCCAAGGTATATTGGGTCGTTCAAGGTTGTAGCCCGGGTGGACAAGGTGGCGTATAGGCTGGATCTGCCAGCCGAGCTCCATCAGATACACAACACTTTCCATGTTTCTCAGGTGTGGAAGTGCCTGGTAGACGACTCCGCAGTGGTTCCGTTAAAGGACATTCAGGTCGATGGCGGCCTGAATTATGTTGAGAGACCAGTGGCAATCATCGATCGGAAGTCGAAGGATTTGAGGAACAAGCAAGTGGAACTCGTGAAGGTGCAATGGCAGCACCGGAAGGGATCACAGTGGACTTGGGAGCCGGTGGAAGAGATGATGGAGCATTACCCCGAGCTATTTTTGGAGCAAGCAACAGACTTTGAAGACGAAGTCTAAAATAAGTAAGGGAGATTTGTAGCACCTGGTTCCTGGAATGTATTCTTGATTATTAACTCTCCTTATATATTGCATTTTAATCTGGGACTCGGCGAGTTGAAGGACTAACTCGCTGAGTAGAAGCGGAATCTACTATGTCTACTCGGTGAGTAGGCTTGTGGGACTCGGCGAGTAGATCCTGTCTGGACTAAAACCCTAACTTGGGTGTTTTCACCCTATTTAAACGATCTAACCTAGCCTCCATTTCCCCTAGCACTCCTAGAGATCTGTAGAACGAAACCCTAGCCCCCCTTTGTGTCCTTGTGGGTGATTTTTAGCATTGTGAAGGTGGTTTGGAGCTTGGGAGAAGAAGGAGAAGGTTGAAGAGTGCAAGAATGGAAGAAGATCCGGAATCTACTCTGTGAAGGGCTTCTATTCAGGTAGAAAAGTTCCTACCTTGATCTTTAGTTCATTGAACCCCCCCCCCCCCCTTTTGTCCCTAAAAAGAGGTTTTAAGCCCTAAGAACCTAAATCTCTATGTGTTTATGGTTAATGTTCTGCGAGGACTTCGGATTTAGACCTTTAGGACATCCTAGTAGCATAAAGTCTCTGTGGTTGAGGTGATTGAGGTCCTTATTGAGTGTAGGACCTCTTAAAGAGCTTGGAATTGCATGTTTGAGCTCATAGGGCCGTGCATGCACGTAAAGTTTGCAACTTTACGTGGTAAACATGCCCTAGGACCATAGATCTGTGGTTTTGAAGCATTGCATGTCTCAGATCTGGCCTACTCGGGAAATGGGTCGAGGGACTCGGCGAGTCCCAAAGTGGAACTCGGTGAGTTCTATGAAGATGGTCTTAGACTCGGAGAGTCGGATGAACAAGTCGGTGAGTCCTATGAAGATTGCCTGGAGCTCGCCGAGTTGTTCTTCAAACTCGGCGAGTCATATGAACTTTCGCAGATCAAGAGGGGTTTAAGCATTGAAGGATCAACCCTTCGTACCTGCACGTGGAATTAACCGTGTAACGAAGTCCCCAAAACCCCAAACCCTCGTATGGGGTGTTCTGGTGTGCATTGGAAGCGAGTAGGGGATCCACTCAAGGAACTCGGCGAGTTGCTCGCGGACTCGGCGAGTCGGGACTCGAGTTGGCCCCCTATTCCCAAGTGGTGAGTCATGGGTGACTCAGTGAGTGGGGAGAGGGACTTGGCGAGTAGGACCGGATTAGTAAGGGAAGGACTCGGTGAGTTGCTCGCGGACTTGGCGAGTCCAGTTAACTGGAAGTTGACTTTTACTTGTATTTCGACTTGGTCAAGGGTAAAAGGATCATTTTACCCTAAGTACATCTAGCAGTGTTTGACTGATCGTTTTGTGGGAATTATAGCCGGAGGACGTCCGGAGCAGCAGCAATAGTAGACAGTCAGTTCCCGATCAGATCAGCAGCTACTTTGAGGTGAGTTACCTTCCAGTAGCGGTGGGTCTACGGCCACAATGTCGGCCCACCAATAGGAGTTGTATGTAGATGATTGTCTCTGTTATATTCATCTAGGGATTACTACTACCTGTGTTATGTTATGTGCTAGTATGATATGATGCTATGTGCTTGTGACAGTAGGGGGAGATAGTCCCCAGGATATCCGGTCGGTAGGGCCGAAGAGGTAGTCATACCCAGCCATGCTAGATAGATTCTGATATTGTGATACATGTTATGTGGTAGTAGTAGATGGGAGGAATAGTTCCCAGTATCCGGTCGAGAGGACCGAAGGGGAGGCCAGCACCCAGATATCCTAGGCAATATCCGGTCGAGAGGACTAAAGGGGAGGCCAGCACCCAGATATGCTAGGCAGTATCCGATCAAGAGGACCGAAGGGGAGGCCAGCACCCAGGTATGCTAGGCAACGTCCGGTCGAGAGGACCGAGGGGTAGGTCGGACACCCAGATATGTCTGATAATATATGTATGTTATGTGATTACATGGTATTTGGTATAGTACGGGAACTCACTAAGCTTCGTGCTTACAGTTTTCAGTTTTGGTTTCAGGTACCTCTTCAGGTAAGGGAAAGGAGTCGGCGCGGTAGCAGCATGTCACACACACTCTTGTTTTTCCGCACTAAGGATTTTCTGGGATGTACTCTAAAATATTATTAGGATATTACCGGTTTCCAGACACGGCGTATTATTATGAATGATTTGTAATGATGTTTTACGTTTTTTAAAAATGAAATTTTTAGCCGGTATTTTTGGGGCGTTACAAGTTGGGTGCCTCATCTCTTCATCATCAAATCCTGAAGACCAGATTTGATAAGTTCCAGTTTCTTCTTCTTCAGATTCTCCTTTCGCAACCAAAGACAATCCTTTCGCCTTCGCACGCACCTCCTCAAGCTTCTCTGAGTAGTAGGGTTCGTCTTTGATTTTGCTCTTCTTCTCCTCTTTCTTCCTCAACATCCAATCAGCTGCAAAATGATTTGCACCATTGCAGTAATGACAATCAATTCCAGAGTCACCTTTTAGTTTCTTCTCTGCTTTCGCATATTTCTGCTTTTCTTCAACCTTCTCAAATTTCTTCTTCTCCTCACCTCCAGCTTTTATGAAACCACTCTTCGCATCAGTTTGCTCTCCTTTTGGATTGAAAGGCTTTTTGAAAACTTTCTTAACTCTGTTGTTCGAATAAAATGCAACTGCTTCATCATCTGAATTCATTAAGAAACCTTCATTGTCTCATTCTTCCTTCTCTCTAGCATCAATTTCTTAACTCTGTTTCGATTCTTCAAACATTTCTGTAACTTCGCTTTCATGTGTTTTCAGCTGGTTGTAGAGATCATTCAAGGTGGAAGTATCAAAAATTTGTTGGTTCTTTATCATCATACTCACACTACGCCACTCTTTGCGAAGACCCATTATGAATATTAGATTGAATTCCATGAGAGATCTTGTGATTCCATACCTGCTGCAACGATAAACAAGCTCATTCAGACGATCATAGTAGTTTTCAATTGTTTCAGCATCCTTTTGTCTGAATTCCTTAACCTCAACAAGACATTGCTTAACATAATTGATCTTTGTTTTCTCACTTCCTTGATACTTCTCTTTCAGTATGATCCAAATCTCCTTGGCTGTTTTACAACTACGAATGTAATTTTAAACCACAGGAGGCAGTGCTCCTGTTAGCTCCCTCATACATCTTTTCTCATTCTTCTTCAGGCAATTATGTTGTTCAGTAACATCGTTTGAAGAAGCAGATGCTCCAATTGATTGAACATTTACAGGAGGTAGAACTGTTCCATTGATACAATTCCAGAGCTCTTCATCAGTTCCATTTAAGTAATCCTCCATCCTATCAGCCCACTGATCATAGTACTCAGGGATTAACATTGGAATTTTGGTTGAAGAACCAAGCAAGTGAGAGAATGAAGTCATGGTATTCATGTTGAAGTTCGCCATTGATGAACACGAGAATTTTTCAGAAAAACTTGAGAAACTTGATGAATTTGTGAATTGATCAAATGAATTGATCACCGATTGCTAATCGATCACTCGACTAAACAATTCAAATGCAGAATCGATTCAAATCTGAAAATCAAGAGAGATTTTCAGAACCAAAATGTGCGGAAATTTTTTGAGTAAAATCACTACTCAAAAAGCAAATGATTCTAAAACGAAAATCGGATCAATGCAGTTTGAATCCTGCTCTAATACCATTTGAAATGAATTGTAATCGAGATTTAGAAAGCAATCATGATTATATGAATGAAAATTAAGAACACAAGGAGTAAATATTAATTAGATCTTATATTGATGAAGAAACTGATTACAGACTTAAGCAGAGAAACATGCGAATGACTAGTGAATCAATCGTTACTCTACTTCTAACCTCAGTCCCTATTTATAGGAAACATGAGTGTACAAAAAATATACTAAGTCCTTAACAATACGCTTCACACAAATGAAGACTTAGTAAAATAATTAACATGCGAAACTAAGAACACACACTTCGACTTTTACAATTTCTAGACTCTACACTATGTGACATATAAAGTGATTGAAGAACCTAGTCAACAACCAACTTCCTCAAGCCTTTGACACCCAACTCTCCCGACTTGTCAATATGTGACTTTATCTCCAAGATGTGAGTACACATAGACTTGTTTGCCAATAGGGCTTGAGTGACCTTGAAATATTCAAGAACTTGTGGGATAGGGAGAATAATTGGAGGAGGTGCAGGAAGAGAAGTATGATTTCCATCATCCAACCACGGAACATTATCCTCATTCGGAAAGCTTGTTCCAAGAGATTTGGGAAGATCATAGTTATCTGAACCAGACATCTATAATGGGAGAAATTCAAGTTAGTTGATTTAAAGTCCTTAATATAACACCTAATATGACGATTCACCAATTTCCACGATGAAAAACGAAATAGAAATTAGGTTTAATTGGTTTTGAAACTCCTAGATCTTTTGAGATTCACTGAACTTATCAATGGCATGTTTCAATCTCGATTGTGCCCTATCAAGTTTTGTAACTGAGATGCCGAGGATCACAAAACAAGGTGTGAATAACCATGCAAATATACTTGGTACTCTTAATTCTTATCACCTGATCGATGTGTCGGTTAACCACACGCGCTCCACTGATCTATGATAAACAATAAGCCACCCTTTTACAACCTTGATAAATCCAGGTTAGCGTGTCAGTTAACTACACACGCTCCACTAACGACTTAAGCAAAGTGCAAAGTGTAATTTCATGGGTTAGCACCAAATTCACATTTTCCTAAAGTAACTAAGATTGTGAATTTATAAGAGGTTTAGTTACTTTATATTTATCATTATACTTATAATGAAGGGAGAATTAGAGTCTTTTCAAACCCGTTCAGCTAACGGCCCTCCACCACTCAAGGAAGCGGTGGGTGAGAGTGGACACCCATTAAACTGCCATTTTATAGGCAGTAACCTTATACACCTCCTTACAAACCGACTTCGTGAATGAGGCCTACTAACAGTAAGACTGACTTTGTTCTTATACATAAATATATTATTAACTTATAATACTATCAAGTATAAGGGTTGAATTTTAACTTTGAAAATTCTAAGGGTTTCTTGGAATTAAAGTATTCATGAGGGGAAACTTTACAAATTCCAAAACTAGAGGGAAAGTTTTGAACTATTAAAGAACTTTTGGATTTTCATAACTTATGAGTTTAATTAAGGTTTTAAAAAATTTAATGAAGAGACTCTTGAACATCCATAACTTGAGGACAAGTTATGCAGTTCATAAAACAAAAAGACTCTTCAATTGTGTAACTTGTGAATTTTAATGGATCTTTAAAAGAAATAACTTTTGGTAATCCATAACTTGAGGACAAATTATGGACTCCATTAAAATACATTTAGATCAAAAATTAACTAACAACCAATTTGCAAATAATTCCTATGATCTACCAAAACTCATAAGTGTATGAACTGTAACATCCCGAAATATCAAGAGTAGAGTTGAAGGGCTAAAAGAGTAATTTGGGAAAGAGCGACTCGGCGAGTCCATGGATGGACTCGACGAGTAGAGTCGCGACTTGGTCGCATGTTAAGTAGCCGACTCGGCGAGTCAGTGAGATGGACTCGGCGAGTAGGCGCTGAGTGGAGAAAACCCTACTTCTCGGGGTTGAGCCCTATATAAAGAACATTATGTTTCCTCCCCAGCCTCCTTATCACCCCTTGAGTCCCAGAAACCCTAATTTCGTGGAGAAACCCCCATTGTTGAGCAAAATGGAGCTTGGAGAGGTGGTTGTTGAAGAGATCTTATAGAAGAAGAGGCTTGGATCAGAGGGCTTTGCAAGGATTCGGGATAATCTTCTCTTGGAGCTTCCTTTTGAGGTATCTTTCCATTGTTTGAGCTGCTATTGTTTAGATTCTTCATTTTAGGGTTTGTGGGGAGCTTATCTTTGGATGGATTGGAGTTTAGAGGTTAGATCTGAGGTTGCTACCTTACATCTGGAATGGAGAAGAGTTGGAATGCATGAAAGTCCCTGTGTTGAGTGTTGGTTGAAGCTATCATGTCCCAAACCTTAGCCCTAATGTGCAAAATGCATAGATCTCTTCGGATTCACGTAAAGTTTGCCACTTTATGTGATGGATGAGTTGTAGGAGGCTAGATCTATGTGTTGGAGCAATTGCATGGCCTGGAATGCTTCTGTATGGATTCAGACCGGTGGTACTCAGCGAGTCACATGGGTGTACTCGACGAGTTACTTGAAGATGAGTTGGAACTCGACGAGTTGGAAGACCAACTCGGCGAGTTGGATGAAGATGGCCTGGAACTCGGCGAGTTGTATGAACAACTCGGCTAGTAGGTTGAAGATAGCCTTAGACTCGGCGATTCTGTTCTTGGACTCGGCGAGTTTTGTCGAAGAGTCCCAATATTTTCTGGTTGAGTCGAGAATCGGTGAGTCAAGGGATGACTTGGTGAGTTGTGTGCTAGTGGACTCAGAGTTGTTGAACTCGGCGAGTCTCGGGGTGACTCGGCGAGTTAGGTCGCGGATTGAGTGAAGTCCTGAGTACGGGGACTCGGCGAGTCATCGGGCTGACTCGGCGAGTAGAGTCAATCAGGGGTTGACTTTGACCTTGTCTTTGACCAAGGGTTGACCAATGGTTTCCAGGGGCATTTTGGTAATTGTTGATTATTGTTTTGAGTTCAGTGCATTGGTGGTTGTCCAGTGGTGGAGATCGTATCAGTGATCGGAGCAGCTTGGGTTATCTGTTCAGTCGGCAGTTTCGAGGTGAGTTATCCTCACTATTTCAACAAGGTCTAAGGCACCAAGGCCGACCCTTATCGGATTGAGATCTGGGTAGTTGTTGCTATGTTGTTGTTATGTTGTTTCTGTGATATGTTTGCATCCTGAGAGTTAGGATGGTATATGTTAGAGGCCTGATTGAGATCGGTATCCTGAGAGATAGGGAGGTGCTATGCTAGTGACCTGTTAGGTCGGTATCCGGGTTAGGATGATGATATGTTATGTGATCTGTTTGATCTGCTTGTTGACTGTGAATTCCTATATGATTGTATGTATATATGTGCACATGGTTGTTTGGACTGGAGTTGGGTTGAGGCGGGTCCTGCTGTGTGCTGTAGGCCAAGATACCCAGGGCGGACCGGTTGTTCCGAAGGCCTAGCAATCAGTCCGGATAGGCTGTAGGCCTCATGAGGGCGGACTAGACGTGCCGAAGGCTCGGAGAGTGGACCAGACAGACTGAAGGCCCGGTGCGGGTGGACCAGTCATATTGTAGACTCAGAGAGTGGACCAGGTGGATTGAAGGCCCGGGAGCGGGCGGACCAATCACACTGCAGACTCGATGTATGTGGATAGACTCAGAGGGTGGACCAGGTGGACTGTAGGCCGGTGCGGCGGACCAGTCACACAGTAGACCCGAAGTGCATGGATGTTCTTTGACTAGATATGTTGTGGCATGATATGCGTGTATGGTATTTGCGGTTGGTATTTTGGGGATATCTCACTAAGCTTTCGGGCTTACAGTTGTGGTTTTATGTTTTTCAGGTTCTTCAGGAGACCGTGGCAAGGCGAAGGCGTGATCGTACCGCTCCTCATGATTTTGTAGTAATGTGATTCTGGGAACACGTTAAATGTTTTGTATTGAAAATCTTTTTGTAATGATTTAATGGAATCGAGATGTTTTTGAAAAATTTAAAATTGGTTGTATTTTTCGGTCGTTACATGAACAATCATATCAACAATTTCAAGAATTACATAAACACAAATAAAACTTTAAATTTGATAACAACCTTGAAATTGGCTTACGATAATCATTACCACGTCAAAAACAGGTTTTATAAGTCCAAAACAGTTTAAGGTAATGATTCTAGACCAATTCCAACCTTAAAACTCGAAGATATGCTGTCAGAGGGTCCAACTCGTCGAGTGCATGAACCAACTCTACGATTTGGATGCATTTAGGCATGGACTCATCGAGTCCCTTAATGGACTCGGCGAGTCAGCTGTCCAGACAGCATATAAACTTCGTTTTTCAGCAATTTACATTAAGTATAAATGAAAACAAGCCTAGGCTCTGATACCACTGATTGGTTTTGAGCATTCTAGCACTCCTATGGTGTACATGCAACCCTATAAACCTTGGATCTATGTTTTCTCTGTTATACATGCAAATATTCAATATTCCAAGGTTTCATCCTTACTAGCATCATATGAAGCAACTATACTATAAAATCCTAGTTAGATGACATACCTTTTGATGTAGCTTGAAGTCTTGAACTTTAAGAGCTTAGCCCCAATAGTGTGGAAGCCTCAATTGGAATCACAAATCACCAAAAACACCTTGGAAAACTTGAGAGAATAGAATGCACACTAGAAATCGGCCCACCCTTGTATCCTCACACCCTAGTTCCATTTCATGTGCCAAAGACCTATTTAAATAGTATGGAGGATTAGGGTTTCATCCATGTAAATCCTAATACCCATGACCTTTCATTTCCATAGGATCCATGGGTTAAAAATTCCATGGACTATCCATGCAAGCTTAGCCCAACGTAAATGAACTTGGCCCATGCTATATATATATATATATATATATATATATATATATATATATTCCATATTAATTCTAAATTAATTATTGATCAATACTAATTAAATAATATGATTCCATATTAATATATTAGAACTTATAATATATTAACTTAAATCATAAACATACTATTCTCAAAAGACTATCCATATAAATTATTCCCGTGAAGTGCAACCCATATGGACCATGCCAAATCGAGTCAAGTACATACCAATTTTAGTTATGGACTTAGACACTAATCCAACTTGCGATTACCCTAATGTATTCCCTAAAGATCCCTAACGTGTCAAGTCAAGTTCTGGATTGATCTAATTCCTGGAGCTGCCCCAATAGAAAAGTCTCCTTACAGATTGGAACCGTCGGAGATGCAAGAACTCTCCAGTCAACTATAGGAACTTCTTGACATGGGTTTCATCAAACCAAGCTTCTCGCCTTGGGGAGCACCATTCTATTTGTAAAGATTAAAAATGGATCTTTTTGAATGTGCATCGACTATAGGGAATTAAATAAGTTAACTGTTAAAAATTGATATCCACTTCCCCGAATCGATGATTTCTTTGACCAACTACAAGGATCCAATTATTTCTCAAGGATCAACCCACGATTTAGATATGATCAACTTCAGCTAATGGAAGAAGACATTCCAAAGACTGTGATCAGAACCTGATACGGTCATTACGAATTCTTGATCATGCCTGTTGGACTGACCGATGCCCCAACTATTTTTATGGATCTCACGAACTGAGTATGCAATCCCTACTTGGAAAACTTTGTGATAGTATTCATCGACGATATTGTGGTTTATTTACAAACCCTGGAAGAGCATGGACAACATCTTTAGGTGATCCTAGAGGTACTAAGGAAGGAAACGTTGTACGCAAAATTATCTAAGTGTGAATTTTGGATTAAAGAAATACATTTTCTAGGGCACATAGTAAGTAGTAAAGGAATTCACATCGATCCTTCCAAGATTGAGTCTACAAAGAACTGGGAAGCGCCTAAGACACCAACCGTGGTTCGCTAATTCATAGACTTAGCAGGCTACTACTGGAGGTTCATAGAGAATTTCTCTAGGATAGTCAACCCCTCATAACATTGACACAAAATGAATTTTTTTTGGGGGGAGACAAACAACAAGAAGCTTTCCAAAAGATAAAGGAAATGTTCTTCAGTACTCCAATACTATCCCTTGTAGAGGGTACTGATGTTATTGTTGTGTATTTTGATGAATCGCATCAGGGATGGGGATGTGTATTGATGCTAAAGGAAAATGTCATAGCATACACATCACGTCAAAAACTACACCACCCACAACCTAGAGTTCGGAGTTGTAGTTTTTGCATTAAAGATCTGGCGTCATTATCTTTCCAAAACAAAGTGTATAATATACGTGAACCACAAGAGTCTCCATCACGTCTTCGACTAAAAAGAAATCAACATAAGACAACGAAGATCGTTGGAATTTCTTCATGACTATGAATATGAGATTGGTTATCATCCAGGCAAGGCTATCGTCGTAGCCGACACCTTAAGTCTTAAAGAAAGAGTTAAGACTCGTAGAGTCAAAGCGCTATCTATGACTATCCAGTCTAGTCTAATTCCGCAGATTTTAAATGCTCAGCTCGAGGTACTAGCGAAAGAAACATCAAGGCAAAAGGCCTCCGGGGAATGGAAAAGCAACTAGAAGTTAGGGATGATGGAGCAATATACTCAATGAACCGAATATAGGTTCCGCAGGTTGGAAATGTCAAGGAACTAGTTTTTGATGAGTCCTATTGGACTAGGTACTCCATCCATCCAAGATTAGACAAGATGTATCTAAATTTAAAAACTCTTTATTGGTGGCTGTACATGAAGGCTGAAATTGCAACCTAAGTTAGTAAATGCCTACCATGTTTCGAGGTCTAGGCAGAACATCAACGACCCTCTGGATTATTGCAACAACCATAAATACCTAAGTAGAAGTGAGAAAAAATCATAATGGATTTTGTGACCAAATTTCCTAAGACTGCTAGTGGTTACGACATTATATGGGTAATTGTTGACATATTAACCAAGTCTGCCCATTTCCTACCAATAAAAGAGACAGATAAAATGGAGAAGCTGACCAAGACATACCTTAGAGAGATTGTAAAATTACATGGAGTACTGCTATCTATTATATCCCACAGAGATAGCTAATTTACCTCCCGATTCTAGCAAAGTTTGCAAAAATGCCTTGGTACTCACTTGAATATGAGTACATCCTATCATCCTCAAAACCGACTGTCAAAGTGAAAGGACAATCTAAACACTTGAGGATATGCTTAGAGCAAGTGTGATAGACTTCAAAAATGCATGGGATACTCATATTCCATTGATCGAGTTCTCATACAATAATAGCTATCACACGAGCATCAAGGCAGCATCGTTCGAATATTTATATTGTCAAAAATGACGATCTCCTATTTGTTGGGCGGAAGTTGGTGATACCCAACTAGCCAAGAAGTTCGCGGTAAATACCCTACGAATATGCCCAAAGATTATTCATGAGACGATTGAGAATATAGTGCAAATCTGCAAGCCCATGAAAGCAACATATGATCGTCAAAAGAGCTATGCTGATGTAAGATGCAAAAATACTTGAATTCCAAGATTGAGATAGAGTGATGCTTAAGGTCTCTCCTTGGAAAGGAGTTATAACTTTTGGAAAAAAGGGAAAACTAAATCCTAGGTACATAGGACCGTTTGAAATCCTCGACCGGATTGGTCCAGTGGCTTATTGGCTTAGGTTACCCCAAGAGCTCAATAATGTGCATGATGTGTTTAATGTGTCCAATCTTAATAAGTGTCTCTCCAACGATAAACTTGTCACTCCACTTAACGAAACTCAAATCAACCCTGAACTGAACTTCGTTGAGGAACCAATCGAAATTATGGATAAAGGGGTCAAAAGACTCAAATAGAGTCGGATTCCCATAGTCAAGATACAATGGAACTTTAAGTGAGGACCTGAGTATGCATGGGAACGAGGGGACCAATTGAATAACAAGTATCCTCACTTGTTTGAAGGAATCCCGACGATAAGATAAAATTTCGCGACGACATTTCTAAAATGGGGGGAGAATGTGACAACCAAGAAAATTTATGTCACCAACCACCTTTAGGATATAGTAGGTAAAGATAAATGTAATAGCATAACATTATAATGTTTGATTTTATGAATAAATATAATCAAATATGCCATTATATTTAGAAATAATTCAACGTTTAGACTAAAAAATAAGCTTCCAAAATGTTGTACAGTCTTTTAAAATGGTTAATATATTCGGAAAGTACTCGTCGATATGATTCTGAAGATATAAAATAGGTAAACAATCAACTTTGATTGGAGGAGTTATCATTTTTGTAAAAATTAGAATCAACTGTGTAAATAATTATTACGATGTCGAAACGGTACATAGAGATTGATTAAGTTTTGACTAGAGTTATAAAAAGGAGAATCGTAATACTCCTCGAGATAAGAACTTTAGGAAAAAAAATTCCGAAAATGAGATACGTATGAGAGAGATATAATTTTTATAAAATTATTTATTTTTCCCCCGCTAGACAAAAGAATGAAAGTCAAAACTAGCCAAAACAACTTAATGAAAGTTATAGTACTAGTTTAGACCATCACATAGATATAAAGAGGATAAAGATCGGAGCCCTTATGCATAAGATATGGATTTTTCAAAATCATTTTTGTGCATGCGAGGTGTGCCTCATTGCCCGGCGTGCACCTGACACCGTATTTGATAGGATTGCGAGTGACATGGACCAAGGAGAGAGTATCACATGGCGACTCCCTGATGGAGCCACGATGATTACGCGCGACACAACAGATATTTGCACCACATGCACTCCAAAACCTAAAATATAAGTAGCAGGGTCAATAGCTCCATTATGTACCCTCAAACACCTCTCTATCACTCTCTCTTGGAGCTGCTGCAATCCCTAGGCCATCCTGGAGTCCCGAGCCCGAATCAACCCTACATCTGTGGTATCACGCGTCGAAGGTGAGTTTACGACTCCACTTTTATGGTTTTAAAAGATTTTACGGGGAGAATACATTCTTATCAGACTGCTTTATTAGTATTATATATATATATATATATATATATATATATATATATAAACATGAAACGATAGGATAATGTGTTGGTAAAAACTCTGTCTAGACTTAAGCAATGATATTTTTCCTAATCGTTTCGTTACCTGATATACTAGGAAAAGATTATACCTAGATGTTATGATGACCATATTTTATATGATAACTTAGTACCTAGAAGTAATGCTAGCCAAATCTTAGGATAAACATTGTACTTAGTTGTTACCCTATTTTAATATCCTTTTATCTAGATAATCGTAATTATTGTGTGTGTCTATATATATATATACATATATATATATATATATATATATATATATATATATATATATAAGTAGGATCAAATGAGAACATTCAAAAGGTTGAGAACGCGAGAACAGATCTAGACCATCTAAATATTCAAATCTATGGTTATAATCAGACAGACCATTTATATAAATTATGAAATTTAGTGGTATTAAAGTGTAACTTTAAAACACTAAAAAGGGCATAATAGTAACTGAGCGTTTATTTAATTCCTATAACTTCTCACACTCTTTCCTTTCCTTTCAATTTGATCTCTCTCTCTCTCTCTCTATCTATCTATCTATATATATATATATATATATATATATATATATATATATATATATATATACCTAGGGAATGCCTCCGCAGCCACATTATCACCGCCATCACCAAATGAAATGGAAGTGAAATGTAACGCCCGTAGATCCGGGCTAGTCAATTAGAGACGATAAGCATCAAAAATGACTTTTTAATGGAAGATTATTTAGAAGGATTAATCTTAACTAAGTTTTTGTATATGTCACAAGGTTTCCGTGCATATAAAGAAAGCCGGAATCCGAGTTATAACGAAGAAGTTATGACCTGTCGAAGTTTCGCGACAAAATCAGCACGACACAGCACGACGTAGACAGTGAATTTACATTAGAGTGATATTTGGACTTAGCGATCTAAATGAAAGTCATAGAATACGTTAAACCGATAGCGTGCATAAAAAGAACATCTAAATCTGACTTCGTATGAGGAAGTTATGATTTTTCGAAGTTTCAGCATTAGCAGTATGCACCCCGAAACTCGAGATTGAGGTAGAGTGATATTTAGCCAAAACATTTTAAATGAGAATTTAAGATCTCATGAAGAGTAGTCCAATGATAAAAAGACAGACGAAAACGGAGTTCAGATGAAGGAGTTATGAATTTCGAACGGAGTTTTCCTGTCTCGGCCTACTAAAAGTAATATATTAATAATATATTTAAATTAAATTAAAAATTAGCCAACGGAGTCTAAACTAGAGTTGTAGAGCCTAATCTCACCTTCGCGTGGATATAAAGAACGTTGAAAACAGAGTTCGTATGCGAAAGTTATGAATTTCTGAAGTTCTGGGCGCGAAACCCCAAAACTGTCAGAGCTCACGACGTGAATACAATGTTCACGACGTGAACTCAGTATTTATGACTTCTGGAGTCTGACAAACACAAGTGGCGATGACGCACCTGATGACTATTGAATTCACGACATTAGAACTTAAAATTCACGATGTGGGAGCTGAAAAATGACCCTATAAATAGAAATCGAGGGTCAACCGATTTTGGTTGCTCTATCTCTTCTCTCCCACTCCCGATACACCCTCTAAGCCCTATTTTAACCCCCCCCCCCCCCCCCCCCCGAAACCCCGATATCATCCCAAGACCCAAAGCGAGTCCCGAAGCCCGAAGATCCCGAGAAGTGCGATTCCCGAGCCGAAGCTCTGCCCGCGAGAAGCCAGTTTTTGTGAAGATCTTCCAGATCTACAGAATATTACTTCTACAAGCCGTAGTGTTGTCCAATCATCTTCTGATCAAGTGAGTGTGTGGTTACTCTCTTCTAACACATAAATATGAAGTATTTGTTATGAAATACGTGCTATGTGTTTATATATTGTTTTTTATTTGAGATGAGTGTGGAATGGATGTTTTATATAGTTTTTAAATGAGTTAAAGGGTATATGTATTTTATAACTACAAATATGTTGGGTAGGACATGGGTAGATGAGATCCGTGAGTATGGATTAGATCAAGAGATTAGTTTAGATCCGTGAGTAGGGATCAGATCAAGAGGCTAGTTTTAGATCCGTGAGTATGGATTAGACCAAGAGGTTAGTTTTAGATCTGGGAGTATGGATCAGGTAAAGAGATAAAAGTTGTTATTAGTCCGGGAGTATGGATTAAGACTAAGTTAATTGTTATTAGTCCGGGAGTATGGATTAAGACTAAGTTAATTATCCCTAGTCCGGGAGTATGGATTGGGCACAGTTATACATACGGGAGTATGGATCAAATCAGGATTAAAGTATAGTTAATTGTCCCTATTCCGGGAGTATGGATTGGGTACAATTATTGATCTAGGAGTATGGATCAGATCAGGAGGTTAGTTTTAGATCCGTGAGTATGGATCAGGTAGTTTTAGATCTGTGAGTATGGATCAGGGGAAAAGGTTAGTTTTAGATCCCTGAGTATGGATCAGGTGAAAAGGTTAGTTTTAGATCCGTGAGTAGGGATCGGGTGAAAAGGTTAGTTTTAGATCTGTGAGTAGGGATCATGTAAATAGGAAAATTTTTGATACGAGAGCTTAGATCGTGTTGTTGTGAGGATCAATGGGCTGGTATAAGAGTTGCCTTTATATGGTGAAATTGTACAAGTTTGAATGTTCTATATTTATAAATATATGATATAACATTGTGGGATGAAAACCCTATATGCTCACCAGGCTCCCAAGCCTGACCCGCTCAATTTTCTTTGTATCACAGGTATCGATACGAAGACATATTTCACAGAGAGATTTAAAGGAGATATAAATCATTAGTGTAACTGAATGTAAGTTCTGTTTATGCTTATATGTCTGTATCGGAACATGACATCCCGATGTTTTATTATTAAATAAATATACATGCTCTTTGAGAAATGTTTTGATAAGTTATTATCATATCTTGTTTTGGGAACAAATTCCGCAACCATTTTCGTTAAAAGATTACTCTGATTTTAAAAACAAATCATAAACAAATCGGTCTTTTCTGGCCGTGAAAATGGGGATGTCACATGAAATCTTCCCAGGCCTCTTTCTACCATCTGAAAATGCTCCGACTTTCTCTTGTTTTTCGTTCTTATCTCCACCTTGCAAGTTCCTTAACTGATTGCTTGAATCAACCGTAACATCTTTCACCATTTTCAGCCTCTCAAACTACCTGATGATCGAACTTATCACTTCATCTTCGATCACCACAACTCTGAAGTCGATAGGGAATTTAGAAGCAGGTTTATTTCTGTTAATCCATTCCCAAGACGAAATTATTTTTGAATCATTTAAGGTTTATTGTTGTTAATATTCTTCTTATTTAAGGTTTATTTTTGTCAATACACATGAATAAGATGGTATTCGGAACTGTAACTCAAAATTGGATTTAATTAACCAAATCGGAATTTCTTTTGGATCTTAATTGGAACTTGCGATTCATAGTTTCTTGCATCGAATCTAATTTTGACTTTAAAAGTCAACGAATGGCTTTCAGCAATTATATCAAGAAAATGAGTTATTTTTTTTAATTCGGTCCCCAGAGATTTGGCAAGGTGACTGTTTAGTCCAATTTCCAAAAGTGTTACAAATTACTGTTATTGAGCCCATCTTTTATCGTTTGTTGTTCATTCATTCCATTTATTAAGCCTAAGGTTTTTATTCACTATTTGTTGGTTTCGCCCATATATCCTGATCTTTGGAATCACATACTGCAATCAACATCAAAAAGTGGGTTCAATGGAGGTTTCTTGGGTCTTGATTTACTCAAAATTCAACAACTAACTATGACTAGAAAGGTAATTTTTTGTAGTTGTTCTTTGTCTTTGATTTCACTAGCAAATTAAGCATTAAAAGGGTACTTTTGGTATGGTAATACTTGACAAAAAGGAATGAGAAAAGAGATGAATTGAGGGCTGAAACGAAAGGGTAACAACTATTTTCTTATATTCATTTGTGAATATCAGTATATTTATGTGTGAATTTATGTTTGCATTATTTATGAATCTTAAGGTGTTCATGTGTGATAAATAAGTGTATATATTTATAATTAGGGGGATTCATTTTATGAAGAAATGATAATTTTTACACTATTTGTATATTGTATTTATTTATGAATAGCAGTGTATTCATTTGTAAATATCAGTGTATTTATGTATGAATGACTATATAATTATACATAATTGTTTGTTTAACATTTTTGCGAATACAGTGAATAAACATACATATAGTGGAAGGTGGGAGATTTACCAAATGAAACACTACACCAATACATTTGTCGAAGGAGCACAAATATGTTTTATTCATTTATAATTGTAATTGTAGTACTAGTTTCCGTGTCAAAAAAATATATACTGTAACTTATTCATTTACTATTATAATTATATTCTTATATGAGTAAAATGTGTTTTATTTGTTTATATATGAGTACCATTTTAGTTGATTTTATAATCTTTTTTTCGGGTTTTATTCATTTATGATTATACAAGTGTATTCATAAATACAACTGAGTTAATTCATTTATAATTTATAATTTTATTCATTTCAAAATGAAATGTATAAATCATTATTTATGAAGATACTTTTTTTAAAAAAAATAAATGAGGTAAACCGATAAATTATTCATTCTCTTGATATTTGATTTCTAAAAATGAAACATAAAAATGAAAAACGTAAAAAAAAAAAGAAAAAAAAGAAAAAGAAAAAGACGTTTTCATAGATAGACATTAAATCACGATTTTATTAATTATTGGTTAATTATAGGGAAAAGATCTATAAAATGTGATATTTTGGGTAATTGTCATCATAATCACTAAAATTTAGGAAATCAAAATTTAATTAGATGGTAAAATTCCATTTATGCCCTCATAAATGGATTGGTCTACAACTGTTCTCGCGTTCTCAACCTTTTAGGTGTTGTCATTTGATCCTCTCTCTCTCTCTCTCTCTCTCTCTCTCTATATATATATATATATATATATATATATATATATATATATATATATATATATATATATATATATATTAGATGTGTGTCTGCACAAAGCGGCACAATGAATAACTCTTTTGGCGAATAGTTTTTTTTACTGAAAATAATTAATAGATTTTATTATTAATTAGTATCTAATAAAAAATTACCACTTTTAATAAATAAAATATTTAAGTTTATACTTTATATTTATATTGTTTGTTTATACATTTGATATAAATTAATTAATATCGTTGTCTAGTTTAAGAAATCTAAATTAATTTATATACATGAATTTAATATTTTAATATTATCATTTTGCTCAAATTAATTTTCTTAATAATCTTTCTTAATTCAAGTCGTTAAATTTTTGGAAAGTATTAATGATTTATTTATGCATAATTGATTTGTACAAAAAATATTTTTGTCTTATACCTCTTAAAATTCAAAATATGACTTCATAATAAATATATATATATATATATATATATATATATATATATATATATATATATATATATATATATATATATATATATATATATATATATATAACTTATCAAAGAATATCTATGAAAGATAATTATTATATATAGGATTAAGTATATATGAATAATTATGTAAACATATTTGTATCAAAGAAAGTTTAAGTAAGGAAAAGAAAAAATGATAATCAAACTAAAGATAAAATAAATACGTGTTAGTGATCTGCTATTATTCATCTCATAGTCTGATTAAGTTTGGCTAACCCCCACGAGAGCAAGAAAGATATTTATAGATATATACAGGGCTGACACCCCCACTTGTGATTACTAGCTACAATCTCGGCATGATAACTTTCTTAAGTATAAAAATAATATTATTCGGCGTCCGATGAAGTGTCGTGTGGGGTATATATCGACCACAACGTCGATTATAGGGGCTCATGGTAATGTTATTCGTAAAATCATAATTTAAACTGCCTAGAGGGATGTCTTCAAGTGGTTGTATGATTCGATTCGATAAAGATTATAAAGATTTGGATAGGTAATATCCTAAAGGAAAGAAAGGTTTTAAAACATGAATAGCTTTCGATCAAAGAAAATTATAAAACAGAAAACTATAAAACATGTGAACTCACCAATGTTTTTTTGACGTTTTCAAAGTACACGTATTCTCAAGAAGATGAGTGCGGATGGTAGTTGTGGAAGGAAGGAAGTCATCTAGGAAGTTGCTAGCAGTCGTTTATGTTTGTTTTATGTATAACTATGATTAGGATGTGTGTTTGAACTCCAAACAATGTAACCGTAAAATAATTTATGATAAATAAAAATAATGTTTTTGTTATATTTTTATGTATTGTTCAATATACATGTCACCGTGATTCAATATCCCTACGTCGAATAGCCCAACGTTTCCACCGTCGGTCGGGAATGTGACAAAAGGAGTCTGAATTTGTGTCATCTTTTTAAACCTGATATGGTAACAAAGTTTTTTGAGTCCCGTTCAAAACAATTCAAGGACCAAACTATTCCAAATATTAGGGATGACAAAAAAGCCCGAACTCGACGGGAAAACTGAAACCTGATCATTTTGGATCGGGTAACGGGTCGTTATTGGGTTCGGGGCAGGGAGTGGGTTATTCTCGCCCAGCCCCGCCCCGATTATATATATATATATATATGTTTGAAACCTTTTGATGTTAGTTGCATGGGTTCAAAGATAAAATACTTATTATGGACCATCTTTTTAGTTATTAACAATCTGGTGTGAATGATATTTTTTATGTTTTGACGTATTACACTAAACTTAAATGAAATAATTTTTGATATAACGTCAAATTTATTTTATTAAAGTGATGCATCGTATTTTTAATTTAAAAAAGATGCTAGAACATGTATTTTTTATAAGACATCGGGGTATCCTAAAATGGAATAAAGATTTCGTTATGAATTGTTGTAAACCAGATAAGATACCTGAAACCCGACGGGAAAACATAAAACCCATAAGCTGGCTCGGAAACCCTCGTTAGAGAAGTTCCCTTTCCAGAAAAAACATAAAACCCAATGGGGCGCCCTAATAAGATACCCGAAAGATATCGAGGCGGGTTTGAGAAACCATGCCCTACCCCGAACCCGCCCCGTTGTCATTCCTATCAAAGATGATTCTACATACTTTGATAATTAATATCATTGTTGATTTTTCGGTTACTGCTCTTGTATCATTAAATTCATTTAATTACATGTGATATCTTGTTTTCTATAAATAGAAATTAAGCATGTTAGGGTTTCAACGGTTACCCTAATTAAATAGACACATGGTCCTTAGTAGGAAGGTACAAACCCATTGAGGCATTGAGGACCATACAAACAATTGGCTCTTAAGCCTCAATGACCTACCAAAAACCATAGGTGTGTTAAAAGTCTATCCATCCAACCAAGGGCAATGCTGTCCATCTTTTTCTGACACGCTTTTGAAAACACTTCCACAATTCCAATTATTCGAACACTTTGCCAACAATTCTACTTGGTAAAAAGTTGGACTGGTAGACCAAAATTACATTAGTATCCATGTCTTCATGATGTTCAGTTTGCCTTGCATTTTTATGTATTTTTTTTAACAAATGCGGTTGATTATATGATATGTCATAAAACGAACTACGGACAAAATTGGAATCTGAATTTTATTATCGTTTCCATTGTAAAAATATGACGTCCTGTCATATCTGTGTTCTAAATTCAACACAATATTAACATGTCTTTCATATTTATAAGATTTAGTACAAATAAGATAAATTCATAGTTATTTTATATTATAAATTGTTTTTCTTTGTCTACGACAAAACTTGAATCATCAATAACTGCTTAGGAAATAAACATCTTTTCAAACCTTTTATACTACTGCACAATGATCTAAAAGGAAAATTAAAGCACTTCCAATATGGATGCTCATTTTCAATAATTGTTTTGATAACCAAAAATCTTATCACAAACTTATGTACGAGCCATACAATAATTTTTTAGTTGTAGTTGTAAAGTAAAAAGAATAAAAATATTATCAACTCATCGAAAACTCTATACATATAGCTTATATTATAATCTTTTTTTTTTCTTTTTTTTACTACAAGACTTGAATCATCAACAACTTCTTATAAAATAAACATCTTTTCAAACACTTTTATACTGTCAGTCCAAATCTCTATTTTGTTTTACATATAGTCATATATTTTAATTGTTATCGTACAATGAGTGAGATGGCAAACGGACAACAAGCTGTGCCGCTAAGCCTTTTTGAATGGTAAAGCTAATTCTTCTAAAGACTACATCCGAAGATCTAGGGTATATAACATTACTATGCAAGACTCGTTGTACTCTTTTAAGAAGCTCTACTGCATCCGGTGCGAGGAAACCAAACGTATCAAATACAAATGGTATGAACACGTGTTGATTTTCCATGCATGATTTCTCATGTTTGGTGACTTTGCATGTAGCTGCTGTTAAAGCAGTATGTCCAGCCATGAAACCCCCAGCCCTCAGGCCCACGAGAGGGGATACCCCTGTAAGATCCACACATGCGTGTTTCCCTCCACCCCATCCAAAAATCAAAATGTCAGCCGGTATGAGGGTTGACCTTCCTTCTGTCGGGTCAGTCAAGAAATTAACAGGTGTCTCTTTCTTAGCGGAAACTCCGGCACGCTTAAATATATCAAACAAAACATCCATAACTATATCGTGCCTGTATTTGAACCCCGGGAGTTCTTTACAGTGAACTCCAAAAGAGTCCAAAAGACTCCAAACATACCTTGCGACACACAAGACATATCTTCATTGACAATGATCTAAAAGACAGAAACAGAAACATGGATGCATTTTCAATAAACTTTTTGATAACCAATCAATAAACCAAAAATCTTATCACAAAACTTATGTACGAGCCATACAATAGTTTTTTAGTTGTAGTTGTAAAGTAAAAGAATAAAAACATTATCAAATCGTGTATAACTCTATGCACGCAGCTTATAAATTTACAAACAAATTGAAAGTTTAAATGAACAATAAAAGAAAAAAAAAAGGTTTCACAATACTTTTTTTTTTTCTAACTTTATTAGATTTATTTGACCCAAAAAACTTTCTTAGAGCTAGCGATCGATTATATAATGAGATTTAAAATTATTGTAATTTCATTTCTCCACTAAACATCACTCCAATGATGTTGAGAAATTATAAATGATCAAGCAAATGATAATTAGTCGTAAACAAATAAGAATTAATTGTAGAAAAAGTTGTCTTTAAACATGTTTTGAAAACTCTTGGATAATCTAAAATATCCAAGAACTATGTTTTTTAAAGGAAAATATATTATACTCATAAATTATTCATAATTCCATGTATGTTTCAAACCAAAATTTAAACAATCGATCTTAAAAAGAAAAGCAACATATGATACCATTGGATTAGAAACCTTTTAATACGTGAGAATTATACACGATCAGTCTCATGTTTCATTAAAAGTCCATCATGAAAAGTTGATGGCACGTTTTAGATACACTACTCGTCTTTATATTAAAATCCAAATTTGAAATCATGCCATGATAAGTTTCTATCTTTGTAACTTAAACCATTCATACAATATAGTTAGACCAACGGAATTCATTTTGGACATCATTTGATTCGTTTTTAGCAAAAAGTAGGCATAAATTGATAAGCATACCTCGAGTTTTTAAACTACGTAAATATGTCTATTACATGTTATATTTTAATAGGAACAAACTGATTTTGTTGTTATTATTAAACAAATAATTAATAATTTGTAAGGTAGTGGATTTTGTTTCTGTATATATATTTTGTTACTAAAGTTCTTCTTCTTCTATTTTTTTTAACATGTCTTGTTTTCTGATTTATTTATCTTATTTGAAATTGTTATATATATATATATATATATATATATATATATATATATATATATATATATATATATATATATATATATATATATATATATATATATATATATATAGAAAGAATCATTTGAGAACCTATAATTTCCAAAGAACCAATCGAGGATCGTTGGATCAAAATAAACGATGGTTAGGATGCTTTATGACATTTTTGTAAATACGTGGGAAAGAAAAGGCACGGGGGCATGTTTTTGAAATGAATCAAGGGCATTTTAGGATAACAAAATTCATACCCTTTTATCGAACTGAATCACGTCAACTTCTATGCTCTCTGGCTCTCTTCATCCCGCCTCAATGGCATTCCTCACCGGTAGTGATATTATCTTTGACAGAATTGGTGGAGTTCTCGGTGATGCTCGTCTCCGGTACAAAGCATTTGTCATAGCTCTCCGACTATGATCGAAAAATAAATATCGACTTTGGAGTTGTCACTTGTTCTCATAGTGCTCAGGAATAACCAAACCCTAACACAATCACATCACTATATCTTCTCTCCTGCCAGTTATCCATCGCGATTTTGTTTGGTAACGAATTTCAATTATCGATTTCGAAGGATAATGGTTAGATCTCGCACTTTTGTTATTCACTCTATTTACTGATTTTTGTTACAGATAACGGCATCATTGATTTGTTTAAAATTTTGTTTCTTGTTCATCCATTCTGAATTTTGATTGTTTTATGTGATCGGATTTGGGTTAATTTAAAGTTTCTACTATTTTTTGGTCTGGATTGGCGATGTACAACTTATGTATTTTTGAAAGGAATATCAAGGACGATGCTTTCAATAATCGATATAAGATCTGGAAATATAAATCAATTATTTCCTCTAGTTATCATAAATACACAAATGGAAGATGGTGGAAGTTTGTGCAAGGGATGGGCTACAGAATGAAAAGAATATGGTTCATGCATCTGTTAAAATAGAACTAATTCAAAGACTTGTTTCTACTGGATTGTCTACTGTTGAAGCCACAAGCTTCGTTTCCTTAAAATGAGGTATGGTACCTCAAGTATCTTTTCTCTCACTATGCTTATTTCTTATGTCTTCTAATATCAATATTACATATTTATTACCATTTATCTGTGATTATTGGTTTTGATGAACTAGAAGATGCAAATGGTGTTATGAACACATTTAAGAACTTTGATTATGTAAGATT
Source organism: Lactuca sativa (assembly GCF_002870075.4). NCBI lineage: Eukaryota > Viridiplantae > Streptophyta > Magnoliopsida > Asterales > Asteraceae > Lactuca > Lactuca sativa. Next base: position 53,819,024 of record NC_056623.2, read on the forward strand.
GCCTGCATTGGTAAAATTATTATTCCTTTGGGAAGATTGGGTTTCTCATGTGCCACTCTTGCTTTAGCAGATGTAGGGATTATGATGTTTGATTCGGTTGCTGCGGTTTCTGTCGTATGTATGCATAATCTTGTTATTTTGATTGACTGTGTAAGCTTTTTTTTTTTTTTTGTAAAGTCTTGTGTGGGGAAGAATCTTGTGATTGACCCTGTTTCAGAAAAAGAAAATTATCAAAATGGTAGTCTTATGATTGCTTGTTTACCCTCACGTAATGAGGTTACTCAGTTGATAATAACCGAAGAATGGTCTTCCCCAAAGATTCATGAGGTATGCCATCAAAATGGCATTTTTGTAATTAATGTTTTAAAGTGTTACTTATATCATTTAACTGATACAAATTTGTTAAATATGATATATAAATTAACAGGCAGTGGAACTATGTCTTGATGAGTGCACAAAAGCTTAAATTTATTGATCTCACTCTTTTTTATTTGACTATGTATTCCAGGCAAACAAGTCTACACTAGTTGATGAGGCTGTAAACCATATAAAAACCCTTCAACAAACCCTCCAAAAGCTTCAAAGAAAGAAGAGAGAGACGTTTCATGGTTTATCAATAAACACCACTATTGCTTCCATAATTCAACCACAAGTGATAGCAATTAACAACATCAAGTGAAAGAATTATAATACATATTTAATAATCAAACAAGTTTTAGTTTTCTTTTTTGTAAATATATGTAACTGATTTTTTTTGTTTCAACACATATAAGGGGATATTTTAGCCTTCTGGTTACATGTGCTTCACATGTAAATCACATGTGATTCACATGAGAATCATAAGTGGATCATATATGAATTACATGTGATTCACATGTAAATCACAAGCGAATCATATATGAAATACATGTGATTCACATGTAAATCACATGTGATTCACATGTAAATCACATGTGATTCACATGTAAATCACATGTGATTATATAAATAATAAGTGAATCACATATGAATTACAGGATTCACAGGTAAATCACATATGAATTACATGATTTATATGTAAGTCATATGTAATTCACATATGAATAATATATAATTCACATGCAAATCACAAGTGAATCACATATGAATTACAAGTGATTCAAATGTAAATCACAAGTAAATCTTAAGAGATACAATCACATGTGAATCTTATATGAAACAGTCACATGTGAATCTTACATGATTTATACATATGTTTTTATGAATGTTCTTGCATTAATCATTTTTTTATTTTCTTATAGATTTGGAAGAATATTGGGAAAAAATTGAAGAAGTGAAAAGTGATAAATTGAAGAAAATATAGAAATCTTGACAAAAAAACATGAAAGCGCTTTGAAATTTTTTTGGCATTTTTGTTTTTTATATTTTATTTTGTATGGAATAAAATACTTGATCTAGTGTGTTTATAGATTAGTAAGTAAAAAGTATTTTTTTTATGATTTATTTACGAGTATTATAGTATAAGAAATAGTTGGATTAGTGTTTAAGGCTGTAACTATATTTGGTAAGTACTTGACCCGGTTGTGCATGGTCGTTTTGGGTTGCCTTCACCATAGCAACTTGACAAGGTGATTTATATAGAGAGAAGAGATATTATTATTATTATTATTATTATTATTATTATTATTATTATTATTATTATTATTATTAATGTATTATAAGAATAATATGTTAAAGGAATAATAATATTATTTGATTGATATAAATCATAAATTAATGAGGAATTAATTTGGTGACTTAAGGAGATTAATTGAATAAAGGGGCATAAACTGTCAAATGTGTGATAGTTGTGTTTAGGGCTATGAATCCTTATGGATATTGGAAGGGACGATTTTAAGGATATGGATATCTTAAAAATCGTCCAAGGCCTTATCTAGAAGGATCTTTAGATTGCTTTGAGGCTAAGTTATCCAATTAGGGTTTAAGGTGAAACCCTAGGAGCTCATAGTATAAATAGACCCTTAGGGTTGGAGAAATGGGACACTCTATCTTTGAGGAAACCCTAGAGCCGATTTCTCACCTCTCCCCGTCTCTCAGATCATCTTCTTGCTAGTTGGTGTTTGTAAATCATCAGAGGAGTGACAATTGTGACTCTAAGCTCCAAGAAGAAGAAGTATCAAGCAAGTAATCCAAGGTATTGTTCTAGATCCTAATTCATATGATTAGAATCAATTGTTTACATTAGATCTAGTATTGAAAGTCTTAGATACAATGCATGTTCAATTAGAGAAACCTAGATCCAAGCAATTAGGGTTTGCATGTGCACATAGGAAAGTTCTTGTGGCTCAAACCCATCAGTGGTATCAGAGCTTTGATTGATTTCTATTGAATTGATGCATTGGTTGATTGCTTGTTTCTTGAAAAATTTGATTTTGTGATTCTGACTAATGAACTCGGCGAGGTCCACTGTGGACTCGGCGAGTCCATAGTGGGAACTCGGCGAGTTCGAGCGTCAGAAAGAGGGAGTTTCAGGATTTCTTGCTGTTTTACTTGAGGAAACTTACCTTAACTGCTTTGGGTCATTAAAATCCGATTTTAAACATATATATGAGTATATTCTTGACCAAACAAAAGATAATTACCAATTAGTTGAATAATAATTTCCTTATATGATAATAATTGATTATTTGAATTGAATTGGTGGATTGTCTTGCAAGTAATATTGAATAAGATCAAATTGAGATAATCTAATTAGTTGATTTATATTATTTGCTATTTGATCCTTATGTTTTGAAAAATATAAAACTTGTCCTCAAGTTTTGAAATTTATGTTTTTTGATTAAAAGTCTAATTTAAATAATTTAAATTTCAAACCCTAGAATTTTACAAGTTTAAAATTCAACACTATACTAATATATTATTACAAGCTTAATATATATATATATATATATATATATATATATATATATATATGTATGTATGATTAAAATGCTAGTCTTACCGTTAGTAGGCCTCATTCACGAAGTCAATCTATAAGGTGGGTATAAGGTTGCTTCCTATAAAATGTCGCTTAATGGGTGTACACTCACAGCCACCGCTTGCTTGACTGGTGGAGGGTCGTTAGCCGAACGGGTAGGATATGGAAAACCTCTTCTCATTAATAAGTATAATGAATCTATTTAAAGTAACTAAACTATTTTATAAAATTCCCAATCTTAGTTACTTTAGGAAAAGTGAATTGATGTAATCCCATGAAATTACACTTTGCACCCTTGTTTAGATGTTAGTGGAGCGTGTGTGGTTAACCGGCACACTAATTGGTTCTAAGCAAAGGTGGCAAAGGGAGATTCATTGTTTTTCATAGTTCGGTGCAGCGTACGTGGTTTACCGGCACATCGAATAGGTGATTATAACAATGAAGGCACCATGTAGATTTGCATGGTTATTCACACCCACTTTGTGATCCTCGGTATCCCAGTCACAAACTAGAGGGGCATATCGAGATTTAAACATGCCATTGAAAAGTTCAATGAATCTCAAAGAATCTAGGAATTATCAATACATTTAAAACTTAAGCTTATGTTTTTTCATGCTGAAGAATTAGTGAATCATCATTCACTTACCTCCAAATTATTTGCATGTTGGATCACGGTATCCCTTTTCTAATGTGTAAATAATGTTGTTGGGTCCAAGCTCTAAATTTCCATTTTGGGTGTTAATTAGGGACTTAACTCTAATCAACTTTATTCCTTTCTATTTGTAGATGTCTAATGCAAACAACGCTGCTGCTTGCTCATTCACGCTAATGAGCCTTTGTCAAAAAGTGACTTTCGATGGATCGAACTTTAGCGAATGGATAAGATACATTCGCACGATCGCGCGTTACGAGGACAAGGAGTATGTTCTCAATGAGAAGCTCGAAAAGATCAATCCAGAAACTGCTACTCCCGAAGAAATGGCTGTGTTTGAGACACATGAGCGTGATGCAACGAAAGTCCATTGCATCATGATGGCCATAATGAACTCCGAATTCCAAAAGTCCTATGAGGACATGTATCCTTATGAGATGCATCTAGACTTGATGGAGAGATATCACCAAAGCGCGAGGCAAGAGCGCTATGAGATCATAACAAATATGATCACTGCTAAAATGGGAAGTGGAGAGTCTCTAACCGTGCATTTGCAAAAGATGCAAAGGTATGTCGATCGTCTTCGCAAGTTGAATGCCAACTTTGGGGAAGATTTGGCTATCGACATTGTTCTTCACCCCTTTCCCTTATGCTACAATCATTTTAGGATGACCTACCACATGAACAAGGAAAAGGTCACCCTAAGCAAACTCTAAGGGCTCCTAAGGACTACTGAGAGCAACCTAAAGGACAAGTCTGTTGCACCAACTCCCAATCCATCTGTTGCTCCTGTTTTGGCTATTGGGCGGGGAAGGGGCAACAAGAGGAAGGCTTCTTTGAAGAACCACCGCAAGGGAAAGTCCCAAGATTGTTCCTCTTCTAGTGGGACCAAGGTTGATCCTGCTAAGCCCAACCCTAACCCAAAGGAGGTAGACTGCCATCATTGCCACAAAATAGGGCATTGGAAGAGAAGTTGCCCGGAATATCTGCAAGCCATCAAGGATAGAAAGATCAAGCCATCTTTTGCAGGTATATACACAATTAAATCTAATAATTCATCCCATGCTATTTCTTGGGTTCTTGATACAGGGTGTGGTTACCATATTTGTTCTGATTTGCAAGGACTAGGAAGAAATAGGGATGCGGAGCTTGGAAGAATAAATCTAATCATGGGGAACAGAAGATCGTCGCCTATTACCAAGATTGGAGTGTATTATTTAGTACTTAGTAATGGATTGAATTTAGATTTAAATAATTGTTGCTACTCGCCAGATATGGAAAGAAACATCATTTCTTTTCATGGTTTGTTTAGATAAGGATTTAGATATTCGTTTAATAATGAGAATGGTTCGATTTATGCATATCTAAATGGTGATTTATATTTTGAAGCAATGCCATGTAATTGAATTTATGAAACTATTATGGTTGTAGATAACCTAGGAAATGATGTGTTGTGTATGGATTCTTCCAATAGTATGGATAAAGCATCCTTGTGGCATTGTCGTCTTGGAAATGTCAACAAGAAGCACATAGCCCAACTCCAAAAGGATGGAGTGTTGGAGTCAATTGACCTTAGGGAAGATGACACGTGAGAATCTTGTTTACTTGGAAAGATGACCAATTCACGCTTCACTGGCACTTGTGAGAGGGGTGAGGGTTTATTGGATCTCACACACACCGACGTGTGTGGGCCCTTTAGATCCACCACAAAGGATAGGAACCGCTTCAACATGACTTTCACCAATGATTATAGTAGATATGGGTATATTTACTTAATCAAGCACAAGTCAGAAACGTTTGAAAAACTCAAAGAATTCAAACATGAAGTGGAGAATCAATTGGGAAGGAAACTCAAGATGCTTCGATCCGATCGAGGTGGAGAGTACCTTAGTCTTGAATTCCATGACTATCTCAAGGAATGCGGAATAGTTTCGCAATTGACATCACCTAGGACACCACAGTTGAATGGTGTGGCAGAAAGGCGTAATCGAACCCTGTTGGACATGGTTCGTTCTATGATGAGTCGTGCTTCACTACCTATCTCATTCTGGGGGTATGCCTTAGAGACTGCCGCCCACATCCTTAACCGAGTCCCTAAAAAGAAGGTTGCCAAAACACCTCACGAGATGTGGACAGGGAAAGCTCCCTCGTTGGCACATATCAAGGTTTGGGGTTGTGAGGTTTTCGTAAGACGAGAGACTCACAACAAGCTCGAACCTTGTAGTGAGCGATGTATTTTCATCGGCTACTCGTAGAAATCCTTTTGGTATCTCTTCTATAGACCGAGTGACAATGTTTTCTTCGTTGCAAGGAGAGGGGTTTTCAGAGAGCAGGAACTCATAAGCCAAGGGGACAGTAGGAGGCAAGTCGATCTTGAAGAGATTCAAGAGTCGAGTGATGAAGGAACCTCTAACGCTGGCGCTCAACCCGAGGAGGAAACTCCGGTTGAACCGATTGACGAGTCCTTACCTCTTAGACGTTCCGAAAGAGTTAGAGTTCAACCACAGTTTTATTTTTTTCATATTACTACCGAAGGGGACACGTATATTAGTGATGGTACACTAATAAATCTAGATGAACCTAATAGCTATAAGGAAGCCATGGCAGGCCCACAGTCTGCAAAATGGAAAGAGGCGATGGACAGTGAGATTCAGTCCATGTATGACAACCAAGTTTGGAATTTGGTTGACAATGTGCACGAACGTAAGACGGTTAGGTGCAAATGGATCTTCAAGAAGAAGACCGACATGGATGGGAATGTGCACATGCATAAGGCACGATTGGTGGCGAAGGTCTTTACTCAAACTCCCGCAGTTGACTATGATGAGACCTTCTCACTAGTTGCTAAGATAAAATCTATTAGGGTGATGCAAGCCATTGTTGCATTTCATGATTATGAGATATGGCAGATGGATGTCAAGACCGCTTTCCTTAATGGGAAGTTGGCTGAGGATGTTTACATGGCTTAGCCAGAGGTTTTCGTCAGTCTGAAGCATCCTAATAGAGTGTGCAAGCTTGAAAATTCCATTTATGGACTTAAGCAAGCATCCCGCAGATGGAATCTTTGCTTTGATGAGAAGGTCAAAGAGTTTGGATTTGTACGAAGTGAAGATGCATCATGTAACGACGTGATTTTTTCAAAACAATTTTTCATTTCTTAAAAACATATTTTCATCCAAATCCAACCATAAAAATCCCATGTATCATAATCATAATACAAAACATGTCAAATACCAAGATCAAACAAATCCAAATCTGACTGCATGTGTGTGTGTACGAGTCATGACGGTGCCTTCCCACGGTCCTCGCTAGTACCTGAAACACATAACACCACAACTGTAAGCATAAATGCTTAGTGAGTTCCCTAATATACCACTTACACACATACGCCCTTCCAGGCCATGACCTTCCGGTCCATGTGTCTCAGGGAACTTCCGTCCCGACCCGGTAAACCTTCCGGTCCCACCTGTGTCGACCTTCCAGTCCACAGCATGATGCCTTCCGGCCCATAACATATTGCCTTCCGGCCCATATCAAGCATAGCATACATAACGCATACAAAACAGGCAACTTCACATATAATTCATATATATTATAGCATACCAGACCTTCCGGTCACACATAGATACCCTTCCAGGTACAGTATAGTGAGAAGACTCACCTCTTATGATGTCTAAGTCTCACGTGCTCGATATTTCTGAATCTCGTAACCTTGACCTAGCCTCGCCTAATCACATCAAATAATCATTCTAAATCAATAACGGCTCGCAAGGCTATACCATATTCCTTCTAAATTCAACAGAAGGGTAAAAGACTATTTTACCCCTCCCTGGCCCCAAAAGTCCACATGTTGACTAAAACCCTAAAAGTCAACAGCAAGCAGTACGCGGGGCGTACCAGCTCCTGTATGCGGGGCGTACTCTTGCTTCCAGAAACGGGGTACGCAACCCCTTACGCGGCATGTACTGGGATTACGCCTAGCGTAATGCCCAGTTTCTTTGTTCAACTTATTCGGGTCTTAAACGGTTAAGACTTGCATCCAAACTTTAGATCTGACCCCTCTAATACGTCTTAAACCATAAAGTTGGAACCTTTAAGCCTTTGCATGGCTGTAAAGATCACTTTGTGCTCAAAACACCCTTCCTCTTTCCATAATGTGACTATAACTCATGCATGCCACAAGATCCACATCCAAGACTCGATTTTTATGACTCCTCAATACATTTTACACTAGAAAAGGTCAGATCCAAACTCATGGAGACTCTTTGCACATAAAGTCTCCAACTTTGAACCAAAACCCTAACAAATGGTCCAACAAGCAAAGCTTATGAAGAACAAGGAAAGCTTTGAGCTTTTTACCCCAGGAAGGATCTCCAACCACTGAAAAACTCAGATCTATACTAGTTCTTCAACTTCTAGCTCCAACAATGGCTTCCTCTTCTCCTTCTTCACCTTGCAAAGACAACTTCAAGCTCAAAAACTCACACACCAGCTAAAGCACGAACCTCAGCTCTCTAAGGGTTCTCTCAAGGGTGCATGGTGGCTAGGGCAAAGGACTACATGTTCTTTTTATAGTGCAAGGCCACAAATTAGGGTTTTGCATCTGGGTCGGTTACACCCGGCGTAACCTTGGGTACGCCCAACGTACCCGGATGAACACGCGTATGAATTAAGCGCATGAGTACGCGCGGCGTATGCCCCAGTACGCCCAACGTACTCACCAAATCATCTTTTCAACTTCAAGGGACTAAAATGCCAATTCACCAAAATAGAAGGGCCATAAAGCTAACCTGGAATTCGGGTTGTTACAATTCTCCCCCACTAGAACCAGACTTCGCCCTCGAAGTCTCACGCTGTGAACAACTCTGGATGTTGCTCCCACATTTCCGACTCCGGCTCCCAGGTCAGCTCGGACCCCTTCCGATGTTGCCACTGAACCTAAACTAGGGGCACTTCCTTGCTCCTCAGAACCTTGATCCTCCGATCCAAGATTGTGATCGGCTTCTCAGCATAATTCAGACTCACATCGACCTGGATATCATCTAATGGCACCACTACCGACTCATTGGCAATACACTTCCTCAGCTGCGATACGTGGAAGGTGTCATGAATCTGGTCCAACTCCGGAGGTAGCTCCAAGCGATACGCTACCCTGCCCACCCGTGCGATCACTCTGAACGGCCCAATATACCGGGGTCCCAGCTTGCCCCTTTTCCTGAATCGAATCACTCTTTTCCAAGGAGATACCTTCAGGAGCACGAAATCGCCGACCCGAAATTCGAGTTCGGATCGTCGCCTATCCGCGTAACTCTTCTGGCGGCTCTGAGCGGTCAATAATCTCTGTTGGACCTGTTGTATCTACTCTGTCGTCTGAATCACTATCTCTGTACTACCCATGACACACTGCCCTACCTCGCCCCAACAAATGGGGGTACGACACCTCCTTCCATACAACAACTCAAAAGGTGGCATACCAATGCTCGAGTGATGGCTGTTGTTATAGGAAAAATCAGCCAAGGGCAAATACGTGTCCCAACTTCCGCCGAAATCCAATACACATGCCCGAAGCATGTCCTCGAGCATCTGGATTGTCCGCTCGCTCTGCCCGTTGGTCTGTGGGTGGTATGCGGTACTGAAATGCAGCCTCGTACCCAATTCCTCGTGGAACTTCTTCCAAAATCTGGAAGTAAAACACACATCTCGGTCTGAAACAATCAAGATCGGAACTCCATGCCGTGATACCACCTCCCTCACGTATAACTCTGCTAACCTTTCAGCAGAGGAGCTCTCACTGATAGCAAGAAAGTGAGCGCTCTTCGTCAACCGGTCCATAATCACCCAAATCGCATCGACACCCCTGGCAGTCCTCGACAATTTGGTGATAAAATCCATGGTGATTTCTTCCCACTTCCACTCGGGAACCTCTAACGGCTGTAACTTAACATGCGGGTGTTGGTGCTCGGCCTTAGCCTTACGACAGATCAAGCACCTCTCCACAAACCATGCAACATCCTTCTTCATACAGGGCCACCAATACTCCTTCTTCAGGTCCAAATACATCTTAGTGGCCCCTAGGTGGATCGAGAACTTTGATTTATGCGCCTCCTCCATCAAGACGGTACGCATTCCCCCCATAAACGGTACCCAAACCCGACCCTGGAAGGTCATAACTCCTCGACCATCGGTAACAAACTCCGATACCTGCCCGATCACTCGCTCTCTCTTGCGGTTCTCCGGTCTCACGGCCTCCGCCTGGGCCCCTCGAATCGGGGCGCCCTCCGCCCTACGGCTCAGGGCATCAGCTACCACATTAGCCTTGCCCGGGTGGTACAGGATCTCACAATCATAATCGTTTACTACATCTAGTCATCTCATCTGCTGCATATTCAGATTGGGCTGATCCATCAAATACTTCAAGATCTTGTGGTCCGTGTATATCGTACACCGAACCCCATACAAATAGTGATGCCAGATCTTGAGGGCGAACACCACCGCTCCCAATTCCAGATCATGAGTGGGATACCTCGACTCATGAGGCTTAAGCGGCGTCAATGCATATGCTATCACATGCCCCCTCTACATAAGCACCACTCCCAATCCGGATATCGATGCATCACAATACACCACGAAATCCTCCATCCCTTCCGGAAGGGTTAACACCGGGGCTTCACATAATTTCTGTAGAAGTGTCTCGAATGAGGTCTGCTGCTCCGGACCCCAAGAAAACGCAACACCCTTCCGGGTCAACTTGGTGAGTGGCACGACGATCTTGGAGAAATCCCAGATAAATCTCCAAATAGTAGCCTGCCAACCCTAAGAATCTCATGATCTCAGAGGGTGACCTCGGCACTTCCCAACTCATCACAGCCTCAATCTTGGCTGGATCGACCAATATCCCCTGCTGGTTAACGAGATGCCCTAGGAACTAGACCTCCCGTAACCAAAAATCACTCTTGGAGAATTTAGCGTAAAACCTCTCCGATCTCATAACTCCGAGAATTTCCCTCAAATGCTCCTCATGTTGCTCTCTGGATTTTGAATATACCAAAATATCATCGATGAAAACAATCATTGATCGATCCAACATCGATCTGCGCACTCTATAAATGAGATCCATGAATGCGGCTGGTGCATTGGTGATTCTAAAGGGCATCACCACGAACTCGTAAAACCCATAACGAGTTCTAAACACTGTCTTCTGGATATCTTCATCCCGAACCCTCATCTGATGATATCTCGACCTCAAGTCAATCTTGGAGAACCAAGACGCTCCCTGCAACTGATCGAACAAATCGTCGATCCTCGGTAACGCGTAACGGTTCTTGACCGTTAGCTTGTTCAACTCCCGATAATCAATACACATCCGGTGTGAACCATCCTTCTTCTTGACAAAAAGGATCGGCGCTCCCCAAGGTGAGGTGCTCGGTCTAATAAACCCCTTTCCCAACAGCTCCTGAAGCTGCGAGGATAACTCCTGCATCTCATACGGCGCAAGGCGATAGGGTGCCTTGGCAATAGGTGCCGCCCCAGGCACCAAGTCGATACGAAACTCCACCTGCCTCTCGGGAGGCACACCCGGAAAATCCTCAGGGAAAATGTCAGGGAACTCCTGCACAATTGGGACCTCATCAATCGAACTCGACCTCCCAGCGGTCACTCGTGTGTCCATCACGTAAGCCACTTATCCCATACAGCCCTATTGTAAACTCTTCCTCGCCCTAGCAGTCGAACAAAATGCTGACTCAGGACGGGTACCCTCACCGTACACCGTAAGTACTCCCCCACTAGGGTCTCGTATCGTCACCAACCGACGCTTGCAATCTATAACAGCTCCAAATCAGGTCAACCAATCCATGCCCACTATGACACACACGTCCCCTATCGCAATCGGGACCAGATCTATCGGAAACTCTACACCGAAGATCTCAAGGATACATCCTCGAATCACATCCATGGCATACACTGCTCGCTCGTTAGCTATAGAAACTCGCACAGGTAGACTCATGGCCTCTCGAGAAATGTTGATATGACAACTGAAGGCTAACGACACAAAAGACTGACTTGCTCCTGAGTTAAATAACACTAAGGCAGGCACAAAATTCACAAGAAAAGTACCTACGCATATCATAATATAAGCATAATATCTCAGACTTAAATAAATAGAGAGAAGAATACATACCGGCCACAACGTCAGGTGCTGCGCGGACCTCCTCCGCTGTCAACTGGAAAGCTATCCCACGAGCCTTCGGAGCCTCAGCCTTTACCGATCGAACCTCGGTAACCCTAGCAGCAGGTGCAGATCCCTGTGCTGTCCCCTGATGCAGCTGCGGATACTCGGCCTTCCGATGCCAGTCTGGTTGCAATGAAAGCAAACCATGAATCCCTTAGGGCAATCCTTGGCGATATGCCCCTCCTTACCACATTTGTAGCAAGCACCCGATTGACAAGCTCCCTCATGACCCTTGCCGCACTTCCCACAAGTACGGCCCTTCTGGCCTCCAGTCCTCGAATCAAAGGGCTTGGCCCGCTTGGCTGCCGGCTGAGACTGAGCCGATCGCCGATCCATCCTCTAGGACTCGGCCTCCTCCCTGGCCTGAGTCTCCAACTCGATCTCCCGCTTCCGGGCATTTGCCTGAAGCTCAGCAAATGTACGGTACGTCGAGTTCAACATGAACTCTCGAATGTCCCTCCTCAAATTGCCCAAACAGGGTTGGCACAGGTACTGGGCGGCTTGGGCAATGGCCCAGGGCATCAGGTTATTGGGGACATAAGTATGAGCCCATATAGGTATATCAGTGTATATGGAGAAATTCTGGCCCATTTTCTTCAATCAGATCTGTATCACCCTATTCAGCTAGAGAGGAGTTATGACGGCAAATAATAATAATAATAATAATAATAATAATTGGGCGCGTGCGGTAGAACAGAAGTCGAAGAGGCAAGTCAGAAATTTCAACACATGTAATCATTATACAACCTTCTTAACGCCATTATTTACGCCATTGGTGAGTATTCGACGGTTGGAGATTTCATAGATGCAACAGACGTGATTTCTGATTTTTCTTTAGCAATATTAATCGAAATTGACATCTCTAATCTCCACTTCCGTAATCATCTGTGATTTGTTATGCTCTAATCTTCGTTTAAGCTTTAGTCTGTCACTTGCGGAGTCACAATATCAATTCTATTCTCGCTGCTCGTGTTTTTTGTCTACAGGTTGTTGTTATAATGAAGATTTTAGAGTTAAGTTAGAGGTTATCTTCCTATCTTTAGTTATTATGGGATTGGGCAAAACTAAGTTCAAATTTGTATTCGGACTTTTAGAGATAATGGTTACTTTTTATCGCAAAAACACATTTGGATTCGAATGAAAATATTTGATGCCCTGTTGGAATACATTAGCTTGGCTGTAGCACAAAAAGTTAAATTTGTATCTGTTTAGTCACATTTACTGTTTGAGTTTTCAATTGTTTATCTTTAGTATGCTCTTCTTTTGACTTTGCCGTAGATTACTTGAATGTTTAGTTACCTTCAAGGTTTTAACCCTTTGATTGCTTAACATTAATTTGTAATTGTTTAGTTATTAATCTGTTTTAAGGATTTAAATTATAATTGTTTAGTTATTTTTAGAATTGTTCATATAGACTTCAAGGATGTACATAAATGATTTGAAGCTCTATACAAACCAACAATAACTGTTCACTGTGCGAGATTATACACATCATAAATTCTCCATATAGGTTTGCATATTATATATTTGAGGCAGGAAACAAAGTTTAAAAGTTCAAAAGTAAAAACTCAAAAGTTTAATGCTAATGTTAGTCTCAGTTCCAAATTACATTGCTTTTGTGTGCATTGGTGAAGATGTTTCTCTCACCCAATGATTCAATATGTTTTAGAGTCTGAATTGAAGGTTGTGTGTTTCCATGAGTTTGATGTGGTTTTTGACACAAATTCATGGTATAATGAAATTTTGTTTTGAACGATAGCTTGTGATGTAAATTAGAAAGCTTGAATGTGAATTTGTGTTTTAATAACCTCTGGCAGGATAAAAAGGAGTTGGCATTATGTTGCAAATAGTAAAAATTAATAACATATATGCTTGTCTTTGTTGAATCTATTTATGTCAAAGTTTTTTTAAATGATAATTCTTATTTGAAGCTTGGAACAATTTGTTTAAAACATAGTTATTTAAGTGTAATTTATGGAACAAGTCATTTTAAACATTGTATTTAAGTGATTTTACTAGGGTTTTTTGTTTATATTAGTATATTTAATACAAAATATATTGCAATTTTGTATTATAAATTATGTTGTAAACATAAGGGCAATATTAACTTATTTCGCCCTGGGTAGTAAAAACTAATGGACCGGCCCTGTGCCCAAATACCGGATCATCCGTGCCTGCTCTGTCGACACCTGCTCAGGACAGAACATCGCCCTCTCATGAAACTTCCGGGTAACCACAGTAACCGAATCATTACCCTGCTTGAGGGTCAAGAACTCCTGAACCAACCATTCCCTCTCCACCGGGGGAACATACTCATCTCTGAACATGGCGGTGAACCTATCCCAGATCACCTCAAAAATCTCAACCAGAGTGAAGCTTGCTGTCACGAACTTCCACCAATCCTTCGCTCCCAAGCGAAGCTGGTTCAAAGCGAACCGCACCCTCAAGTGTTCTGGAAAATAACACGTATAAAAACACCCCTCAATGTCAGAGATCCACCTCATTGCTGCTATCGGGTCCTACGTCCTATCGAATTCTGGTGGCTTCGTGTTGCTGAACTCCCGTAACAACAACGAGTCACCTCCTTGAGGTCTGGCAACAGCAATAGCTGCGGTAGCTGCAGCAGCTGCAGTCTCAGTCACTGCTGCATACCGCTCATCGAAGGTCTCAATCAGTGTGGTCTTGATGTCCCCAAACATCTCTGGAATCTCAACCTGGATGGCAGCATCCACCTCCTCATGAATCAATCGACGGATCTCCTCGTCACTAACCCCACTGATCTCAGGTGTGTGTTGTTTCCCAACCATGATGCCTCTGAAATACAACATAAAAATATCAAAGACTCGATCGAGCATACTCGTACTCGATAACGCAACCCTACTCGTCCTCCAATACCCAAAGGATTCTTACCTTGGCTGCTCACTGATCCGGTGTCTTCAGTAGTACGGGCCTTATACTACTGACTACACCGCATCAGCATTCACCCCAAGTCCTCCTCCCTGGATCCCGGATCACAAGTACTCTATTCTCGCTATGATTTGACTACCTACTCGGTCTCAAGGCATCTCATAGCAGCAGGATTCTCCTAGGCTAAGGCATCACAAATCAGGTCACTCTAGTCCTAATATGAATACCTAGCCCACTCTAGCATGCATAACATAACATAACATATCTCATAACACATATTGTAAGAGTATCTTGGGAATTCATCGTTCGAGCGCTGGCTGACTGTACACACTGCTCTGCTTCTGTTTGTTTCAAAACTCATTGTTCTTTTAGAAAATTTAAGTTTTTATTATTGAAAATTTCTCAAATCCTCAGTTTGAGTTCACATACACCCAAAGGTGCATCCGAGTCCCTCAAACCAAGGCTCTGATACCAACTTGTAACGACGTGATTTTTTCAAAACAATTTTTCATTTCTTAAAAACATATTTTCATCCAAATCCAACCATTAAAATCCCATGTATCATAATCATAATACAAAACATGTCAAATCCCTGATGAGTTTAAAACTCTTAGATCGAATAGATCTTTCACAAGTGCAACAAAAGTAATCAAACAGTTTAAGATCAATATGAGAATGAACACAGAACATAATCAAACTTATGCTTATGATTCAAAACTGAGTCATGCCTCAGCAGAGCTCGATGAAGAACTTCCGCTGTAGAGGCGAGCTAGGGTTACAGAAGATATGAAACAAAAACAATGAAAGCTGTAGCACCTAGTTCCTGGTATGTAAAATTTATCTTTGTGTTTTTCATTTTTAGCCTTGGACTCGGCGAGTTGTAGGTCCGACTCGCCGAGTAGAGACGGGATCCGGAGCGTGTTTAAGTTGGCGACTCGGCGAGTCCATATTCCGGACTCGGCGAGTCACCGCTGTCTGATGAAACCCTAATTCCAAGGGTTTGCCCCCTATTTAAGCTAGCTTGTGCGGCCCAAGCTCGCCCCCTATCACCCTCAGAGCGACCTACATCAAACCCTAACTCGTTTCTTGTGAGATTGAAGTGATTAGAGTGATTCCATGAAGTTTTTGGTAGAAGAAGGAGAGTGGAGCAAGAAGAGGAGAAGGATACCAGATATCTTGGTGCTATTTCAGAGTTCTCTGAGGTATATCTCTACTCCATTCTGTTTGTATTCTTAAAAACCCATTAGAGCACCTTTTGAGCTCTTCTTGAACCTTTTTCCAAGCTTGTGCATGAAGTAGAATTCGTAATAGGTTGATTATCCACTAGATCTACTCATGTTTGAGCTCCAGAAGCTCAGATCTGTAACCTTTATGGGAGTAAATTGCTTGAATGTCCTAGATCTACCTTCTTAGCCCTTATTTCGCCTTTAATCCCCATTCTATCCATTTCTACACATAAAGTTGGAAACTTTACGTGAAAATCCTGCCCTAAGAAGCCAGATCTGTAAATGGCATGGACTGGATTCGATCAAGATTGAGTGTATAGTATTTGCATGTGGCAGACTCGGCGAGTCACTCATCGAACTCAGTGAGTCGGGTCGCGAGTCCCCGAGTTTTCCCCCTTTTCGTTTATGCCGAGTAGAGTAGCGAGTCTTGGGTGGACTCGGTGAGTTGGAAGCTGAACTCATACGCGAAGGAACTCGGCGAGTCAATGCCCTAACTCGGCAAGTTCAAGGCAACCTTCTTAGATCAAGAACAGAATCGACGAGTTGTTCATACAACTCGGCGAGTCATAGCATAAAGTGTTCATCGGATGAAGATGAACTCGGCGAGTTGTTCATACAACTCGGCGAGTAGGATGAAGGACTATTGGCCTTGGGTATAGAAGGAAAACTCGTCGAGTCTACGTTTAACTCGACGAGTAGAGATGGATTTATGGTCAGACTAAGGGGAAAGGGACTTCGCGAGTTGGCAAGCCAACTCGGCGAGTCTGGTCAACTGGCAGTTGACTGTGACTTGACTCTTGATTTGTAAGGGTAAATGGTCAATTTACCCTGAAGTCGGTTAGCAGTATTTAACTAAGGGTTTTGTGGGAATTATAGCCGGAGGATTTCCAGAGCGGCAATAGCAGCAGATAGTCAGTTCCCACACAGATCGGCAGTGACTTTGAGGTGAGTTTCCTTCCAGTAGTAACGGGTCTAAGGCGCCAAGGCCGGCCCGTATAGACGAGATGTTAGTATTAGAGTGTGGGTCGAGCCTGTATCTCTTGGTTGAGTTGATTATGATATATGCCAGTATGATAGAGTTGTCTATACTTGTTGTCTGTGTGATACTTGTATATTATGGGTTAGTAGCTGAGTGTGGGCGAGGCCCGTATCTCTCTGAGAGTGGAGTGTGGGCGAGGCCCGTATCTCCCAGATAGTGGAGTGTGGGCGAGGCCCGTATCTCCCGACTAGCGGAGTGTGGGCAAGGCCCGTATCTTCATGAGTGTGGGCGAGGCCCGTATCTCCTAGCTGTACATTGTATGCTTGCATGGTATGAGGTATTATGTGGGAACTCACTAAGCTTCGTGCTTACAGTTTTCAGCTTTGGTTTCAGGTACCTTTTCGTCGAAGGGGAAGGAGCTGGCGCGGTAGCGGTACATCACACACACACCTGCTTGTATTCCGCATTATGACATCTACCTGGGAAATTGTACTCTGACATTTTTATGATTATGATAATGTTTTCTGACATGCAACATCTTTTGTGAAATGAAATGGTTGTTGAATGAATTGTTCCTAAATGTTTTGCTAAGTACATGTTTTAAAAACGAAATTTTTGGCTCGTATTTTTGGGACGTTACAAAAGCGATGACTTCTAAGTATGCATGCATGCAGCTTATATACTAAACCCTAATACAAAATTATGCACGGCTGGACAGGCCCAATACCGGCATTCAAACTAGGCTACGGACCGATCCCATGACACAACCCAATAGACTCAACAATCTCCCCCTTTGCGTCAAATGAGGCGAGAGATTATTTCTTCTGAGCAGGCCTCACTGTCTTTATAACTTTAAACAGATGAGGAATAATGGCAAGAAGAGTCTGTCTGAACTGAATGTACCACCTCAGCATGTCAGTGAATAGTTTCTTATCAGCAGCACTGTTCTGGTCGCACCTCTGATTGATCTCCAAGATATGCTCAAGACAAGTCGTCGAGAAGAGGTGTTTGTCAATAAGAGCGAACAGACATTTTTGACCTTCGCCCCTAAGAAACATAACCGTGTGATACTTTGAATCTATCTTCCCCTTGATCATGGTATTGACATTGCCAGCTCCGCCCATCGTCTTGATCGTTGGTCGCTTGTGTATGGCAGAGGCAATCTCCTGGTCCATTTTCGCTACCTCATGTATGTAGCAAACAAGCATACGCTTGACATGATCGATTATAGGCTGATATTCCTGAGGATTCGATAAAAGAATGTTGTTGAGGAGTATCCAGTCATGGGGATTGAGGTTTGGTAGATCAGCAAGGGTAAAATAGTAGACTGAGCCTTCGGTTCCTCGAGTCACCCTGAATTTGACATTAATAAATTTCCCTGCTGAATAGGGCTTCATCACCTTGACTTTAGTTATCTTCTTTGAGCTCCAGGTCAGGTTTTGGGTTGAGCAAACTCCAAGTAAAACTCCAGAAGATCCCTATCTACCTTCGGGTCCAGAGATGGAATGGCAACAGTCGAGTTGAAGCAGTGGAAGATGAATGCCTTTCGAGTGATTGACATATCGAACTATGCATCCTTGGAGTTGTCACGGCCAAAAGACATTATTGGCTTGAGCCAGAGAACAGTTGGCTCGTCGATTGCACACCTCTGAAGCGAGTCTTTTGTCCATACAGGAAACACATACTTTTTCTTTTCTAGGAGCTCCGCCTCCTTTCGCTTCTGCTCTAGCTCAGCTCGCTGCTTCTTGGTGATTTCTTCTGTTTCTATTTCAGAAGTGTTATCCTTCGGGACAGGCTTCTTGGGAATCTCGAAATAGACATCATCTTCATTGCCTGTGTCGTCTTTACCAATCTTTTTCTTCTTTTTATCTTTGTTACTGACCGAAGCTTCATTACCCTTTGCTTCAGCAGCTGGTTTTGAGCTAGAAGGAGGAGGTTGCTTTGACTCTTTCTCTCCCCCTGGTTTCGGTTGGACCCCAGTCACCGAAACACCCTCGATACGGCTAAGAACGTCCAGTGCCGGTCTGAGCTTGTCTGCCAAATGCCTTCTAACAGTGATAGTGATAAGCGGATCATTAGCCTCAATAAAATGAAGAAGGATGGAGTGAACATCTGTAGCAGAACTCTGGATAACCTCCCTTTCTGACTTGAGGTCATTAATCTCAGCATTAGCAGTACGCAGCTTGTGTGTTTGCAATTTAAGCTGGGCTGTACATCTGTCGAGCTCATCCACAATCCGATTTTCCATAGCTAAGTCCGCTTCCAGTTGAGTTAAGCGTTCGTTGACATTAGCATGGAGCGATTCACTGGCTTCTTCAATGGCATGGCGTTCTGCTGCAATGTTGGAGCACTCAGATTGAAGAGTCTTTGGAAGATTCTTTACTGAAGTGTTGACAGTTTCAGCATTCTTGGCAGTAGCAGGCTGCAAGGAATCTAGAAACAAGTGAGCTTGTCAAACTAGTTTATCGACTTTTGCGGTCGCTTCCTTGCACTCCTTAGTAGAGGCATCAACAACAAGAGAAGCCTGTTGACATTGGGAAGTGGAGGCTTCAATAGCCTTGGCTGCAGCAGATAAAGAGGCACTATTTTTGGCAATGACCAAAGAGAACAAGGCTTTTAATGCAGCGTCTGAATAAGCTCCAGAGGAAGAGGAGGAAAGCAGTTGATTAAGCTTGTCGTTTACTGCCTTGAGATGTCGTTTTGTGATAGGCTCATCGTCATCATCCTCACTCTGTAGGCGATAAGGACTGAAATATGTGGAATCGAATTCTAAGTCCTCACGGCCTAAAATAGGGGTTATTTCAGTAGATGGTGTTGGGGATAAAGGTTTTGAAGAAGGTGGAGGTTTGGTTGTTACAGGAGGTTCGGTTACAGGTGGATTAGGAACAGTAAAGGTAGGTTTTGTAGTAGTGGTAGAAGTTGTATCTATGAAAATGGGAGTGGGAATAGGAATTGTAGTGAAAGGTTGAGAGGTGGTTATTGGAGAGATAGGAGGGATAGAAACTGGAATGGTAACAGGTGGAGGTGAAGGAGGAAAAGAATGAACTGGAATTTATGGAGTAGGGGAGCGAGGTGGAGTATCCCCTCGGCCCGAAGCCTCTTCATCATAGCTTTCGCTCTCAGATTCTGAAGGAAGTGCGTTCTTCTGCATAGGAGGAACATATTCTGAATCCGAATCACTGGAGGATTGAAGAATAAGTCTCCTAGCGGGCTTCTTCTGCTTTTTGGGTTGAGGTTGGGAAGTAGCAGCTTTAACAGTTTTTCGCTTCATGGGGGTTTGCCCCTTGGTTGGTTTTGTGAGCGGTCCCTCCTTCTGTGTTTTAGGCTTCTTACCCCTCTTGGCTGGCTTGTCAGCCTCTTCAATGGAACGAAGCATTGCCGGCGTAAGCTCTCTTGGACCAACAGATGGACGCTTCCTATACTGTTGAAGAACGTTACTCGATGCTGAAATACGACCTAGCATAGCTTCAGGAATAGGTCCGATGAATGAAAACGTTGTTGGATCAGTGACAATGATTTTCGTCGTGTGAAAAGTGGCAATAGAGGAGAGCAAGGAATCCGCCATTATTGGGACACGATGACGATCTATTGCCCATTTGGTGATGAGAGACCAGAAACGCCCACATGAAATCTCAGAATGCCTGGATGAAGAAACCAGGCTTTGAACCACTTGCTGCCAAATAATGGACCCATAATCGAGGTTAAGTCCATTGTACAACCCATACAGCACCGTCATGAATGAATTGCTAGCACCGTCAGAACCAGCGCTCCTCTCAGACAATCCCTTGAACAATAGCGTGAAAAGGCCATTCCATTGAGGCGGAAGGCAGGACTTCTTGAATTTGGTGACAGTTGTTAGGTTTTGGTATACCCCATCTGATAGAACATAGTGAACAGTTGGCCAGTGGTAATGGAATCAGGGTTTACCAGAGATGGATCTTGAGAAAGACCAATAAGGGCACATAATCAACTCTTGGAGATAGAGATCTTCTCATCGTGAAGTTCAAAGTGAATTCTTTCATTAGCCTTGTCGTAGAATGCAGTAGAGTAGACAAGAGACAAGAACGACATAGGAACAACTTCAACTTTTGTTAGTGCGTCGACGAGTGGTGAGTATTTGAAACACTCAACCACATACTACATATAGGGCTCATATACGAATGGAGTGAGATCAATGATCAGGTTCTGTTGGGCTTTAATAGTGAGTAGGGGTTGACGAACTAAGGTATCGTGAACGGATGAGGATTCTGCCATTATAGTAGCTTTGAGAAGATGATGAACAGTCTCAGAGAATCATCGGGTTTCATTGAGAGAATTTTGGAAGTGATAAAGGATGAGAGTGTACCGTTCCAATTCCTTTTATATGTACAATGAGGAGAGAGAAAAATCCGGCTGAAATCTTGGATTATCTCAGAAATAGCGCCTGAGTTGATGGGTGAGCAGTTGGCATGCCGAGGATGACGCAGGAGAGAGAAAAACCGTTTCCCTTTTACACGTCCTTTCATAAAACTCACTTTTTCGAAACGCCAAACCGTTTGGATAGCTGCTGAGTCAGCGTCCACTTTATTCCAATCGTTTCTCCTTATGACGCTTGAATCTCTGTGCCTTTAGCGCTTTAATGATCAATCTGAATCAGAACTAGAATTTGGAAAATTAAAAAATTTCGTGCATAGGGTGTAAAAGATAAAGAAATAAAACGAGTTTTTTGGGATTATATATGATGTCGTAATCTGACATAAAATAATTGATTCTGGGCAAAAATCGCTTCCTTCAAAGTCAAGAGAGACATTAAAGTGCTTGCTTGGTTTCCCATTGAATAACGATCAAAAACTTTTTGAGAAGTTTTGAAAGGCTTCTTTTTAAAGGTTAAAGAGGGTGGCTTTCGCTTCAATTCATAATTTCGATACTTAACATAAGACCGAAACTGAATGAAGTACTTGTAAGATCATTGTGATCTGATGAACAAGTAGGTATGATAAACTTTATAGTGACCAGAGAATAATGGAAATCGCAAAAAAAAAAAATAAACTGGGTCTTTTAGGGTTAGAGAAGCCTTAGTGAGAGGCAAGCTCATCAAGATCACGCAAAAGAAAAAGCGATTTCATTGGGTAACAAGTAAGAGCTTGAATTGTTTAATTAACCGTCAATTGATTAGTGGTGTTGAACTTTGGGTTTCACTTAGTACATAGTGGCATGAAACTAACATCATAAACACAGACTTGGTATAACCATAAACCTCAGTGGTTAAAACTGAAAGTCTGAGGGGTTATATTGATGAAATGAATTATAATGGAGAAAGATGATAGAGATGGTATAAGAAGCGAATGTACCTCTGCTTTAAAGAAAAGAAGGACCAAGCAGAAAACTCAAAACTCAATATGAGCAGAGTAAGGTAGCTCAAGATTAGAGTGAATATTATAGCTTGTATTGGGAAAACATGATGGGTATAAATCATGTTATTAAGGCTTCACTCAAAATCAGTCGAGGCTTTGGTCAACACACAACAACATGCTTCTAGGGACTCCTAACTAATAAACCCATTATCTTACCTTAGCTTTGCCATTGAGAATCACACTTAAAGAAAAACGCACACAAAAAAACATTAGATAAAAATAAAAAATATTTTTGTGTTTTGAGAGAATGAAGTATTTGAACAAAAAGAAAAATATTTTTGGATTTTATAAGAATTTTTATGAAAGCAACAAAAAAATGTTTTTGGAATTTTATAAGTAGAAAGGAAGTAATGAAAAGGTTGTACACAAGAAAACAGTTGAAATGCCTTAAAAAACGAACGAGTTAAGAAGGACCGAACCCGAAATAGACTGAACGCTCGATTCATTTCGGTTCATGGTCGAACTTCACCCGAAATAGACCGAACGTTCGGTTCATTTCGGTTCGCTCTATTTCGCTTGTTACCTTTATGAGAGCGAAGACAATTTCGGTACAGACTCAGCTTGCATCATTCCTACGCCTTGTAGAATCTCATTGAAGCTTGCTTCGGGTAAGGCCTTTGTGAATATGTCTGCCAGTTGATCAGTCGTTCTGACGAAGTGAATTTCTACGTTACCGTCTTCGACGTGATCCTTGATGAAATGATATCTCAGTGCTATATGCTTAGTCTTAGAGTGTTGCGCTGGGTTGTGACAAATCCTGATTGCGCTTTCAGAGTCACAATATAGTGGGGTTTTATTCATGTTTAACCCATAATCCCGGAGTTGACTTTGTATCCATACGACTTGAGATGTACAGGATGTTGCAGCAATATATTCGGCTTCTGCAATGGATAATGAAAAACATGTCTGTTTCTTTGATTGCCAACTGTGACATCCCTAAAATCTCGGCCAGAAAAGACCGATTTTCATTTATGCTTTTAAATAATTTCAGAGTAAATCCTTTTGATTTGAAAGAGTTGCGGAATTTGTTCCCAAAACAAAACATGATAAAATAATATTTATCAAAGCATTTCATCAAGAGATGCATATTCATTATATAATCAAAACTCGGGATGTCATGTTCCGATACAGACCATAAAGCATAAACGATAAACATTACAAGTCATTCAACAAATATTTACATAAACAGACTTGTAAACAAAACAACAAGATGACCCATCCATCTTACGCCCTTGCGCCACTTCCTGTAATACAAATAAAACTGAGTGGGTCAGGTTTGGGAGCCTGGTGAGCATATAGGGTTTTCAACCCACGATAAATAAGTTATATTTAATTTCACCAACCAATCACTATCCTGATTACCCATTCCCGTTATCCTCACTTTACGTCCCTAAAACAACATCTATCTCAAGGGACCTAATCTAGGATTTTCATCGGGACGGACATCACTGCTAAGGGGTTTCCTCAACAATAGATATCCTAAAGGCAACCATGAGGGGGATAGATTACACCGGTGAACACATCGTTCACAACACCTACAGGTTATGGACCTGCTAGCGTTCCACTGGACTGTCTAGAAAGAGTCAGTGGTCGTTATCCATACTCCGCTGAATAACTAAATCAACAACAACAACAACATCGAGGCCTCTCATCTGTTTATTACACACCAACTATCTACCCATGTTCTACCCAACATATTAGTAGATAAGAATATATATTTTCATACATAGTTAATAACCTGTATATCATTTTCATTCAATATATATATATATATATATATATATATATATATTCCACATAACAGATGAGGCATACCACATAACACGTAATTCATAGAAAGCAATTCAGATCTATGAGATGGAAAAAAGTGAATATCCATTCACGCATACAATCACAAAATATACACATAACAAGTATATCGCATAAAATACTTCATTGTTACTTGTTAGAAGAAAGTAACTGCACCCTCACGCATATAAACCACAATTTACTTAATACACTCAAACCGCACTTGTATTATTATCGTGTTTATGAAAGGTAGTATACACTCACTTGATCAGAAGATGATCGGACAGCACTACGACTTGCAGAAGTAGAAATCCACAGCAGATCTGGAAGATCTCCACAAAAATCGAACTTTTCGCGGGCAGAGCTTCGGCTCGGGAACCGCACTTCTCGGGATCTTCGGGATCTCGGGACTTGCCTCGGGGATAGAGTATGATACCGGGGCTTCGGGGTATTTCTGGCACGCAAAACGATGCAAAACGGGAGAGAGAAGAGAAGAAATTGGCAAAAGACTCCGCTGCCTTCGGATCCTATTTATAGGAGGCTGGAGCCTCGGAGTACGCGGGGCGTACGCCAGTACACGGGGAGTACTGGTCCGAAGTCGTCATGGCATGCGTCATCCGAAGCCACTTGCTGCGATGTCGACACCTTCGGAGTACGCGGGGCGTACCTCGGATCAGATCGGTGACTCGCTTCGATACCAACAATGAGATCTTCGATTCTCATTTAGATTGTTTCGGCTAAAAACCGCTCGATCTCAAATCGAGTATTTCAGGCTGCATACCGCTAAGTCGAAACTTCGATAAATCATAACTTCCTCATACGAAGTCAGATTTGGGCGTTCTATATATATTCGGAAACCTCGTTTCAACTACTACAACATTAACCAAAGATATTAAGTTTATTTTACACTTAAATTTTGACGCTTATTTTTATTCTTAATTAATCAAACCACATAATTAAGCAATTAAGCACAAAACACATAATACTCAAATAATACATTCTTATTATTTCAAAACGGGTTACAAAGGTTAACCTAGACTATTACATTGCTAAAAATTGCAAGCCCGGAAACACAGGCGTTACACCAACTGACTAATTTACCATCAAGAAATTAACATCCTCCTATGGTGCTTTTACGATCCAATCCACAGCCACCCAGATCAGCATCTGAAAATGCTTGAACGAAGAATCCTGAGTTGACTGGATATCATAGGCCGAGAGAGGAAGTTCGCTTCAGATAGCAAAAGATGTTCTTCATGACTTAAAGATGAGGTTCTCGTGGGTTGGCTTGAAATCGTGCATAGTAATAGACAGAGAACATGATGTCAGGTCTACTGGCTGTGAGATACATCAGAGAACCAATCATCTGTCGATAGAGTGTTGTATCAGTTGCTGGTTTCTCAAATGATGGTGTGAGTTTAGTTCCAAAAGCCATAGGTACTTTCACTTTAGAATCTCCCATCATTCCAAACTTGGTTATCAGAGTCTTGGTATATGCTTCCTGATTAATAAAGATGCCTTCGGGTCCCTATCTAATGTTCAATCCAAGAAAAAAGTTAATTGGACCCATTGAGCTCATCTCAAATTTGGTTTCCATCAACTTTCTAAATTCAGCTGTTAAGCTAGGATTCGTGGAGCCAAAGATGATGTCATCAACATAAATTTGGACTATCATAAGGTGGTTACCTTTTTGCTTACGAAAGAAGGTTGGGTCAACTGAACCTTGTTTGAATTTAGACATTTTTAAGAAGCGTGTGAGAGTTTCATACTAGGCTCTGGGAGCTTGTTTGAGGCCATAGATAGCTTTGTCAAGGATATAGCAATGATCAGGATACTTCTTGTTCACGAATCCTGGCGGTTGCTCCACATATACGGTTTCTTCAAGTTCACCGTTGAGGAAAGCACATTTGACGTCCATTTGATAGACTTCAAAGTTCTTGTGAGCAGCGTATGCAAGAAAAATATGAATAGATTCCAATCTTGCCACGGGAGCGAAGGTTTCTTCATAATCAATTCCTTCTTCCTCACAATATCCATTGACCACCAGTCTTGCTTTGTTACGAATGACATTCACTTCTTTGTCCATCTTGTTTCTAAATACCCATTTGAGACCTATAACCGAAGCATCCTTTGGAGTTGGTATAAGATGCCATACCTTGTTTCGTTCAAACTCATTTAACTCATCCTGCATGGATTGAACCCAGTCTGAATGATCAAGAGCTGAGTTAACAGTCTTTGGTTCAATTTTAGAAACGAATGAATTGAACATGCAGAACTCTACTTTTGCAAAAAGTGCGGCCTGTTTCGCTTTAATTTGAGAGCGAGTTAACACTTTTTCTGAGGATTTCCCAATAATTTGAGTTTGAGGATGATCTTTGGTCCATTTGATAAGTGGAGGAAACTTTGGATCATAAATAGGATCCAGTTCAGCATGGATTTCTTCCTCTAGTTCAGACATGGTGTCATCATCACCAACATTGGTGTTCTCCCCCTCGAAGAATAAGTCCTGTTCAGGACTAGCATTTGTATCTCCTTCATTGGCTGGAATTTCAGTAGAGCTATATGTATTTGGCAATGAGTTCTCCCCCTGGAATGAAGGACCTTGATCATGATGAGTAGAGGAACCCTCCCCCCTGGACAGTAGGATGGTCACCAGAAGGTTCGGTTGCGTTGCGCCTTTGGTGTCTTTGGATTGATCTTCAGCCATCTTCTTAGCAGCATCGTCTACAACTTGTTTTAGATTATCAACTTTGTTGTCTTTTGCAGTTGATTCAGAGTCAATCGCCATATGAGGCTCATCAAACAAGAGCATGAGTTGGTCGAAAAGATTCGAGATGGAGATAGTAACCTGACCATTCTTTGGAAATATGTCTTGTGATGCATCTTCTGTTGGTTTCAACTTCTTAACATAACTATCGTCAAAAGTGACATAGTATGTTTCTTCAATTTTCTTCAAGCGTTTATTGAGAAGTCTATACGCCTTGGAGTTCAGGGAGTAGCCTAAGAAAATTCCTTCATCTTCCTTGACATCGAACTTGTTTCGATTCTCTTTGGAGTTGAAAATGAAACATCTGGAACCGAACACATGAAAGAATTTCACGTTTGGTTTTCGATTGTTCAGGATCTTGTAAGGAGTAATTGAGAACCGTTTATTCAAATATGATCGATTATGAGTATAACATGCAGCCGCAATTACATCAGCCCAGAAATACAATGGCAGGGACACGAAGTATAACATGGTACGAGCAGCTTCACATAGTGACCTATTTCTCCTTTCAATAATGCCATTTTGCTGCGGAGTATAGGGATCTGAGAAATTGTGAGTCGTCCCTTTTTCAGCAAGAAAACCTTCAAAGTGTTTGTTCTTGAATTCCAGGCTATTGTCGCTCCTTATATTACGAACTATCTTTCTTAGTTGCATCTCGATCTGTTTAATGAAGAGCTTGAGCTTTGAGTAGCTTCAGACTTTTGCTTGAAAAAGAAAATCCATGTAAACCTCGAGAAATTGTCCACAATAACCAGAATGTATTTTTTCCCCCAACGCTTTTGATGGACGAAGGACCACATAGATCAATGTGCAGTAATTCCACTGGTTCTATCACCTTAGTATTGATAATAGAAGGATGACGCTGTCGACTCTGCTTTCCCATTTCACATGTTGCACAGAGATGTTCTTTATCGAATTTTAGAACTGGTAGACCTCGAACGTGATCACCTAAGACCAACTTGTTGATGTCCTTGAAGTTCAGATGAGAGAGTCTTCTATGCCATAACCAGCTTTCATCGGAGTGAGCCTTTGTGAGTAAACATACTGCTGGTTTACCTATTATAGGATTGAGATTCAAAGGATACATTTCCCCTTTTCGCTTTGATTTCAACAGAATGTTGTTTGAGCTCTTTTCGACAATTTCAGAGCCTTCATCGTCGAATGATACTTTTAATCCGGTACCAAGCACCAGCTGTGATACGCTAATGAGATTGTGTTGGAGCCCTTCAACATATGCAAACTTCCTTATGGAGAACTCGCCATTAGTTATCATTCTATAGCCTTTGATAGTTCCAAAAGAGTTGTTGCCATATTTTACAATACCCCCATCTCTAAGAGAACGAAACTCTCTTAGTTCCTCCTTCCTTCCTGTCATGTGACGCGAGCAGCCACTATCGATGTACCATTCTTCGTCAAACTGCTCGTCATAAATAACCTACAAAATATTAAGCAGATTTAGGAACCCAAAGTTTCTTGGGTCCTTGTGAGCCTTTTACAGGACAGGGAATAGTAAGAGAAATATCAACCATATATGTACATTTAATCAAAGTTGTTTCATCATTTCTTTTAATGGTGAAAACTTTAATTTTTGTTGATTTAGGAGGACTGGGGTTTTTGACTGAGGAACTGGGATTTAGAGAACTAGATTTAGAAGAGACATTAGATTCCCAGTTTTGTTGATCAGACTTGCAGGCATGAGGACCGAAATTGCTATTTTGTTTGCCATGGGATGAGGGACCGAAACTCTCGTTTCGGTTGTTGTAGGATGAGGGACCGAAACTCTCCTTTCGGTTGTTGTAGGTTGAGGGACCGAAACTGCTCTTTCGTTTGCCATGGGATGAGGGACCGAAACTCTCATCTCGGTTGTTGTAGGATGAGGGACCGAAACTGCTCTTTCGGTTGTAGTAGGATGAGGGACCGAAACCGCTCGTTTGGTTGTTGATGGATGATGGACCGCAACTACCCTTTCGGTTGTTTTCAGTCGAGGGACCGAAACTACCCTTTTGGTTCCTATCTGTTGAAGGACCGAAACCTTCCTTTCGGTTGGTATTGTGATGAGAAACGTAACTGTTCTTCTGGTTACTTGAGTTTTCTTCTAATTTAGACTTCCTTTCAATCCTTACAAAATCAGGATTCTGAGAGTTCCGAAATCGCTTTCTTTCGGAGAGATTCTTCTTATATCTCAGATTTCTTTGATGCTTTCGATCAGCCACCTGTTTTGGATTTCTATGAATGTTAGCCTTTCTTTTAGAAGCATGAGCACAACATTCACTCTTTGTTGAAGAAGTATCACTCGTGGTTTGCATCGCTTCGTCCAAAGAGGGTTTAGTTCCACCTATGCTCGGCACATCGTACTTTGTAGGCTCATTTAGTGGTTCAGGTCTGTATCTACCTTTCACTCTCCATGAGGTTTTCTGAGAAAGACCCTTCGTCTCGTCTGCGTTGTCTATTGGGGCCGACCAGAAGAATTCATCACATCCACCAGCATTGTCTTTTTTTACCATAGCAGCTAACTCTGCAGTTTGTTGTGGAGTGATTCCCGGTACTGTGTAGACTTGGTTTGGAGTAGTTTGAACTTTTTGTTACACAACAGCTTTAGCTTTGAGAACTTTGGACTTGTCGGTAGAGGAACGAGCAAACTCAACAGAGTTTTCAGAAATTAGGTTCTTATGGGACTTAGGTACGTTTTTGGCTAATTCCGAACAATCTACCAAATCTTCTATAGAAATTTCACTCATATCATCATCCTTATTAAGTTCAGATGTATTTTCAACATCAAATTTGTTTTCTGAACTTAAATTGGCATTCAAGGAGTCAAAATTTTGTATAGTTTCGGCTCTCAATTTCAATCTATCATTTTCATCTAACAGATTTTTGAGCATGTCCTTGTGGTCCTTGGACTTTATGTAGGATTTAATTTTGTCCAGACCTATTTTATACACTGGAGACACTTCGTCAGAAGACACAACACTTTCACAATTGTAGGCTTCAGCATCGATTTCATCCTCCTTTAATTCAAGGAAAGGTAAAATCATACGATGTATCTTTTTCCCTATTTCTCAATCAAGATGCAACTGAGTGATGTTAAAATAGAGTCTCTAAGCATTTAAACAAAAAACATTTCTCTGTTTAAGAAGTTTAAGATTGTCTCTCTGTAAATATATATAATCATCTTTAGATCTAATTAACTCCTTTTCCTTCTGCTCGATCCACATTCTTCATTCCTCACTCTTTGAAGAAATCTTGCTGATTTGATCAGTTAGGTTAGAATTTCTGACACGGATTTGGGTGAGACTGCTACTTATGCTTAAGAATTTTGACTTTAAATTATTTAATTCCTTTTCATAATTATTAGCAGGTATTTTTAGAGAAGCAAGAATATTTTGTACCTTTTTGATTAACTCATCACATTTGTTGATCTGAGCACTAACAGGCTTGGTAGCAAAACATTTGTCCTCTCGCTCTCTTTCTTCTTCAACTCCCCCATCAGTTGTGTATCCTATCATTTGGGACACACCCTCGGTCACTGCAAAGCATCTCCCCGTTGCCTGTTATGCTTTTGCCAGCATAGCTTTTCCGTGAGTAGGCTTCCTTACTTCATCATCCTCAGAATCTGTGGACCAGAACTCCACACCACCGAACTCATCACTGTTATTTGTACCCTGCACAATCAAGGCATTCATGGTAGAGTTATTAACAGCAGACTTTCTTTTCTTTATTTCCTCCAACCTTCTCAGGAGGCTCGCTTCCTCATCTTCTTCGTTTGTCTTTTCTTCTTTCTTTCTCAACATACAGTGTTTAGAAAAATGATTTTTGCCTCCACAGTAATGATAGTCGAATCCTGAGTCTCCTCCAACTTTAGCTTCCTTCTTTGACTCTTCGGACTTTGAACCCATCTTCGGTTCCTCCTTTATCCTTTCGGCGCTATAACTTCCCTGCCAGTTTCGGTTCTTGTTGGATGGGAATTTCTTCTTAATGAATTTTCTGGGATTTGACACCATCATGGCGTATTCTTCGCCGGTTAGATCAAAATCTGCCAGATCTAATTCCTCTTCTTCTTCAACCGAACTCTTTCTTTTGGAGACAAGAGCTAAAGAAACCAGACCCGAGACCACATTCATTTCCTTTGATAAAGCATTCTCATGGGATTTGAAAATACCCACCAGTTTTGCAAGAGAGTAGGACTTGAACTGTTCATGAGCTTTGACGGTTGACACAATAGCCATCCATTCAGGTTTGAGGCCATTCATGAAAGTGACCTTTTGTTCAATTACCTTTCTTTCAATTCCATGCTTTATCATCTTACTCAAAAGATGATTGAAGCGATCAAAAATTTGAACAAGTTTTTCTTCAGGCTTCTACTTAAAGTCACCAAACTCAGATAACAAGAGACTTTGGATAGAGTGTTCCAGATCTTCATCTGTGGAATATAATTCCTTCAATCTATCCCAGATCTCCTTAGCTGTAGCACAAGAACTCACTAAATGAAACATATCCAATTGCAGCGCAAACCTTATCATCCTCAGAGCTTTGATGTTGCATTGAAACTTCTCGTTTTCATCCTGAGGAATGTCTTTGATGTCATTGACAAGTTGATTGTATTCTTTCTGTGTTTTAACAATCTTTGATGTGCTTGAGTGAGCGAATGGGCCTGTAGTGATTGCTTCCCAGATTAGATACCCATTGTCCTCCGATCCAATCACGTAGTCTTCAAAGTGATGCATCCAAACTTCATAGTCTTGTGTATACAAGATTGGTATTCTTGTTGTAGACCCTATGTTGTTGGAGATATTGATCGGATTGGTTTTTGAATCGTCCATGGACATTGTAAATACTTTTGATCGATAACCTGTAAAAGATCAGACTTGTAATATTTCGTTAGGGTTAGATTAACAATTAATGAGATACGTCAATAAAGAGTGACGGCTCAATAAATATCAATCAATGCGGAATTAAAACCCTATGAACTTCTTCGACAGAAGAGGTGTGTATGGATTACACAATCTCCTGCTCTTATACCAATTGATGAGTTTAAAACTCTTAGATCGAATAGATCTTTCACAAGTGTAACAAAAGTAATCAAACAGTTTAAGATCAATATGAGAATGAACACAGAACATAATCAAACTTATGCTTATGATTCAAAACTGAGTCACGCCTCAGCAGAGCTCGATGAGGAACTTCCGTTGCAGAGGCGAGCTAGGGTTTACAGAAGATATGAAACAAAAACAATGAAAGCGATGAGTTCTAAGTCTGCATGCATGCAACTTATATACTAAACCCTAATACAAAATTATGCACGTCTGGATAGGCCCAATACCGGCATTCAAACTAGGCTATGGACTGAGCCATGACGCAACCCAATAGACTCAACAACCCCAAGAACAAACAAATCCAAATCCGACTGCGTGTGTGTGTACGAGTCATGTCGGCGCCTTCCCACGGTCCTTGCTAGTACCTGAAACACATAACACAACAATTGTAAGCATAAATGCTTAGTGAGTTCCCCAATATACCACTTACACACATACGCCCTTCCAGGCCATGACCTTCCGGTCCATGTGTCTCAGGGAACTTCCGTCCCGACCCGGTAAACCTTCCGGTCCCACCTGTGTCGACCTTCCGGTCCATAAATCCTTGACCTTCCGGTCCACAGCATGATGCCTTTCGGCCCATAACATATTGCCTTCCGGCCCATATCAAGCATAGCATACATAACGCATACAAAACAGGCAACTTCACATATAATGCATATATCTTATAGCATACCAGACCTTCCGGTCACACATAGATACCCTTCCAGGTACAGTATAGTGAGAAGACTCACCTCGTATGATGTCTAAGTCTCACGTGCTCGATATTTCTGAATCTCGTAACCTTGACCTAGCCTCACCTAATCACATCAAAGAATCATTCTAAATCAATAACGGCTCGCAAGGCTATACCATATTCCTTCTAAATTCCATAGAAGGGTAAAAGACTATTTTACCCCTCCCTGACCCCAAAAGTCCACATGTTGACTAAAACCCTAAAAGTCAACAAAAGTCAACAGCAAGCAGTACGTGGGGCATACCAGCTCCTCTACGCGGGGCGTACTCTTGCTTCTAGAAATAAGGTACGCAACCCCTTACGCGGCGCGTACTGGGATTATGCCCAGCGTAATGGCCAATTTCTTTGTTCAGCTTATTCGGGTCTTAAACGGTTAAGACTTGCATCCAAACTTCAGATCTGACCCCTCTAATACGTCTTAAACCATAAAGTTGGAACCTTTAAGCCTTTGCATGGCTGTAAAGATCACTTTGTGCTCAAAACACCCTTCCTCTTTCCATAATGTGACTATAACTCATGCATGCCACAAGATCCACGTCCAAGACTCGATTTTTATGACTCCTCAATACATTTTACATTAGAAAACATCAGATCCAAACTCATGGATAAGTCTCCAACTTTGAACCAAAACCCTAACAAATGGTCCAACAAGCAAAGCTTATGAAGAACAAGGAAAGCTTTGAGCTTTTTACCTCAGGAAGGATCTCCAACCACCGAAGAACTCAGATCTATACTCGTTCTTCAACTTCTAGCTCCAACAATGGCTTCCTCTTCTCCTTCTTCACCTTGCAAAGACAACTTCAAGCTCAAAAACTCACACACCAGCTAAAGCACGAATCTCAGCTCTCTAAGGGTTCTCTCAAGGGTGCATGGTGGCTAGGGAAAAGGACTACATGTTCTTTTTATAGTGCAAGGCCACAAATTAGGGTTTTGCATTTGGGCCGGTTACGCCCGGCGTAACCTTGGGTACGCCCAGTGTACCCGGATGAACACGCGTATGAATTAAGCGCATGAGTACACGCGGCGTACTCCCCAGTACGCCCAGCGTACTCTCCAAATCATCTTTTCAACTTCAAGGTACTAAAATGCCAACTCATCAAAATAGAAGGGCCATAAAGCTAACCTGGAGTTCGAGTTGTTACACATCATGTGTATATGTCAAGGCTAGTGGGAGTATAGTTAGCTTCCTCGTCTTGTATGTCGATGACATACTGCTCATAGGAAACGACATCCCGACTATGCAGAAGGTTAAGTCGTGGCTCGGGAAGTGCTTCGCTATGAAGGACCTTGGAGAGGCTTCCTATAATTTGGGAATAAGGATAGTGAGAGAACGAAGTAAGAGACTAATAGGACTTAGTCAGAATACTTACTTGGATAAAGTACTACAACAGTTTTGTATGCAAAAATCGAAGAAGGGAGAACTACTGATACAGAGTAATGACAAATTGAGTAAGACTCAAAGTCCGAGTACAGAAGTCGAGATAGCTGAGACGAGCCGAGTACCCTATGCTTCTGTAGTTGGCTCAATCATGTACGCTATGACTTGTACTCGCCCTGATGTGGCCTTTGCTTTGAGCATGGTCAGTACATATCAAGGGAACCCTGGCAGATCTTATTGGATTGCGGTTAAGAATATCCTTAAGTACCTTCGGAGGACCAAGGAATGGTCTCTAGTCCTCGGAAGGAGTGATGACTTAAAGGTGCGAGGGTATAGTGACGCCAGTTTCTAGACCGACAGGGACAACTACCATTCGCATTCAGGCTGGGTCTTTACCCTTAATGGAGGAGCAGTAACTTGGAAAAGTTCCAAGCAGGAAACTGTAGTTGATTCAACGTGTGAATCAGAGTATATTGCAGCGAGCGAAGCGTCAAAGGAGGTGATATGGCTGAAGAACTTCATTGGTGACCTTGGAGTTGTGCCTGCCATAAAGGAGCCTATGGAAATTTTCTATGATAATGAAGGAGCGGTTGCCTTGACCAAGGAACCGAGGGATCATGGTAGATCTCGGCATATCGACATAAAATATCACTTTATTAGACATCGAGTAGAAGGACACCTCGTGGTTAAGAGGATATCATCAGAAGATAACCCAGCAAATCCGCTTACGAAGGGACTAAGCAGGGTTAAGCACTTGCAGCATGCTAGGAGTATTGGGCTGAAGGATGATATTAGTTTAGATTAGATAGTTTGGAAACTTGTAATAAATAAATGTAATTGACATTTGATGACTAAATAAAGGAGTATAATTTATGAGTAAAGCTACAGTCTTATGTTAATTGCTTAACTATTGTTTCATTTTGCATGTTTTGACTTCCTGAATAATTGAGTTATTAAGAATAATCGAATTATTCAAATGGTCCACAATCGTTCATATGTTGGGAGTAGGTATGAATGAAGATTGTTGTGAATTGGTGTGAAGATTGTCTAAAAGGTATTAGATATAGAAAAAGTTTGCAGCAACGTTCATGAGTGCTTATGAATAAGTTTTAAGCATTGGAATAAACCCGCGCTTGCTGGAATCACTTTTTGGAATGAGACACAAGTGATCGCAAGACGATAATATCATATGGTCTTAAAACCAAGATATATGGTTTATTGTTTATTAATTGGTTGTGCATTGATAATGTGAAACCGCATCAGTAAATTGATGTCATAAAACGCATTGTTGTGTATGATTGATTAGTAAATAGTAAATGCATATAAGTCGAAGTTTATCTGTTACTTTTATCCTAAGAGGGTAAAAGCGATATCAGGGCCCCTCGATGATTTGATTTGACATATGTGTCGGGCCCGGTCAGGACTGAATTGATGTGTTCAATTAAGTTCTATGTCAAATGAATCTAAGATCGAGAAACCAATTGTTGGACAATAAGTTCCATAAGATTGCCCGCATAATATCTAAACAGAGGACTATACGATCCCTTATCTAAAGGACAGGATACTGATAAGATCAGAGTTTGACAGCGTATCTGAGAGCTACGATTACTAATCAGATTGTTTTTGCATATATAGTTACTAGACTTATCCAAGTGGGTGACTATTGGATTAGTGTCTAAGGCTGTAACTATATTTGGTAAGTACTTGACCCGGTTGTGCATGGTCGTTTTGAGTTGCCTTCACCATAGCAACTTGACAAGGTGATTTATATAGAGAGAAGAGATATTATTATTATTAATGTATTATAAGAATAATATGTTAAAGGAATAATAATATTATTTGATTGATATAAGTCATAAATTAATTAAGAATTAATTTGGTGACTTTAGGAGATTAATCGAATAAAGGGGCATAAATTGTCAAATGTGTGATAGTTGTGTTTAGGGCTATGAATCCTTATGGATATGGGAAAGGACGATTTTAAGGATATGGATATCTTAAAAATCATCCAAGGCCTTATCTAGAAGGATCTTTGGATTGCTTTGATGCTAAGTTATCCAATTAGGGTTTAAGGTGAAACCCTAGGAGCTCATAGTATAAATAGACCCTTAGGGTTGGAGAAATCGGACACTCTATCTTTGAGGAAACCCTAGAGCCGATTTCTCACCTCTCTCCCTCTCTCAAATCATCTTCTTGCTAGTTGGTGTTTGTAAGCCATTAGAGGAGCGATAATTGTGACTCTAAGCTCCAAGAAGAAGAAGTATCAAGCAAGTAATCCATGGTATTGTTCTAGATCCTAATTTATATGATTAGAATCAATTGTTTACATTAGATCTAGTATTGAAAGTCTTGGATACAATGCATGTTCAATTAGAGAAACCTAGATCCAAGCAATTAGGGTTTGCATGTGCACATAGGAAAGTTCTTGTGGCTCAAACCCATCAGAAATATGTATACATGTACTTGAAAAAATATGTATATATACTCCTAAAACATTGATTTTTTTGGTTTTTTTTTTTAAATATTCAAGTTTTTTTTTTATAACTTTACTAAGTTTTAAAAATTTTATGTTTCTTAAAAAAATGCAGTTTTTAAAAAAAAAATTCAACTTTTTTTTTTTTTTTAAATTTATGCTTTCTAAAAAAAATTAAAAAATCTGCAATAAAAAAACATAATTTTTTTTTTTTATAAAAAAATCTGGAAATTTGTTTTTTAATGTTAATTTGAGAGCTTTTTATTAATATTTCCAATAATACAAATGATTAAATGGGATTTGTATGATGACGATCATGTCCTTAATGACTTAATTTTAATCCAACGTTCCACCTTTAGTTATCAGGTTCTCGGAAAACTATGAGTTCTCAACGGATCTCACCCATATATATATATATATATATATATATATATATATATATATATATATATATATATATATATATATATATATATATATATATATATATATATATATATATATATAGGGTTAGGTTATTTTGTTTTCACTATCTATTGTATGCATGTATGATTGATTTTGGACCAATCATTTTAGTTATTTTAAAAAAGTAATTAATGCATATTACATGTTGAAGATATAATGGATATTAATCACATCTTCAGCATTTAATATACATTAATTACTTTCTTAAAATAACTAAAATGATTAGTCCAGAATTAATCATACATGAAAAGTTTGATTCTTTTAGAGCAGCAACTTCTTTGTATTGGTTGATTTTTTTATTTAATCTCTTTTTTTGTTTACGTGTTATCTCCTCAGACAACCCACCGCCCACCCCTTTGATCGGAGACCCTCATTGTACACGTGTTGACCTCTGGAGATCAACCTGATACGTGTTTCGTTTGAATATTGTCACCGATTATCTATCTTCATCACCGTTTCTCTCCCACCTGCCACCGTTTCGATACGAAGAATACAACAAAGGATCCACCGCCTGTATCACCCAATACCATAAATATCGTTCACAGTCTCACTCCTTGAACATTTTTTCAAAATACTTTCCACCCCAACCTCTCCTTCGGCGACGTATCAACCGTTCTCCCATCTGTCGCACCAGCCAAACGCCGTCAACGGTGGTTGCAGTCGCCTCCACCAAGTCTACAACAAATGGAAGTCTGCCTAATGGGATTGGCATTAATCTACTCGCTTTATCTCTCTTAAAACGAACCTATCGACTATCGCAACGATTGAAAACTCTATAAAACACTGGTGGCTAACTGTGGAGCTGGTGACGCTAACAATGGCCATCTTCAAAGGTCCATCGTCATACCCAACAACTAAACCCCTTTCCGG
Source organism: Lactuca sativa (assembly GCF_002870075.4). Lineage (NCBI taxonomy): Eukaryota > Viridiplantae > Streptophyta > Magnoliopsida > Asterales > Asteraceae > Lactuca > Lactuca sativa. The sequence goes on from NC_056623.2 coordinate 53,856,937, forward strand.
TATGTTGCATTTTTATCAAAAATTAATCGAAATCAAACAAGACACGCATTGTTCAACTTTTGTTATTTTTCAATTCATATAGTAGGTACCAGAGTTACTATCCGACAATTTCCTATTAGGAAATAATTGTTGTACTCTTCCTAACCATGGCACACATGTTGTTTCAAATTCACTTCAAGTTTTTCTGCCACATACTCAATGAAATGCATTAGAGAAAAATTTGTGGTTTATTTTTATCTTAATTTTCTATTTATCAATATACCACTATTGTTAGCATTAAAAATGATAATGAGGTATTGTAACTAAATTATTTTTGCATAGATTCCTTTGTTGCTTCTATCCTTTTTTTGTGACAAATCATTTTCCTTTATGTATAGACTTCTACCAATAGCATGGAAATTGGGGGAAAAAAATACTTAGAACTGAGCACTCACAAAACTTTCATATCTCATTCCAGATTATCGAAAACGTTTTGAAAGTTACATGGATCGAATTTTACCGCATATTTTTTTATCAGTTTCTCCAAAAGAATGAATTTGACAATGTTTATCTTATGACATCAGTATCCTTAGTTCCCCTGGAGCATTATACTCTTAAGGTGATGGATAACTCGAATATTTTTCTAATTTGGGAACCAAAATTTAATGAAGTTGTTACAAAAATCTAAGCATGTGGTCATTTTTTTTCAGGAATCGGAAGTTTTTATTGTTAAGTATGTCTCCATGGAAGAGTATAAGTGAGTATAAGTAGGTAATGAGTGATATTATCCACCAGGTTTGCTTCATTCTTTTATGGAATATCTGAGGTATTAATTTAGTTAGAAATATCAGTTACTTTGCAACGCTTGAAAGAATACCTTAGAATTCTGGTGAATACAATGAAGCATTTGTTAAGAAGATTAAAATATTTCATCATGAACTCAAGGATTTATTTAATGCTAGAAGGTTTTTTATTTGGAGTTTTATTTATGACAGTTGTTTGTTTATCAATGATTCACTAATACCCACATCATATACTATAGATAGGATACATGTAATATTAGTATTAACTTCCTTGATGTGATTCTTATAAAAAAAATGCTATTTACATCCTTATAGGCTTACACAACAACTCGAGTCAATAAAATAATTGTTTCATGAAATGAGAAAAGCAAGCCTTTTATTGCTCTTAGATTGTAACAAGATACTTTTTTTTCATTTTGTATGCCATCTAATCCCTGTTTTATCTTTTTTTTTTTATTTTACGAAAAAATGACTATTTCTTGATGTTCTGCCAATTTTTTTTACATGGAAAGTAACTTGATCGTCGTATTAAGGAGAAAATCTTTTTTTAGCAACATTTCAATCTTATTTTTGCTTTCTTTTTTAAGTTAATAGACTTAATTGGAACAAGACATAGGGGTTGTTTCTTAAGACTTAATTGGCTTAACGGTTTAAAGAGTTAATATGTACATTCATTTGAGAAAATGACTCAATGGGTTAAGCCAAATGCCCGGCTTAATGCTTTCAGACGCAAACCATTTACCTATTTGTCCTTCCTTTTTTTCTGTCTCAATTAATGTTTTTAAATGGCATGTAAAGGCTGATGAGAATGTTAGATCAATTCCTAGTCATGTCCTAATTGGCAAAATATGTCCTTTTCCCTCATTTTACCACTTCTTTGTCAATTATAAATTAAATTACAAGTATTTTATGTTAATTGGTGTGTACATGTTAGTGGATATTCTTACCATGTTTCACCTTATATCTAACTTTCTTTCCATATGTTTGAATTAAAAAATTCACGCTCCCATTAACCTCTTCTTTTCTCAATTAATGACGTTAAAAACTTTAATATAATTAGTGAACTTAAAAACTTTAATATCTATATTGTAGTTTGCAAATTTTGATGGTTTCTGTTAGTAGAATCTGCAACATTTTTCTGTTTGTGAACTATTAGGAGTACCTGGTGGTAAACTCTTTGACTTTTTTAAAATTATTGTTAGAGATAAGTGCAATTTAAATTTAAAAAGATAGTATGTTCTTCAATTTGATTCAAAGAAGAAATTAACAACACATAAGGATAACTAATTCAGTAAATATCTAAATCTATGAAGTGAAGGGGAAAAAGGACCTTCACATGGCCAAACTGACACTTGGTTTTTGGTGTAAGAGGTAGTAACGTACTTTGATTTTTTTCTTTGTATTTTCCTAATATAGCATCCTACTTTCGTTCACTACAAAAGTTTAAAAAAAAATGCGTGTAGTTAAAAAAAAATTCACATGGATAGCTTAAAAATGTTTTTTTTTTTTTTTGGGTTATTGACTGAAATACCTTCATATGTGGATCCTGTCCATTTTGTTTTCCATTTTACTTCATCTTTGCTTATTAATGTGCAACTTTTCTTATACAGATGAAGGGCTATATTACAAACCTAAACATTTGTTTAGAGCTATTTGACCAACAACTGACACAATAACTCATCAATTGGTGGCCATACAATGACTTATTGAAAATGTTGTATGTAAGGCATGCAAAGACATGTTGGTTCCATAAACTTAAATCTACACAAAAGTCACACACCAATATTTACAATTTACATTGGTCTTTTTCTGTGTTTTCTAACTTTTATTTAAATATTTTTTCCATTGTTTTATAGTTGATCTAACAACAAATGTTGTTTCCTAAATTCTTTCTATATTATTTTATTGTTGGTTTAATAGCATCTGTTGCTTCCAAAAATATTCAAAGTGTTATACTTTTATTTTAATCTTTTTTTATTTTACTTTTTATGGAATCAAATGTCATAGTTGACGAGGATTCCGCTAATATTTTCATTTCTTAAAAGGGTCTTATTACAGAATGCATTGGAGAAACACTACATTAACTGTTTTGTTACCCATTTATCTAATTACATTGTTTGTACCCGACTAAACTATCAAAACACTACTAATTATAAACTTTTATTAATAAATTAAATTATTCCATGATTTCAGTTCACAGTCACGAAAAGTTGGTCGTAATGCTTCAGAAGAACAACATTTAATGGATGGTCTTCATTGGGTGGGTGATGTAAAGGAATTTAAAGCTTCACATAACTAGATTAAGGCCAATGCCTCACATAAAGTTTCTAAATAAAATAATGGTTTTGGTATTTTAGTCGACATTAATACAAGAAATAGAAATGTACTTTAGTTGATTTTGATTTTGTTATTATGATCATCATAGTGGTATTTTAGTCGACATTAATACAAGAAACACAAATAGTAATTTTTCTTGGAACATTCTCCTGATTTTCTATGGTATTCAAGTTTCAGTTCCATGAATTTCTTGAATCTCTTGGTTGTATAAATCAATATACCCTTAGATTCTTAACAATTATGATTATGATTCTTAATTTCTATATCTACTGTTGTATTGTGTGCAGAAGACAATGAAGTATGCATTCTTTAATTTGATGACATTACTTTTGCAGGTATAAGGCTCTACCCAATTTGTTGCAAGTAACCGTGACTGTTGACTTTTTGAGTGGATAAAATAGATTACTTCACCCAAAATGAGACTTTTGACTTTTTTTTTTTTACATATTTTAAGTGTGTGACTATTTTAAAATATGATTCAGATATCGTGGCCAAGCGAAAGAAGACTCACAAGGATGTCAAAGAGTTGGATAAAGGACAAATCATGAGAAGTAGCAAAGTTTGCAACTATAGGTAAGTCATTAAGCTTGAAAAGTTAGGTATGCATTTTGGAACAAAGATAGATGTGAATACTCTTTTTGATTTTTTCTACTTACTTAACATAAATTAATTTACATTGTTATTTTCTTGCATTCAATGTTTGAATGTTTCTTTTTAATGTCTATATCTATCTTTGTTTAGTGGAGTTTTATATAGTTCATTTCACTCTTAATATCATTGTTGTGTTTCTGCTTGATGACACTACATTGAATAGCTTGGTAAGTATTTTTTTTTTTTTCAATTTTTTTGTATTAAAATAGACTTTAGATTTTCTTTATTGTATATTACGAGACTAAAGATATATTATTTGTCACAAATTTCCTTGGTATTGAATTGCATACTTTCTCCTTTGGACATGTGCTTTTGTTGTTTTCCAATGGACCGTTCATGCGTGCATTGCATTACTACCGTAGCGACTTCCACGTCAATCTATAAATAAATAAAATATTCATCTTAAGTTACTTTTGCAAACACTCGAATGCATATCCAACCCCCGCAAAGTTGGGATACTTCACTAGTCATTAATTATTTAATACATATTTAATCAATATTTTTTAGACATATTTATTCTTTACTTTTATTAACTTTCTACATATTTTTTTTATCATTAATCATACATAATATAAATATGCTCTATTACGTATTAATATAATGATATTTATGTAAAACATATATTTACATATAAAAAATATTTTATAAATAAATATGTGTTTTTTTGTGTATAAATACATATTTAAATGTCTATGCACGTATTTATTCATATAAAAATCATATTTCATATATAAATACATATATTTTATTTAAACCGTATACTTACATATATACAACATTTCTTACAACCAAACCATGTTTTTAAGTAAAAAAACTTATATTATTTATATAATTGAACCATATGTTAATGTATAAGTATGTATATTTACCTTATTGTTATACTTATTTGTTTCCTGTTGATATTATGATCATCATAGTGGGGCTTAATGCCTTATTCCTGATTTCCGTGGAGCAAAATATTATCAATGGTTTGTTTAGAATAGGGGTGTTCATCAGTTCAAATCCAATATACTTTGATAGAACTAACAATCCAATAATCTATTGGATGTTGGATTTTTTTTTTCAACCGATCCAATTCGATTCGGTATTAAAAAAACAAACTAAATGATCCAATTAGATGTTGGATTTGATGGGTTGTATCCATTAGATATTTTTATTGATTTAATAAATCGGTATCCATTATCCAACCATTTCTAATCTCTTTCTATCGAATAACCAAATATAAGTATGATAACTAAAAATAAAATCACATATCATTGTGTTATATAAGACCAACAAAGTAACATTAACTTCAAGTCTTCAACTTCAATGCCTAAGGTTCAAAGTTCGACCAAATAATATTGGATATTTATTAGATTAACATTGATATCCAATTGGATCTGTTCGGTTATCCATTGGATTTTCAGGATGATGCAATAAAAAATCCAATCTAAATGATTTCAAATTTTGCATATGATCTAATCCAATTATAATTGGATATCCAATCCAAATCGGTTGGTTCATAATTGGATCGTTCTGTTCCAATTGGATTTGTTAATTTATGCACACCCTAGTTTAGATCTTGTCGATTTGAATCCTCAAAATATGAAAAAACATATGGATGTTGATGATGGAATGATCGAGACCTTTCTCGACGACTATACAAAATAAGGTTTAATTTTATGATATCTGTACGTAATAAAAACAATATACATACATATATGGAACACTTAAATCCTAGTATGTTTCTTTATTGTCCTTGTTATTATAAAAGTTGCATTTTGGTCCTTGGGCAGGACCCGGGGCGTACCACATGATACGCTTAGCGTACAAACTATAATGAGAGTATGTGCGGTGTACCACTTGATACGCTTAACGTACTGATGCGAGGTTGGGTCGGGACTCCGGACATGTATGTTGGGCGTATATTTATGTACGCAGGGTGTACATGAGATATGTTCAAACCCTAATTTAGGGTGTTGCGCCCTATACAAAGGCCTTAAGTCCTCATGGATGGCATCTTTACTAGCCTCCATTTTTGCCTTTGTGAAGAAAATAAAAAAGCTTGAAGTTGCCTTGCTTGGTGAGGAGGTTTTGGATCCAGAATCCTCATCTTTTATGAAATCTTTCTGAAGTATCAAGTTTAAATCTTGGCTTCTAAATGTTTAGATCTCCTCAAAGTTTGTTTTGTTATGCTTTTGGTCCCTTTTTGGGTTGCTGGAAGAGTTAAGACGTTTTAAGGGCTTGTTGTTTAAGATATATGAGTTTGTATTGGATTCCTTAAGCATAAAGGTGCAAGCTTTATGGGATTTTTGGTCACATGCATGCATTAAGTAACTTATTAAGTCCTTTTTAAGCTTAAGAGCTTCATTTAGCGATGCATGAACGTAAAGTTAGCAACTTTATGTGATAATCTAGCTTAAGAAAGTCAGATCTATGTTTTGGAGCTTTGTCTTAAGGGATTAAGTGTTCAAATCAAGTTTTGGGATGAAGGGGTGAGTACGTTGGGCATACAAGCAAGTACGCTTAGCGTATAAGACTTCAACCAAGTATGATGCGTGTATGTGCTGAGTATGCCTCATATACTAAGTCTGTTGGGCCTCGCATGTTTGGGCTTCGAGTTTGGGCTTTCTTTTGGGCTTAGTTGCTTGGCGCATTAATGGGCCACCTGAATGCAAGTATTTGGCCTAGGAAAAACTGTTGCGCCTTAGGGTAAGGTCCATGTATGGATTTGGGCCCAATTTAGAAAATTGGGCCTTAGTTGGATAATTGGTTTTTGGGCCTTTTATATTGAAAGTTTGGGCTTTAGACTTGGACCAAACTAGGTAAGGGGTAAAATGGCATTTTTACCCAAAGTATGGATTGAAGGATATAGATTTGAAACCAATTGTTAAATAGGTGTTATTTTATATTGATAGTTCGGGGAATTGTTGGACTAGCAAACAGGGATTATCGGTGTTATTCACCAGTCTGAGGTGAGTTCTTCACCATGTGTAGCGGGTTGAAGGTACCAATGCTAACCCATGATCTGTTATGTTCAAATACCCATTGTCTATGTGATACTAGTATGTATATGTGCTTGTATGCTTACTGGGCAGGGCTCGATGACTATTATGTATGCTATTACTGATCATGTAGTAGGAATTGTATGTGGACGGGGCCTGTTATGCGAGTTAGGGCGGGGCCCGTTATATGAGTTAGGGCGGGGCCCGTTATACTCATTATACGGGGCCCATTATGTGAGTTAGGGTGGGGCCTGTTATATTCTTTGGGCGGGTCCCGTTATGTGTTGTATAATTTGGTATGTGGTATCTTAGGGATCTCACTAAGCTTCATGCTTAGGGTTTTCAGTTTATGTGGCAGGTACTTCCAGTTCCAAGGGGAACTGCTCGGGAATTCCTTCTACAGCTGAGGGCAGACAGTGGTGTGTAGTTTTCCCTAAGAAAACCTAGGATTAGATCTAGTGTTGGGAGCCTTATCTGAGAGGGGTAATTGTATGGATATAAAGTGATTTGGTGGAGTCAAGGCAATCCTTGCGCGAAGTACGGATAGAAGTGGAAGGTAGTATAGACCCATACTACTGGAAGCATAGGATTCGTACTCGATTTAAGGAGTGTTGCGATGAAACCATGGAGCTTGTGGAGTTTGTGATTCCCCGATATATATATATATATATATATATATATATATATATATATATATATATATATATATATATATATATATATATATATATATATTGATGTGTATTATGATGGTTTTTCTGATCTATTTTCAGTATGGTGACATTGCGAGGCAGACCTGTTGGCAGTTCTAGTGCTGGATAGAGCTCGGGCATAGGATTTGGAGCTGGGCAGCTAGATGACCAGACGAGGGAGTTCATCCTGTTTGAGATTACGCATAATATCCTTGAGCATACTCCTATGATCTTTGGCACGGTCAAGGAGGGCATTCTATAGATTCTGGATGAGCTGTTAAGCACTATTTGCTCAGAGATGGTGGATTTGGTTGGGGCGCTTTCATTGAACTTAAAGGAGTTTTGGGCCTATGGAGCTTCGAATTATCATGGGGTGAAGGACTCGATAGCGAGCAGGAGGTGGTTAGCGAATGTTGCTAACACTTTCCGCACCAGCCATTGCCCCGGGAAGGACAGGGTTAGACTAGCTTCCTACCTTTTAAAGGACAGGGCACGAGAGTGGTGGGAGGAGGTAGGACGTGCAGTGAGTGGCGATGTTGTTGATGTGATGTCAGGGATGATTTCTTAACCAAGTTCCGAGCTGAGTTTGCACCAGTGATTGAGGTGCAGCAGTTAGCATGATAGTTTCAGTATCTCCGCCAGATTACGAAGACGGTGGCTGAGATCACCGCGATGTTCTGGGAGAAGGCACTTCTGGTTCCGTAGTATGTGGCGGATGAGGAGATGAAGAACTCCTGGTATCGTGAGATGTTGAGGAGTGACATTCGGCAGTTTGTGACCCGATCCAGCTGTAGGACGTTGGAGGATATGATAGAGAGAGCTAGAGAGAGGGAGAATGATCTTAGGATGGAGAGGAAGAGGAAGCCAGATGAGGTTCAAGTATTAGGGGTTTGGGTAAAAGGCCCAAGGTTGTTGATACGAGAGGGAAGGGCCAGCAGGGCCGAGGCCGCTGCAGTAAGTGCGACAGGTCGCACTAGTGGACGTGCAAGGTGGGTGGTTATGGCTGCTTCATGTGCGATCTAATTTTCTTTCATTACAATCAGAGGGGCCACAAGAAGGCCCATTTTCCGAGTTTGGCTACAGCAGGACCGGTGTCAACACCTGCTCCCGCAACTCTTAAGATTATCGACGGCCGCCAGGACCGGGCAGACACACCTGTGGTGAAGAGCAAGGCTTTACAATTGACGACCGAGGAGGCACGTGCAGCTCTTGATGTGGTTACGGGTATGTATCTTCTCCGTATCTCTTTATTTTTATTGAATTGCTTGCTTGTGTTTGTGTGTTTTATTTTAGGATCGTTCCTTGCGAACGATACTTTTGCATTGGTATTATCTGATCAGGAGCTATCTGATTGTTTGTATCGCTTATGCTAAGAAAGAGATTTTTTGGAGCTATGGGGGAGCTGGATTGTCCTCTAGATCTCGAGATTGCCGATGATAGGTTTATTCTAGTAGCGAGGGTTATCGGGGTTGTACTCTCTAGTTATTCAGCGAGCAGTATCCGATTGATTTGGTTCCCATTCTTTTGTGTGGAAACAAAGTTATAGTGGGCATGCATTGGTTGAGCCCTAATGGGGTAGTGATCGAATTTGAGCAGCAGTTGGTTCGGGTTTAGACTCCAACTGGGGGAGAGATAGTAGTTCATGGGGAGAGTATAACGTCAGCAGATTCGGGCTAGTCAATTTAGAGACAACAAGCGTTAAAAATAACTTTTTGATAGAATATTATTTAGGATAAATAATCTTACCCAAGTTATAGTATATGTTTCAAAGGTTCCGTACATATAAAGAATGCTAAAATCCGAGTTATAACGCATAAGTTATGACCCATCGAAGTTTTACGGCTAAACCGGTTCAACACCGTGTAACGTAAGAAGTGAACTTTTGATAAATTACTTTTTAGCCTTATGGATCTAAACGAAAGTTATAGTATATGTTAAACCGAGAGCGTGCATAAAAAGAACATCCAAATCTGACATCGTATAAGAAAGTTATGATTTTTCTAAGATTTGGCATAGCAGTATGCAGCCCGGAATTTGAATTTTAGATCAACTTATTTCTATCCGACACAGCCTAAACAAGAATCGAAGATGCCATTAATAGGATCTCAACAGTAAAAAAACTGACAATAACGGACGTCGGATGACAAAGTTATGAACTTTTAACGGACTTTACCTGTTCAGCCCTGTTAAAATATAACTTTAAAAATAAAGTCAAAATTAGCCAACGGAGTCTAAACGGAAGTTGTAGAGAACGTATCCACCTATTCGTGGACATAAAGAACGTCGAAAATGGAGCTTGTATGCGAAAGTTAGAGAATTTAGAAGTCGGGATGGGCTGTTGCGAGGGTGAGTACGCCCCGCGGTCTCGTAATGCTTCACTCCGAAGCCTCCACGTCGCCCCATCCGAAATGCACCACCTGGCCCTACTACACGCAGCTTAACCTCGTACGCCCAACGTACCTCCTGCCTATAAAACGGATGCGAGGGCTGCCATTCTTCTTAAAACCATAACCCTTCTTTCTCTCTCTAACCACTCTCCAAACCCCTCCTAAAGCCCTAGTAACTTCTAAGTGCTAGAAGAAAGCCATGGAGCGCTAGAAGGCTCTGAGAAAAAGAGCTTTTCGGCTTAGAAGTTCTGCCCCTGCAGAGCCCGGTTCCTAGCTAAACCTCTAGGTAAGTGATTTATGCTTACCCTACTTTAAGTATAGCTTAGGCTTAAATTTATTATCGTTATTATGAACTTATAAACTATATATATATATATATATATATATATATATATATATATATATATATATATATATATATATATATATAGAAGTAAGTTCAAATAAAAACAATAAATAGTGTGACAACGTAAAAACACTATGTTTATGTTGTTATTCTGTAATGAATATTGTATATGTGTAGTGTTGAACTAATTCTCGATTGAATAGTAACGTTTGATTATTCATATATTCATTAGAATGTTATTATTCTATTATAAATTTGTGTATGTGCATTTTTGTAGTAAATTCTAATTGTAGTTTAACCTATGACTATTCGTTTATTCATTGTTGAATAATAACATCAAGTTGTGGATACAAAATTCATTGCAGAATAATAACATAAAAATAGTGTTTTTACGTTCTCATACTATTTGAACCATATATATATATATATATATATATATATATATATATATATATATATATATATATATATATTAAGTGTTATTATAATATTTCTTAACTACTCGCGGTACGAGGAATCTGGTTTGAAGAGCCGTATAGGGTTGTTGGATTTCTAAAGTGCTATAATGCCAAAATGGTCATGCCCTCCGGTGTTTCATGCATCGCCCCTGTTTATACATAGTGGTTGAAAGGTATTTTTTAACACTTATAAAACAATATCACTCGTAAATAGTCACTATAAATATTATACTAAAATCTAGTGGTAATAATATTGGGTTTCATCGATGGAAACGATTGTTAGAAGCGAAGCACTGTCCGAATTTCGAGTCATCACTTTAACCAGTGAGTGCATATTTACTTTCATCTTACAAATAGATATGAAGTATTTAATATAAATTACGTGCTATGTGTGCATATTATCTGTGATCTTGATATCTATGCTGGATGACCAAAATATACATGTTTCATTTTATTTAAACTGTATATGTATTTTATACCTTTAAAAATATTGGGTAAAGTTGGGTAGATAAATGATGAGAGATGAAAGATGATATAGATGAACATTGGAAGCTATGGACTTAGTGCCAAATAGATAAACCCTGACGGCTATGGACTTAGTGCCTTACAAATACATATTAGCAACTATGGACTTAGTGCCTTACAAATGAACGTTGGCAACTATGGATTTAGTGTCGTATAAATGGATATTGGCAGCTATGGACTTAGTGTCGAACAGATAACTGTTGGATTAGTGTCTAAGGCTGTAACTATATTTGGTAAGTACTTGAATCGGTTGTGCATGGTCCTTTTGGGTCGCCTTCACCATAACAACTTGACAAGGTGATTTATATAGAGAGAAGAGATATTATTATTATTAATGTATTATAAGAATAATATGTTAAAGGAATAATAATATTATTTGATTGATATAAGTCATAAATTAATTTGGTGACTTAAGGATATTAATCGAATAAAGAGGCATAAACTGTCAAATTTGTGATAGTTGTGTTTAGGGCTATGAATCCTTGTGGATATGGGAAGGGACGATTTTAAGGATATGGATATCTTAAAAATCATCCAAGGCCTTATCTAGAAGGATCTTTGTATTGCTTTGATGCTAAGTTATCCAATTAGGGTTTAAGGTGAAACCCTAGGAGCTCATAGTATAAATAGACCCTTAGGGTTGGAGAAATCGGACACTCTATCTTTGAGGAAACCCTAAAGCCGATTTCTCACCTCTCTCCCTCTCTCAAATCATCTTCTTGCTAGTTGGTGTTTGTAAGCCATTAGAGGAGTGACAATTGTGAATCTAAGCTCCAAGGAAAAGAAGTTTGATAGCAAGTAATTCAAGGTATTCTTCTAGATCTGATTTCATATGTTATGAATTGTTTGTTTACACTAGATCTATGATTCAAAGTCTTGGATACAAAGCATGTTCAATTAGAGAAACCTAGATCCAAGCATTAGGGTTTGCATGTGCACATAGGAAAGTTCTTATGGCTCAAACCCATCAGTGGTATCAGAGCCTTGATTGTTTTCAATTGAATGTGATGCTTAACTGTTTTGCTTGCTAAAAATTGTTTTTTTTTGGCCTCTGCCCGACCCAACTCGGTGAGTCAGTGTCTGGACTCGGCGAGTTGGCCCTACTCGGTGAGTCCAAAGCTGACTCGGCAAGTCCGAGCGTCAGGCAGAGGATATTTCGGGATTTTGTTGTTGTTTTGTTGGATTTGATACCTAAATGGTTTTGTTATGTTAAAATCCGAATTTTGACTTAATTTTATGATTATCCTTGACATAACAATAGATAATTTCAAATCTTTTGAATATTGGTTATTTATATGATAAATATGGACTATTTAAAATTATTTGGTAATTAACTAATGACTAAAATTGGATTAGGTCAAATATAGATAATTATGAAATTAGTTATTTAATTATTTGTTATTTGATCCCTTTAGTTTTGAAAAGTTCAAAATTTGTCCCGAAGTTTTGAGATTTGAATTTTGTGATTAAAAGTTTAATTTAGAAGAATTTAAATTTCAACCCCTAGAGTTTTACAAGTTTAAAATTCAACCCTATACTATTATATTATTAAAAGCTTAATGAATATATATATGTATAATTAAAAGGCTAGTGTTACCATTAGTAGGCCTCATTCACGAAGCCGGTCTATAAGGTGGGTATAAGGTTGCTGCCTATAAAATGGCGCTTAATGGGTGTACACTCACACCCACCGCTTGCTTGACTGGTGGAGGGTCGTTAGTCGAACGGGTAGGATATGGCAACTCTCTCTTCTCATTAAAAGTATAATGTTAAAATATAAAGTAACTACATGTTTTTGCAAATTCCCAATCCTAGTTACTTTAGGCAAAAGTGAATTGATGCAATCCCATGAAATTACACTTTGCACCCATGCTAAGAAGTTAGTGGAGTGTGTGTAGTTTACCGGCACACTAATTAGTTCTAAGCAAAGGTGGCAAAGGGTGATTCAGTGTTTATCATAGTTCGATGGAGCGTGTGTGGTTTACCGGCACATCGAATAGGTGATTGTAACAATGAAGGCACCGTGTAGATTAGCATGGTTATTCACACCCACTTTGTAATCCTCGGTATCCCAGTCACAAACGAGAAGGGCATATCGAGATTTAAACACGCCATTGAAATGTTCAATGAATCTCCAAGAAAATCTAGGAATTCTCAATGCATTTAAAACTTAAGTTCAATGAAGAATTAGTGAATCGTCATTCACTTACCTCCAAATTATTTGCGTGTTGGATTACGGCATCCCTTTTCTAATATGTGAATAATGTTTTTGGGTCCTAGCCCTAATTTTTCATTTTGGGTGTTTAATTAGGGATTCAATTCTAATCAAACTTTGTCCTTTCTATTTGAAGATGTCGAACGCAAACAACGCTGCTGCTAACTCGTTCACGATAATGAGTCTTTGCCAAAAGGTGACTTTTGATGGATTGAACTTTAGCGAGTGGATAAGATACATTCGCACGATCGCACGCTGTGAGGACAAAGAGTATGTCATCGACGAGAAGCTCGAGAAGGTCAACCCCGAAATCGCTACTCCCGAAGAGATGGATGTCTTTGAGACCCATGAAAGTGATGCAACGAAAGTCCATTGCATCATGATAGCCACAATGAACCAAGAATTCCAAAAGTCCTGTGAGGACATGTATCCGTATGAAATGCCTCAAGACTTAATGGAGAGGTACCAGCAAAGCGCGAGGCAAGAGCGCTATGAGATCATCACGAATATGATCACTGCTAAAATGGGAAGTGGAGAATCTCTTACCGTGCACTTGCAAAAGATACAGAGATATATTGACCGTCTTCGCAAGTTTAATGTTAACCTTGGGGAGGATTTGGCCATCAACATTGTTCCTCACTCCTTGCCCTCATGCTACAACCAATTTAGGATGACCTACCACGTGAACAAGTAAGAGGTCACCCTAAGCAAACTCCAAGGGCTCCTAA